>NC_134405.1:102945740-103254074 GCF_038048845.1 Mixophyes fleayi | reverse complement strand
TGGAATACATGGGCAGAAATGGACAAAGAGACACTAAACTCATATCCGCTGAGTGTACCTAGTAACAGAAAATTATCATCTCCACATCTATTATAGATACAAAATGGATTTCACATGTGCTTTAATCACAATCCATAAAAGGAACAAAAATTAGAAAAACTCAAAATTACATATTGGCAAAATGATGGTGACAATTGGGGGATGCCATGTAAATAGATCATGTGGAGAGACTTTATTTGTGGCTCATTTGCAGGGATGGTAATGCAGCAGTGACAAAGTTCACAGATTCATTTGTGTTTTGCTTTAGATGATCAGTTTAGCTGTATAATACCAATGTACTTTTAGTAGCACTACTGGCAAATACATCACAGTAACGAACAAGAAGAAATGAACAAGAGACAGTAGCCCAATTCCTATACACCTATAACGGATTGAATCTCTATGCTAAAAGTACTATAGCCAATGAAGATGGGACATTTACAAGCTACAACCTACTGATTAAAATGTCTGATATCTATCTGTAACATATAATTTTTATACCCTTTTACTTTGATGTCAAAAAAATAAAATAAAATAGTGCAAAGTTATCTAAAGACGATACAGTTAAGAGCAGGAGAATCTGTCATCAGACACAGATGCGCTAGTGTGATGAGACTATAGTATATATTGGAGAATATAAATATATAACTTGTATACAGAAAGATTGATGAGGGCAGATCATCTCCATCATGCAGCACACTTACAGATGTAATAGGAAAGAATGAGCAAAGTTTACTGAACACTCAATAAAACTACTTAATACAAAAGCTTCACACCACTTAGGTGTTTAAGTGAAAAATTAGACTAGTCTAGTATCACATCTCAGCATCAATATATAGATGGAAGGGTTAACTGGTCTTTGTTCTACATGTATTTAATCAACGGCACTCGATGCCCTCTGTCATGGAAACGGAGGCATCTTCAAATACCAATGTAGGTAGCTGTTCTTACATAGACTGCAAAGCACATAAACTACTGACAGAACCTGTCAATTAACAACTGGATATGTGTCATGCAGCTGCCTGTGCATGTAACAGCAGCTCACCTATTACATGATCACTGGGTTACCTGGCATTTTAAACACTGGACACCGGGTCCCAGCACCAGGTAAACTTATGTGGACGTCTTTAGATATCTTCTTTGTTTGCTTTAATATTCACGTCATTAGGTAAAAAAAATAATGGAGAAAGTTCTAAAGTACAATCATTCCACAACACTAATTATCTTAGCCTCCTTCTTAGCTGGCAAACAAAACACACAAGAACCTACAGTAAGATAATGTGCGGTTATCAGTTTTAATGTCTGCAGCCACTACCTGTAGCAGCATGTTTATATAACGTAGCACTTGTCCAGACAGCCTTAGCTGTCCAGTACTGAAGAAAGTGTCATCAAAAAAGAAAGACAGCCTGACCTATGACTGCTGTAAAAAAAAGTTCAACGTCAGCATAACACTAGTGACAATAAAAACACCCTCTCAAACAAAACTAAAAATTAAATCCAGGTATGTCATTACCCTGTTTGCATGAAAATGGGCACTGTACAGAAAGAATTGGAAAGATGTCACAGGTCAAGTAGCGGTACTACACTGAAACACACACACAATAAATTATATATATATAAATTTTAAAATTGTCCTTGTGAACACTTCATGTCAGAACACTTATTAACCTTAGCAATGCCTGCACAAGTTGGTAAAACAATGGAGTTTTATAATACTCTGGTTTTAGAATTACGTTGAAAGTGTTGTATCCTATGAAAAAAGTCTAGGGGATATTAAAGACTTTGATATGCAGACAGACATGCATATGTTACAAAAGACCATTATCCACTCTAGCCTGTAATAAACCCAGAAGTTGAGACAGTGGCAGCTCAATGGAAAAGAGGAGCAGTAGAAAAGAACATGTTTCTACACTGCCTTTGAGAAAGTTTGGCTTCCAGCTATGCACTGATTAATATCAGATCTCCTCCTTTACTTGCCTCTTGACAATCGTGTCACATCTGGCTGACAAATCCTTACAAGCTTATCCAAACCTAGGCAGCCCAGATCATGCTCCAGGACTTGCTAGAAGGAAGCAGCAACACCAGCCCTGTACTGATGTGCCATCATGAAACTAATGAAGCTGACTTCACTTGTAGACTGCAGAAACACGAAGCAGCACAACATGCCTGGAGGTCCTTCCAACAAAGATGTTAGCTTACCCAACAGATAAAAACAACAATAAGCGTTCCAGTTCAAGAAGCCAAAACAGCTACACGATTCCAAGCTGTGCAGGAGATAATCACAGATTAACATGAGAGCAGTAAGACACCTAGATACAGGGGAAACAGGACACTTTGTTTCTAGATTGCACTTTCCATCGCCAGCATTACGTCAAAAGCAGAAAATGGCTTAGGCACACCTATGTTAATGGATCCTGCATAGTTAAAGCCATCTATCAGTATATTGATTGTTCTGTACCAAGTTCAGTGGAAAGATTTGTTTCCTATCCACAACTACAGGAAAAAGCTTAACATAAAAAAAAGAGAAAGGAAGAAAAAGGAATCTTTGCATATTTTCTCATAAAATAGCAGCTTTTTAAAAATTAATAACAAGCACTTGTGAAGAGCATGTAGTCCATTAAGTGTTATGACAATGGCGCGCACACAGAGAATGTTCCATGGAATCAGACAACTGAATCATACTCTGATGTACAGAGCCAACACTTGTATCATCATCTTCAGCACTGTGCTTTCAATGCAAAGGGACTACAGGGCTAAGTGTGCTCTGCGGGAGGACAATAGCAGCCTACAATAAAAGGCAAAGATGGTATGCATAATTTACAGACACTGATCACCGGCCACTAATAACACTGAGAAGGACCTTAGGAAAATTGTTTTTACTGCCTGCTCTAAAGAGCATTTGTGAATCATAATAAGATCAGTAATGCACTTCATACAGAACTCCTTTAAAGTTACATTGTCACTTATCAGCATTAGCAGGTATGTGGTAAAAGACAAAACGGACTCATCAGAATCAGTTACCGGGTAAAAACTCACTCTTATTCCTTCTAATCAATGAATATACAGCTTTAAAATTACAGAAACAAAAGACAATAAATAAATAGGTCTATTTTAGAAAAATAACAATGCTGTTTAAAATAAAAAAAACTACCTGTATAAAAAGTTTACTTACTTTGTCCATTGCTACAGAGAAATCATGTCCCAGGCAGTTCCTCATTCCCTCAATGAGTACTCCAGCTATGTACTTGAAGCGCACTCCTGTCTGTACAAGTACTAAAACAGAACATCACACGCCTTCTTAGCCCTGTCTGAATATGAGCACCTCAAGGTCTGATGAATACTAAGACTGCACAGGGGAGTGGAATGAGATCCTCCCACTTGGTGTTCTGTGGGCCCTCCAAGTTTGTGTCTGTCTGGCTCACCTCTGCAGCATGCTCTCACCTCGGTGCCCTGGTGTGCTCTGTTCCAGCATGCTCTCAGAGTCACAGGGCTGTCCCCTCACAGCTGGCTTGAAGAGGGCATGACACTCATCTTTCACAGAGATTTGATCAAAAGGAATCACAGAGGCTTGAGGCACTCCTGATGCAGTCTGAGGAGATTCTACCTCAGTTCTGGCAGCCTAAGTAATGCATTAAATCAATGCAGCTGACCTAAGGCCACCTACCAGTTTTTTTTTTCTGAAGAACAGAACTATGTGTATAAACCACCAGACTTATTTCGGATCGGAATTACATCTTCTAACCAGTGACCTTACCCCGTCTAACTCCCCAAACTCATCATACTCACCATCTTTCTGAAGTCTTAAAATAAGAAACCATTAAGAGAATCAGACAAATTTAATGCACAGGTTTGTAAATATTGCACGGAATTTAACGAAGAAAGTGAAAAATATAACGTATTCTATACATTTGTGTCTGTGTGAATATCACGTTTTTGTCAGTGTACTTACTCAGCTGCCAGCATTTTAAAATAATTTCTAGGGACAGTGGCATTGAGCAGGTGCATATCAGCACATACTGTAAGTAGGTATTTGTGTACTGTAACTGCATGTAATCATGATATGTTTAATGTGAATATAATGCCACGTATTTACATGTTCACTATGTATGAAGCCCTTCCACTAAGAATGGATAGTGAGAATTGCATCCAATATAAAAGAATGGAAAAGTATAATATTGAAAAACTGGGACTGTCCCTGGAAATTAGGGACAGTTGTCAGCTATGTACTTGTTGCAAATCAAAGCTTACTAACCTATACACATTAAAGGATGCGTGTAACAGTGTACAGTACTATTTTTAATTTTGCCAGTCATGTACTAAAGTAGCATTAAGCAATTTGAGCGAGTGCCACCAGTGCAATGGGACAATGTACCAGCCGATAGGGAATGTTTCTCCTCCACCTCACTGTGTCTCTTGTTAACTTACCTGCCTATGGAAAGGAATGCATGCACATATACTACTGCAGGAAGACATTCCTGCACAATGCACTTGGGTGTCAGGCAAGTAAAGGAAAGCATAATAGGAGGAAGTCTTAAA
Organism: Mixophyes fleayi; assembly: GCF_038048845.1. Classification (NCBI taxonomy): domain Eukaryota; kingdom Metazoa; phylum Chordata; class Amphibia; order Anura; family Limnodynastidae; genus Mixophyes; species Mixophyes fleayi. The sequence goes on along the minus strand of NC_134405.1, from coordinate 103,249,499 downwards.
GGATAATTCCATCCAAAAGTGAACATTCAGATTTGGGTGGAATATCCTATGTGAAACCTGATCTCAGTAAGTCCACCGACAACACACAGAGAGAGCAGGCAGAAGTGAGAGGAGCAGCAGCAGGCACACACAGGATGTCTGGGGGGCAAGCGGAGAGCCTAAACACTGAACCCCAGGTAAGTAAGCTTCGGGAACCACGAAAACTGAACTGTCTGTTACTGGTGGAATTATCATTTCAATCAGACCTATCAAGACTCTGAAAAATATATTATAGCAAAATAATACAATTTTCAGCCTGGTTGTTTTTAACATGACACACAGGAAAAAAAAAAAAAAGGATACATATACTCAGCACGCCCAGCATACCTGTCTTTAGAGCTCAGACAAGGCAATTGCTTTGTCACCTAGTAAGACACCAGCAGCTGCTTTCTCGGGATTCTAAATTCTGTATGCACAGGAGGAAGTTATAGCAATAATGACCAAACTTTAAAAACAATTGCTGTATACTATTTGTATGAATAATGTCATAGTGAAACTTTATTTAAATTATTCCCATCTAAAAAGGAAAATAAATCATCACTTGCTTTAGAAATGTGGTCTTATGATTTTTCTCCCTTCTTTACTTCACATTATTTCTGGCAGGCCAGGAACATTCAAGGTCCAATTCATAATAGGAGGCGGACAGGCCTGAGAGAAATTCTAAACCTGCAATTGCTCCTATCATTTTATTGTTGCCAAAGTGGTCACTTTTTATACCAAAAGAAACAGACTATAAAATGTATACTTTAACTGTATCACATGTAGCCCAGAAAAGGTTCCACATGAAAATGCAAAGCACCTGGGAGAACAATTCAAATTTCACAGTACACTGTCCAACATTCCCAAGAAATGGGCTCTGGAAACCTAAGCTTCCTCTGATTTAAGATTGTTGCATATAAAGCCGAAATCTGAAAGAGAATCAATTTTCTCTGCTGCAGCTCATACAAGAGAACGTTTACAGTCTCCTAAATGTGCGCTACAGACAGGAAGTGAAATGGAACCAGTAGCCACATCTGGACCAAAGTTTATTTTTAAAAACAACACAACTTTGACAGTACGTAAGAAACTTCCCGATTTTCTCTTCACTTCTAACTTTACATCTACACTCCTTACAAATGGGATGCTATCTATAAACCTGTACTACAGAATCTTCTATCAACGTCTTCTCTCACACGGGGAGAAAATAAAAACTCCACACAGATAGGGCGCATATATATATATATATATATATATATATATATATATATATATATATATATATATATATATATATATAGGCAAACCGAGGGGGGTTTACACGTGTCTGGAAACCCCCCTACAAGCCTGGGGCACTGTATAATTGAGGTGGCTGGATCCTGCTCCCGCTTTACACAGCTCTGCTTGAAAAGGGAGAGCTGTGTGCACCTAACAGTAGTGCACACAGCATTGCCCATGTATATTATGGGGATAGGAAGAGTTGGAGAGCAGCCAAGCACTGTCTAATATTATAGCCACGCCCCCATGCATGCTGGTCACGCCCACTGGCGGCGTGGTGTGGAAACCCCCCTCTACAAACCCTGCGTTTGCCCCCGATTATATATATATATATATATATATATATATACACATATATATACATATATACATATATATACACATATATATATATATATATATATACACATATATATACATATATACATATATATACACACACACACACATACATACATATATGTGTACACATGCATGTATATACATACATAGACATACATACTTACCAACTTTGGTTGGTGTGCTCCAGGAGATCCCGAGGGCAGGTGTGTGTGAGTGGGGGCGGGGCTCGCCAATTGTGTCATTTGCCTCGTCATTTTGCGGGGCCACGATGACGCGAGGATCACGGCACTAAGCCCTTCCCTCACTCTGTTAACCAATGAAGGATGCGGGAGGTTGCCCTGCTCTCCTGAAGTACACCCAGAAATTCGTGAGTCTCCCGGACATTCCGGGAGAGTAGGCAACTATGACATACACACACACACACACACACACACACACACACACACACACACACACCTTATATATAAAAATAATTGGCCTGTTTGTCTGTCCGGTTATGCATTCAGGCACCCCTGCACAGATTTGGATAAAACTAACGTGAGGTGGTCCAGTTGCATCCTGGTCAGGTTTTAGGGGGTTAGGGTCCCAGTCGGACCTCTCGTTGGTGTACGCTGGGCAGAACCTTGACCCTGTGAGACTGTTCTGGGCCTTCCACTGGATGGATTTAGAGGACATTTAATATAAAAATAAAAACTACACTGGGCATCCACCTCTTGGGAGTGTTGGAAGAGCTGCTAAACTGCTAACTATTTTTAACAGGTCGACAGTTACATCCAACTGATAACTTAATAACTTGAAGATTTAAACCCGAGCAACGCCGGGTACTTCAGCTAGTACATACATAAAAGGGCAACAACCTTTACGTGTTCCATTTATATCCCGATATATCATCATCACTATTTATTTATATATATATAGCATCACCAATTCTGCAGCCCTGTACAGAGAATATCTGTCATTCACATCAGTTCCTGCTCCATTTACGCTTATACTCCCTAACAATCACACACCTGTGGCGCTATATATTAACTAGGGTTAATTTTGTCAGTAGACAATTAACCTACTAGTATGTTTTTGGGAGTAAACTGGAGCACTCGCGCAAACACGGGGAAAGATACAAACCCCACACAGATAAGGCCACAGTCGGGAATTGATCTCATGACCCCAGTGCTGTGTGGCAGAAGTGCTAACCACTAGCCAACGTGCTGCCCCAATTTGTCTAACCCAAGGTGGTTAACCATCAGTAAAAGTTAGTACATAGCATTTTGCTTTTTTTGTAAATAACAAAACAAACAAATAAAACAGGTTAGTAACAAATCTGACATGTTGCTGTCACTACCATGCTCCATGTACCAAAGAAGAAAACTTTTGAGTCAGAGTAAATTCCTTTCTTACTTTCCCTGATCCTCCCCCTTCAGGGGCGAACGCAGGGTTTAGAAGGGGGGGTTTCCGCCCCCCCCCCCCGAAAAAAAAAAATAGAGCGAGAGAGAGCAGCAGCTCCATTTCAGCGAGTCTGAATTCTACAGCAGCCGCAGTGCTGTCAAGCAGCATCCGCGGCAGTGCTGTATTATACTACAATACAGCACTGCCGCGGGCGCTTCTTTGACAGCGCCGCGGCTGCTGTACAGTATCGTTGGTTCCCGGAGGGGAGGGGTTTCTGGAGAACCAGAAACCCCCCTGTGTGCGCCACTGCCCTTAGAAGGATTTAATCACTGCTGTTACTATGGGAAAACAGTGTGTCAGTAAAAACAATTCTGCCTATCTGTACAACTCCATTTGTCAGTAAAAATATGTAAAGGGTTGGCAACTCTGCTCCGACCTTGGCTTCACACATCCTGTGCATCATTCATCCTACTGAAATCTAACATAGCCATGAACTGTGGCAAGGCATCAAAACGGTGTAAACACAGGCTGTTTAAGGAAAAGGTAAACACAGACCAAAAGAAAAAACTTTTGAGTGAGCTGATAATAGCCCAGCAGAACAGCAGAAAACACTTAATACTCTTCAGGATAAGGTCATGACAAGGTTGTATGTCTTGTACACTGGTAGTACTGCTTTAACCTCACAGACAGTCATCATAGTACGGTGAGCCTTTCAAGGGATTTACAGGGCACTTTAGAGTGGCTGAAGGCTATGAAAACTGAAGGGTACAAGTGAGAGTCAGATTACAACCTAAGGATATATATATACTTGTACCTTTGAAAAGGTGCTCAGAAACCTTTCAACATTCCTCTATTTTAAAAGGACATCAACGGGTCACACAGAGCAAGTCACAGAGTACAAAATTAACGCTTTCATGCTGTCACCTATGCACAATGGGGGTTGTCATTTTGTAGGGTGAACCAATGTTTCTGAAAATTAAGCCTTTTCGGTTTCCTAGGGACTAGTGACATCAGGGGCATGAGGCATGTTGTGCCTCATACCTCAGTGATGTTGAAAGCTCCTAGAATGGACAGGGTAAATATTGGTTTAGCCCACAAAAAGCCTACTTACGTAATAGGTATACTTTAAACACATTGGTTAACAGAATGGGGTGTCAATTTACCAAATAATGATGCAAGTAATGAGGGTAGTCCTGTGAGAGCATGATGCTGCCCTCTTTCTGAAAGTTTCCTTGCTGCCACTTAAGCGGTTAAGTTTATGTCACTGCCAGTGATAGACTGGTAAAGAGGAAAGTTGGTTTCAAACAAGCACAGTCTCCAACAACAAAAAACAGCTCTGGTACGGATGTTCCCCAGAGGTGTGGTTTTTAATCCATAAATTGCAACACAAGTTTTAACAGGCAGGTCTGGTCTGTCACCAGGAGTTTAGTAATTAACAAAACGTCTTTTTTTCCCCCCTGTCTAATGGTTTACGAGAGACGCATGTGAGCAAAAGCACCACTCGCTGCTTTACAGAGATATCCATCTACTGGGTGATCCTTTTTTCTGTTGCATCCAATTAAAAGAAGCCTATAGGCCAAGAGTACACACATAAACACAACAATCCTGAAGTCATGTTTCAACTTCAGTGATGTTTTCAGAAGTGCAGATAGTAGCGCGGAATAGGTAGAAAACAGGAGGATACACTAATCATGCCAGAACAGTCTTCACAGAAAACATCATACTACCACAGCAGCATCCAGAATCATCACAAAGCAAGGATTCATACCCAGCTCGCTCTTCAAGTATTATCACAATTTCTATCATTTATCATTAACCTTTTCAGGGCTATAAACGGTTATATAGATGAAATTGAACAACCATATTTACCCGAGGAAGGAAAAAGTGGTATAAAAAAAAAACCAAAAGAACATTTATATTTGTTGGTCCATATCAGCTACATATGTCCACATAAATATTACTCTAGGAAAAACCTACAAGTGTCTGTAGCCCCTGAAAGGAGGGGAAGCCACTTGGCGCATTTATTAATGCAAAGGACTAACTGAACAATTACATTTAACAATGACATTGAACAGTAATAGTATTGATGAAATGGCAGATCCAGCAATGGCAATATTCTGCGTAACACTATTCACTACGATCCGAGATAGTTATTCTGGCTGGCTAGAATGTGACTGTGTAACAGTGCCATGTTAGGTATCACTCTTCTTGCTTAAGTCACTGGGCTAGGCTTGGGTTTTAGAGTGGACAGCATTCTCAATTAAATCTACGGGCACACACCCTGATCCAACTAGTGTCTTATACAGAAGACATGAATGAAATGGTTACTCCAAGCATAAACTCGGAGTTAAAACAAGATGAGGTAGCAACATATAGTGTTGAAAGTTTTTTCAACAACTATGGTGAAGAAGATAATAATAAACAACAACAACAACGTCTCTTTGCAAAGAAGACAATGAAGAACATAACTCCCAATGAAGAAAATGTTACTTATAATGGGGGTTTTAGTCCCAATAACAATGTTTATGAGGATGAAGACAATGATGTGGGTATTAGTCACAGCATATGTTATATTAGGTAGAAAAACAATGAGTGTAGTAACCCCTTGAACCAAATTAAGCACAGAGGAGTACAAAAGAGGAGTGTTGTTGTATCCAGAGTAGGGTAGTTCAAGACCAAAAAAAACACACTCACTAAACTATAATCCTAATTTTGTAAAATTTATTAATAACACCATCCATACACTATTTTATGTATATGACACTATGTTACAGTATTATATTGTGTACAATTTGTATAATGGGACATTAGCATTTACTACTAACACTGCCAGGGGTATTTTAAAAATAGAGCAGCTCTGGTGGGGATCATGATCTCTGTGTTGTGTGGCGAGTGGTCTCTGCAATCACTAGACTGCTATATACTAGTCAGATGGGCTAGTAGATGTTTTCGATTATAGCCATTTGACCACAAATGTTTCATATTGCCTATATAAGACTGTGCTAGGGTGTGGTTTAATTTGGCCACAATGAAGTGTTGTGTTTGATCTAAAGAGCCTAATCATTCAGGATTTGTTAATATTTTGCATATTTTCAAAACAGTACCCCAACTTTCCAGAAGCCAACTAAGCTACTAGAACAAGCAGGAGAGTAGAGCAAGAACATGTACGACATAACGCCACAATCTGTCTAAATTTGAATGCTGGAGAATACTCCTGAATATTCATATTTAAGAGTATTCCTGTACGTCTGGGGGGAGAGGGGGGGGGGAGCCCTATAGGTGTATTAGCCAAAGGCGGCCAGAACCCGTAATCATGCCCTGACTGTCAAGCCACATCTCCTGCCATAAACCAGGCACATATAATAATCATCACCATTTATTTATATAGCACCACTGATTCTGCAGTGCTGTACAGAGAACTCACTCACATCAGTCCCTACCTCATTGGAGCTTACAGTCTAGATTCCCTAATATACATACACACACTGAGAGACTAGGGTCAATTTTGATAGCAGCCAATTAACCTACCAGTATGTTTTTGGAATGTGGGAGGAAACCGGACCACCCGGAGGAAACCCACGCAAACACGGGGAGAACATACAAACTCCATACAGATAAGACCATTGTCGGGAATTGAACTCATGACCCCAGCGCTGTGAGGCAGAAGTGCTAACAGACAGTGGTGCACGCAGCATTGCTTGTGTATTTAAAGGGGACTTGGAAGAGTTGGAGAGCTACCTAGCACTGTCTAAAATTATAGCAACGCCCCCATGCAAGCTGGTCACGCCCACAGGTGGTGTGCTGTGGAAACCCCCCTCCTCAAATCCTGCGTTTGCCCCCGACATTCTCATGAATATTGTTTCAGTCCACAAAATAGCTACCCCCACCATATGTAGGAGATAGATGTACTTTAAGACTAAAGACATAAATTGCTGTAAACAAGACTCTTAAACTCTTGTTCATTTTTACTTATTTCTGTTACTTTTGTTATTCTTAGCGTGAGCTGTCCAAATGTCAACTAGTTCCTATGAAATGATTAGGCTGCAATCTCAAATACTGGTTCAACATGGAGTGTAAAGGACAGCTCCACTCTGAGAAGTTGTGGGTGGAGATATGAAAATGGCTCCTTACATTACTGTTGATGAATATGCAAAAATAATCATCATAGATACAGCCAGAAATGCAAGACCTTGAATCTAGTGCTGAACTCACATTAAATATTACCAACAATGCCCCTAGGATAAATATACCACTAAGACTAGTAAATATATCTCATTTATAACCTATTAATGAGAAAATTATATAATCGAGATAATTTGTTGGCACCCTGATTAATATGGGATTAAATGGGAAGGTGGTTTAGGAGCTTTGACTGATGAGGAATGGTCTAATGCATTAAGGCATGCCTGGGAATCAATACTTTGTAGTAGATTTCAGCTTTATATATTCATAGGTTGTAACTCTCACTAGTCAGATTAATAAAATTTAGTACAAGGAGGAAACAAACTGCCCCAACTGTGGTGACATTTTTGCCATTTATTATAGGCCTAGCCTGTGATTCAGAGATTTCGGATAGAGGTATTAAATTGTGTACAAGACACTGGAGGATCTGTGTTTCTGCACTTCCTAAAGAATATCTATATTTGGGTTAACGCTGTAAAACCTCTTCGGTAATCCATGTAGTCAATGTGTGTTTAGTCTCTTCGCCTTGCCCAAAGAGTCTCTTCGCCTTGCCCAAAGTATGTATAGCCAGAACATGGATGACCCTTGGGATATACGTCTTCTGGGGATGGTTTGGTTTAGTCAAAGAAATATTGGGTCATCCTCAATGCAGCCAGATGCTTGGTCACAAAGCAACGGAAGTGTCCAGATTCCCCAACCAAATAACAACTCACCTATAAAATATGGTGTTTGTCACGTGGAGAAAATCTCTACATACTTAAATCCTTTGCTGATTCACTCAGTCTTTCTCTACATTGGTTACTTGTTTTTACCGAATCCAATATAAAATACTTTTACTAACCTACAAGGCCGACAACAAAGCTGCACTTGTCTCAAAATATCTCCCAACTCAACAATTCCGTTGTCCACATGATCTGCGTCTCTCATCAACGCTCATTACATCCTCCTATTCCAGGTTACAGGACTGGTACAGGAGGTTTTTCGGGCTGCACCCACTCTATGGAATTCCCTCCCTCGCACAATAAGACTTTCCTCAGGTCTACAAATTATTAAGCTCTGAAAACCCACCTCTTCATACAAGCTTATAATATTCTTCTAGCACCCTCTTAATCTCCCTAGATTACCCTATTACTACCTGTTACACATTCCAAACAAGACAACAACCCTCTGACAAACATTGCTGTATGATTGGATCTTTGCAATCTGGCTGGACTGAAATGCAATGTAGACTTAACCTCATGTATCAAACTCCCATTGTCCCATAGATTGTAAATTTGCGAGCAGGGCCCTCTCCCCTCTTTGTCTGTGTTACTCAAGTTGTTTATTACTGTGTTTGTCCCCAATTGTAAAGCACTACGGAATGTATTGGCGCTATATAAATAAATGTTGACGATGATTACAAGTCCCACACATTTTTCCAAATTTGGTGTGACTGGTTGTAACGAGGTCATCAGGAAGGGAGTCCTGAGGTGATGGATACACAAGATAGCCTGGTTTAGCGCTAGCCACACAAAGGTGCAGAGTCTAATGGGTTTTACAGTCTTCACCAAAAACTGGGGTGGGGTGGGCTTAGCAGGCGAGAACCCGCATATCGCGGCCCTCTGAAAACCCACTAGGCTAAACACAGCGGAGATGGAGGATGGGTGATCCAGAAGTAGGTCAGCAAGCCAAGGACTGGTACACTGGCGGTAGTGAGATACAAAATTAGTATGTAGAAGTGAAGTCCAATAACAAGCCGGGAACTGGTACACAGGCAATAGTGCAGTACAAAATCAGGATCCAAGAGAGAGCGGTCAAAAACAAGCAAGGACAGGTACACGAGAAGTTAATAGGCAGAGAAGCATTTCAAAGGAGAAGCACAGGAAAGCTCAGCTTCTGCAGCATAACAGGGAGTCAGACTGGTGTGAAAACCTATTGCTTTGACACTGCTAGAGTGTTAGAGTGCACTTTATATACTCTGCAGGTTTGAATATGCTGCCTCCCAGCCACAATCATGTGACTGCCTGAACCAGGAAGTGCTGACCTCTACACAGAGGCAGAGGAAATCAGCAACACAGGAGTGTGGAGCATGCAAGTTTTGTTGCACTGGTCTATTTATAATAGCCCATCTATCCGAAGAGATCGTTCTCAAGACCTTTCAGACCTTTTCCTTTAGTCTTAGACAACGGTTTGATTTTGCGGTTACATAAAAACATTACTATTCCCTCATAGTATTGCTGGGGGTCCTGCCATTGGTCTCAATTACCAATTCCCCCATTTCCCACCCTCCCCCTCTCCCCTACCCAAAATATACTGTTGCACATTTCTCTCTACTTAGTTTTTTGTGTGTTTTTCGTTTTCACTATTGCCGGATATCTACAAGCACTTGATGTTTACTTTCTGTTTTATTTAAATTTACTCATTATAGAAACATTGTATATTGTTACATGTAGTGCCTTCCTGTTTAATTCCCCGATTCATTTATAAGAGTTGCATGTGATTCCTATATATTGCTTCTGAATGTATTGTACACGACCAATGAATAGTAGGCAATATGTAATATTGACCTTGTACATAATGAAAAACATTTTAATAAAAGAATATAACCAGCAAAATCAACAAATTAACCTTATATTACTGTGTGTCATCCAAAAATGTAGTCACATGCCTGAAAAAAAATCCAATCTTAAATCTATAGTATAGTCTACTGACCACAGTAACAGGCTACCTTGTACTGCTGCTGCTCAGCCAGAGTTCCAAACAGCCAGTTTAGTGCAATTTTGACAACCACATCACTGGCCATATTGGAGATAAAGAATCATTATCATAATTTATTTATAAAGGCATCACAGAATCTGCAGTGCTGTACAGTCATGGCCAAAAGTTTTGAGAATGACACAAATATTATTTTTCACAAAGCCTGCTGCCTCGGTTTTTATGATGGGATATTGCATATACTCCAGAATGTCATTAAGAGTGATCAGTTGAATTGCAATTAATTGCAATAAAGTCCCTCTTTGCCATGACAATGTACTTTATCCCAAAAACAACATTTTCACTGCATTTCAGCCCTGCCACAGCAGGATCAGCTGACATCAGGTCAGTGACTCTCTCATTAACACAATTGAGAGTTTTGATGAGGACAAGGCTGAAAATCACTCTGTCATGCTGGTTGCGTTAGAACAACAGACTGGAAGCTTTAAAAGGAGGGTGGTGCTTGAAATCATTGTTCTTCTTCTGTTAACCATGGTTACCTGCAAGGAAACAGGTGCAGTCATTATTGCTTTGCCCAAAAAGGGCTTCACAGGCAAGGATATTGCTGCTAGTAAGATTGCACCTAAATCAACCATTTATCGGCAGGTGTGAGTACATCTGCACGCACAGGGAGACAAAGACTTTTGGAGGATGACCTGGTGTCAAGAAGGCCAGCAAACTTCTCTCCAGGAAAAACATCCGGGACAGACTGATATTCTGCAAAAGGTACAGGCATTGGACTGCTGAGGACTGGGGTAAAGTCATTTTCTCTGATAAATCCCCTTTCAGATTGTTTGGGGCATCTGGAAAAACGCTTGTCCAGAAAAGGAAAGGTGAGCACTATCATCAGTCCTGTGTCATTTTGCAAAAAGAACACAGCCATGAATAAAGAATGGTACCAAAACATCCTCCAAGAGCAACTTCTCCTAACCATCCAAGAACAGTTTGGTGATGAACAATGCCTTTTTCAGCATGACGGAGCACCTTGCCATAAGGCAAAAGTGATAACTAAATGACGTGGGGATCTAAACATAGAATTTTTTTTGCCCATGGCCAGGAATCTGCCCAGACCTTAATCCCACTGAGAACTTGTGGTTAAGACCCACAAATTCTGATAAACTCCAAGCATTGATTAGGCAAGAATGGGCAGCCATCAGTCAGTATGTGGCCCAGAAGTTGATTGACAGCATGCCAGGGCGAATTGCAGAGGTCTTCAAAAAGAAGGGTCAACACTGCAAATATTGTCTTTGCATAAATTTAATGTAATTGTCAAGAAAATCTTTTGACACTTATGAAATGCTTGTCAGATATTGCTATGGTATATGGAAGTAAAATTACAAACGGGTCTAAAAACACTGAAGCAGCAAACTTTGTGAAAACCAATACTTGTGTCATTCTCAAAACTTTTGGCCATGACTGTAGATAGAGTAAGGCTAGGTACACACTGAAGAATTTTCCGACCGACCCCGTTATCTCAAACGATTGTACCTACGACTGAAGGTCCCATCAGTCTGGCGGTTCATGCATACACACTGACACAATTTACTTTCAGGTCTGTGCTCTTCATCTGGTCCTCTAGTCTTCAGAGAATGACATCACAATATTCATTTATTCATTCTTGTCACACTGATTAAAACGCCTTGTTATAGCTATACACATGTCCTAACGAATTTCGTTAGCTTCTGTTACTCTGAAACGAAAGATTCTGTCTCAGATCAAACAAATGAATTATTCCTTCTACAGCACTCTCTACAATTATTCACTGGGACATTCATCGCTAGCATCGGCTGATAAAAACTGGACTTTGCACTCATGCTCACCATCTCCATAGAGTTTACATACACACTACATGATCGATCTGTGATTGGTTGCAAAATATTAAACAGTATGACCAACCAAATTATATGATGATCGGCACATTGGGACGACTTTAGATCATCGTGCCACTATACACACACACACACACACACAATATCTAACCAAACGGTCAGTCAGATGATTGTATATTTATGTATATGAAAGAAGTTACAAAACTCTTGTGGCCGAGTGGCCTTTTTTTGTAACCACACATAGACCATCTGTTAAACGCAAACAGAGGCTTGCTGTACCTTTATCCTTATATATTTCTAGTGCCCACCACCTAGCAGATATTGCATTTTCACCTAATGCCAATCAAGAACTACTGGTAACAACGCTAGTTCATTGATTTGACCTGATACTTGTCTTTAAAAACAAAATAATTATCTCTGTAAAGAAACCTTACGTGATCAACATCGCACTGGGCAAAGTGAAATCACAGAAGTACACACAAAAGATTCGTGCCTTTCACTAAGAAAAAGTTTACTTGAGCAACTTTCTCTGCTACTTGTATATTGATATAATGAGGCAAAGCTCTGCAGGCACTGCCTTCTGAAAAAATGTAGGGCACTCGGCTCAGAGCCAAATGTTCCTCTTACATGATTTTCTAAGGGTTTATGTTGAACCATCTTTCCTCCATGTCATCTAACCCCATTGTGTAATCATCATGCAACTGCTGCTTCACCATGTCTCACAAGACCAAAAACCCCACTCAGTCCAATTCTTAAAAAATAAATTTAAGGGCAGTCTGCAAACCACTGAACAGTCCATCTCTTCCAGCCCTACTCCTTCACCAACTATGTCATTGCCAACTTGGTTAGCAATATTAAAACAACTTTTCGACAGAAACTGAAGGTAATTGATGAATTTAAACTTGTATTAGCCTCTCTCTGTACTAAAGCAAAGTCTTTAGAGTCTAAGCAGTATTTTAAAGAGATTTAGCAGTGCGCTGAAGTAGAATCGCTCAAGGAAAAACAGAAAGACCAGAAGAAAAATGTATGCAGATTTATTTATTGATTATGCAAAGTGCTGGAGTGTATCTCTACCAGCTTCCTTCTGGCTTTTCTGAGGGATTTCTTCAAGCATATATTGCTGGACCTGACTAAGACAGAGCTATTCATGGACAAAGCCCACAGAGCTAAACCAACTGCTGAACAAATCCAAAAGGACCTCATTGTCCAGTTACATTACTTCAAAGGAAAAGAAAAGAAATTCTTAGATTGACTAGCAACATGTCCAGGTTTTCGCGGCAATAGGGTTTCTGGTATCAGTCTCGGGACCCTTGGGACTAGCTGTGGCAGGAATGTATTGGAAACTGGGAGGCCGGATGAATGTCTTGCTCATAGAGGTTACGCTATTCCTGTATAACAGATGTTAGGAGGAGGAATGCTGGATTGGACTCCGTAATGAAATAAACAACTGTAATCTGGACCTGAAGGACTGGAACCTGGACATGGGAACAGGGAGGACTCGAACCCACAACCAGAGACTCGGTACTCCAAAGAACTCAGAAACTCAGATGAATACAGTACCACAACTGGGACTGGGAAGACTCAGAACTCAGACAGTGAAAATACAGGGGTGGCAACCTCCTGAACAGAATAAGCCTGGAACTGACCCTGGACAACTCAGAACCTGGGTTAACCCGGGAACTGGAAGTCGGTACCCAGAGACACAGGGTTGGCTCCAGAACATGGATGACTCAGAACAACCACCTACTATCCCGGATAGCCAGTAGGGGAGACAGGAAGAGATTGAAAAGCGGAGGATCCACATGGAAGGCATCAGCTGGAGGAATCTGTACATGAGCAGGATGAAGTTGAATCCACACAAGGAATTAAAAGCCAAAGTCTTTATTTAAGCAGGCAGAATGAAGTTGAATTTGCACAAAGAGATAACGGCTAAAGTCTGTATCACAGCAGGCTGAGTGAAGCTGAATTCACACAATGGTAAATGTTTGAAGTCCGTATCACAGCAACCACACAGCAACAGTTGTAAACTGGAACCAAGAAGTGCACTGGCAATTAGCTGAGTATAGGAGGAGACCCTTATAGTCTGCAGATGAAGCTAATTTGTGGAGGAGATCAGCTGTTCAGACTCAGCAGTATGTTTAGCAAATGTCTCACCCAAGATGGCAGCCTCCAGTACAACAGACAAATGTCACGCTTTGTCCCAGGATTTAGAATGCTGCATTCTGATAGGAGGGAGATGCACAGTGATATAATACTGCCGAGTGGCGTAAACGGGACTAAGACCCCAATTCATGACACAGGTCTTTTACCATCCAAAAGGTAAGAGCTACAGATGTCAAAAGATTACTATATGAAAACAACTATAAAAGCACCACTGGGGCTTCCCGTTCCAGCTCCAAGTATTTGTAGAGAACCCTATGCCAAAACAGTGGCCAGTAGTGCTCTCCAACCTGGAAATTCTCTTGGAGGCTAACACACATAGCAGTAAACAGAGCATATCTAAACCACAAAGAGCTTAGCTGCCAGCACCTAAGTGTACAAAAACAGGCCAATGTTTTGCCCAACAAACCATCTCACCTTGACATTACAAAGAGACATGGCACACAATTTACACTAACTTACAGACGCTTACAGTTGTACATTTAACTAACAAATTTGTCGAACTTATCATTGTCATTAACCAGGCTTAGAGCTTACATACTTGCATCATAAATGTTATACATAGAGTATAACAGCTTGATCCTGTCAAAGTCGTATAATTGGATGAACGAAAGTATATTGGTTTTATATTGGTTTGCCGTGCGTATTGTGAAGCGTACGCCACGTGTTACGTGACGTGGTGCGTTCGCACGGTAAAATACGCACGCACACACTCGCATTACAATAGTTAGTTATTTATATAATTTCATATTGGTTCTGTTACACTGTAATTCAGGAGCAGATAGTATTCAGTTTATTATTAGTCTATATATATATATATATATATATATATATATATATATATATATATGTTGATTATATGTACATTGTAGTGTTATTAAAGGTTAAGGTAATAGGAAAGGTGTCATGCCTGATATCATATTGAAGCCCTAATCATCAGCAGCTGTCCGGTGCAGTCGGCGAAGAGATCGCACATTGCATACTTTAGTTATTGATATTAGAGAGTAAAACCTTTGTATGATACTGGCTATGAAAAGGAGCAGACCCACTGGAGAGAAGACCCCCACCTTTCGATTCCTTAGATTGAATCAACCTATTACCTGTCTGGCCTGGACCCACCCAACGTCTGGACCTATAGAAACAATCTACGTCATCTCTATTGTTCACAATGAAACACTGACTGTATATATATTAGCTGCATCTCACTGGGGCCTCAGTCAACTCTGACACAATATTCTATACAGAATATTGTCCATCGGGTCCCGTGGTTGCGCAGCGTGCGCAAGCGATTGCAGCGGTATGTATGTATTATCTTTTGGTATTGGCTGTGCTGTACTGTACTTTATCATGATATAATAATGTATTGAATTGTTGACCATTTACATCTGTTAAAATAAATCACTTTGTGCTTTGGACACACATTCAATTGATTGGGCAATGCTTATTTTAAAACGATAGAATTACTTTAACAATCCCCTCTCTCCCAGGTTCTTCCTCCACTCACTGGCGTTTCCATACACAACCCCACATAACAGCAAACTGTTAAGACATTTTAGATCAGCCATCATTTAGGATCCCAACACAGAATAAAAACCAAAAACCACAAATTGCTAGGTCCATCCCTGGCTATGATCTCAGAGAAGCAATGGTGCTTCTCATCAGTCTGGCGTTACAATTCCATTCCCAAAAAATTGAATTCCATCATTCTACAGTGGGAATGATTATTTACAACTGGAGAACACTGAAGACAGTTGGCAATCTTTCCAATAGTTGATCTGAGACGTTGCAAGAACAAATGTGGCTTTCGTGGAATGGTAGCCAGAAAAAAAAGACCTTTTCCTTACTCCCCTCAAAAAAACTCAGTATAACTTAGGTTTGCAGACATGAATCTGAACAAAACACGGGACTATTGGAACAATTTCCTTTGGATAGACAAGACCAGAGTGGTTTAAAAAAATTACCATGTTTGTGTAAAAAATAGCCTCATACCAACTGTCAAGCTTGGTGGTGTAGGGATGGTGATTTGGGGTTCTTTTGCAGCCACAGGACCTGGACACTTCACAATCAGTGATTCCACCAAGAACTCCTCTAGAGGAAACGTGAGGCCAATCAATGATCCTAAGAGCACCAGTAAACCTAATCTGGCTGGATACCAAAAATTAATCAATGTTGTGGAATGAAAAAGTTGAGACCTCAATCCCTATTGACATACTATGGCATGACCTTGAGAAAGCTGTGCATACGCAAATGCCATCAAACATCAATTACCTGAAGCAGTGTTGTAAAGAGGAGAGGGACAATGTTCCTATAAAACACTATGTAAGAGACTGATAAACTTATACATTAAACAATTACATTAAAGCAATTACTAAACGTGGTTCTACAATCTACTGAATCATGGCGTGGACTTTTTCACACATGACTTCATGTTGGCTTAGTTTATTGTTGACTACATAATGACAAAGTAAAATATGTTATGGTTTATTTTTCTCATGAGATTAGGACTTGGTAAGGACTAAATGACTGTTAATTATTTTTTATTTATTTACCTTTATATAGCAATTGCAGAATGCATATTTAATCATTCACATCAGTCCTTGGAGCTTAGTTTTAACATAATATATATATATATATATATATATATATATATATATATATATATATATACACACACATACATACACATATGTATAGACAATAAGGTCCATTTTGTCAGAAACCATTTAACCTACCAGTATGTTTTTGAGCTGTAAGGGGAAACCGGAACATCCAGAGGAAACCCATGCAAGCAATGGGAGAACATACAAACTATGTCCTGATATGCAAATATGCGGACTTGAAAGAGGGTGTACTTTCTTTTCACATGACTGTATACTGCTTTAACGAAGTAGTAAAACAAAATTCAGATAATTGGCAAGTTGTAACTGTAAAGTACACTCTTTAAGTGTTGGAGACACTCTTGGATGAGATTTGAATCTACTCAATAAATCTCTTTCTAAACCGTATTCTTTCAGTCTCTCTATATACTGGCTATAACAGCAAATTGTGGATGATACTGGTATTAAAATGTTATGTAGGTTGAATTTGATCAGGAATGTTCAGTCATCAACATCTTTAACAGGACAGGTCAAGGTCATAGAGGTTTAGAGTAGACAGGAGGATTTAATGGAATAATGTTTACAGAAGATATTCTAATAAATCTCCAAGGACAGTGATGTTGTCTGGTTGCAAAATTAAGTAAAGCTTGAGTTTTCCTAGTATATAATGACTGCAAAATGGCTAATCTATATATCATGCTAAAGAGGTAGACAGAGAGACACATGAGGGAATGACAAAAATAAATACAAAGAAACATTAGGTTCAAGATTTTGGAAGCTGGACACAGATTAGGAAATTGGCTAGAAAAATGCTGTCGTGGCTGAAAACGTACCAAATTTAGTTAGGAAGTTTAACCAAGCATTCCAGCGCCACAGCAGAATAACTGTACAGAAAAGTCCACCTGGATGCCATCAGTCTCGGCCAAGTAAACAACACTGACACCAGCATTAGCCTGCTGACCAGTGCAGGTTATAAAGGGTCACACAGACACAAGGGTGACCAAACTGTGCCTTAAGCAATAGAGGTTCTGGAAGTTGTCACAATAACCAGGACATTAAGTCTCTCTTCCCTCTATATAGTTATAATTTTAAGACAATAAATAAACTCATTGGTAATTGCATAACTTTCACAAAATCCAAAAAAGAACCCATATTTGTTACAAATTGATTACCATGCTCTCATTTGAAGATATGTACAGACAGCTCTGCAGATCAAACACCACTGAGTACTATTTTACAGATAGCAACAAATGAAAACAAAAACACAAAAATGACTACTGTGTACACCTGCACATTGTTAAACCAAAATCTTAAGAACTAGTGACAGCTAAAGTCACTAAAAGAGATGGACGTTTTTTTAAAGATACATAAAAAGCAGATTATCAGCCCTTGCTGGATGGATGAGGACAGTGTTCTAGACACTGGTTACGTTATCAGATGCAGTATGTTTCAGAAGCATAACAGACTGTGTAAAATAAACAGTTAGCCAAATCTTAAAGAATTTTCCTTTGTTCCTACACTCGATTAAAACCGCTTTAAAAAGTAACAATGCCATCAGACCTTATCTCTTACAAGTAAATCTTACCTAAATGTATCTAAATATTAGTCATGTACCATCGGGTTCCTGCAAAATGACAAGAAAAAAATAAATAAATAAGTAAACGAACGAACGAACGAACGAACATGAAGCACTGCTTGGGTATTTATGAAGGGGTTTTGTATGGGAATCTAGTAGAAAAACCATGTATCACACAAAAATAATGGTGGTTTTAAATATTAACTTTTGTTAGCACTCTTTAAAATTGTTTCAAATTAAAAGCAAAATATAAAACATTAAAATATTGTGGGAAGTGACGTTACGCCTTTTAACAGGAAAATTATATACCAGGTTCACATAAAAATTATTGAGTCTAAACGGTTTCTATTTCACTTTTAATTTGAAACTTAAGGAGTACTAATGAAAATTTATTTTTTAAAACCACCATTAATATTTGAGTGACATGTGGATTCCCTTCTAGATCCCCAAACAAGACACCCTCATATATACCCATGGAGTGCCTCGAGTGAACAGTAGTTGTTTTTTTTTCCTCTTTTCAATTTGCATATTCTAATACACTACTTTGAGAGCACCCAAGTATGTTTAAATTAAGGACATCCCTTTACAATATATAATTACAGGTTTATCAAAGATAATTGGATTATGGAATAACTAGAACAATATAGAAATAACAGCAAGAAAAAGAAAATATTGTGGCAAAACTAAAATTAGTCCAATTAGTTCTCTCTTTTATTATTTCACTTTACTCAGAGTCTTGTGATATGCTATTTTAGACCAACAGGCATTTGACCAGTAAAACACCATATGTTTCTCACCTTCTTCCCTTCATTAAATTTGTGTGCCACAACCTCTGGAAAAAAGCCAGTCTAATGTGTAGGCAATTAGTTGTGTCCATGTGCTCTGTTCAACAGAATAGTAAGTCACAACTAGCTAAATGCCAGAGGCAGAGGAAGCAATGCTGTGCTAGTGCTGAATATGCAAAACCACAATATAAATTAAGAAATACTAATCTGAAGTAAAAGTTTTGTTATTCTACCTTCCACAGCTACCAATGGATCCCTAACCCACAGACAAAAAAAACCTGAAGTATGCATCAATGTCTATGTTTCATGCTCAAAATAAAAATTGTATTTTCTTGTACTTCTATGAACAACTAATGCGAAAATAGCAGCAAGGTAGAGGACACCACAGCCCAAATGCAGCTTTGGGCCCATCATGCTCCTTGATTTTCATCAGCACACAGGTTTACAGAAGAGCAGCAATTTGCCTAGACAGAGTGGAGAGATCCAATGGAGTGAGGATGTTTCTTGGGAACTACAGAGATAGCGCTCTTGTGCGTCTCATTTTGCATAACAGTGGAGAAACAAAACTTCATTCATAAGAGCAAAAAGACTTGCATTGTGTACCAGTTAAGAACTGGTGGATATCGAGTGTCATGCTATACGTTAAATGAAGCAATACTGTTGCCATTCACACTGTAAAGTACAAAGATAATTTAAAAAACAAAAACAAACAAACACATACTCACCTCTCCAAATCCTCAACCAGCCCCAGTGCTAAACAGTTTGGGCTGGTTTCTTCTATAACACCATGAGCATGGGATTCTGTTGCCATTGAGAAAACCAACCTCAGGATAGTCAATGCAGTGCTGGTGCATCTGCATGGGGTATAAGATGGTTGAAAGAGAAATACGTGTATAAAGGTCTTCTCAAGACTAAGCATTCACTGGTTTCTGCAGGGGATTTAGTAGTAGATCCATGTCAGCATGGATCTATTTGTAATGTATGCATGGGAAGCTTGTTTCTGATTTCCCTTATGCCTTCCTCAATGGGAGCACCAAGTGATGTTACAGGACTGGATTGACCTTATTGTATACGCACTTTCGTATTTCACATTCAGTGTAGGTTAGACGGCTTGCATACCATTTGTTACAATTGTGTGGTCAGGAATCGGCCCATGTTGTTCCTGTTCCATAGTTGTTAATACTTCCATAAACCACTTTTTCCTGTGCATATGAAACCATTAAAATTGATCAATTTCCAAGAGCAACTTTTTACCAGCACGCGCTATCTGAAACCGGGAAATGTCAAAAACTAGGTAGGCCTCCTGCGTAATGTTAACAGATATCCATTCAATAAGGTCATACAAATTGAGCATTCTTGCTTTGATCTCTGAAAGGTGGATTTGTGTAGTGCTACTCTTCTGGATTCAGGGACTGTTGGCAGTTTATTTGAGCAAGATTTGGTTAAAAAATTCCAGATACCTGCTGTTCTACTTGAGAAGCTCCTAACGGCTATTGATGGAAGTGTGATCTATGAGGGATCTATTTCAAACTTTTCAACTCAACATCCAGACTTGGGTTCCAACACAAGGAATTTGTAATAACACATAAGGATACATTCCTTAAGTCCAGTTCTGCCAAGTGGACTATTGCTCAAACATCATTTTTGGTCACAGATTGGAGGTTTGTTGGTGTTTTGGAGAAAATTAACCCTACTCCATCCATCCTTTTTTTGGGAGATTTGTATCTTCAATGTTTCTTTCACTGCTGACTTTTCTGTAAACACAATGCTGAAACTTCACCACCACATCACACTTATCATTAAATATTTGAAGATATAATATTGATTTATTGTCCTGACCAACTCCCACCAGTAGTCCACTATGGACTATTTTAATTCTCTCCATGTTTGCAGTCTTCTTGGAAAGAGTATGCGATATTGCGCACAACGACATCTAGAGGTACATGACAAACAAAGTAATTAATACCAGAACCTGGGGAGGGCATGAGAAGAAAATTCAGACATGGACAAACTTGTTGGTACCCTTCAGCTCACTGAAGCAATGCTTCATTCCTCCTGAAAAGTGATGAAACTAAAAGCTATAGTCTCACGTATACCTGCATTCCTTTGGTATGTCACAGAATAAAGAAAAGAAACAGCGAAAAAAGAGATAAATTAATGCTTATTCTTTAAAGATATTCTAAAATTGGCTGGACAGATTTGTTGGTACCCCTTAAGATTATAAATAATTGTAATTTAGTGATATTTCAAACAAATTTATTGAATTAGCATCAAACATAGGGGTAAATGTATTAAAGTATGGATTTTGCAAGTCGGCAATGGCTTTAAAAGGCAAAACTTGCCTCTAACGCCATTGTCATGTAAAATTTGCCCTGCAAAGTCGCCAAATATCAGAGACATGAAAAAAAAATTGCAGCATAATACATTTGCCCCATAGCTTCAATCTTCTAATAAGTCATTCAGCTCATTTAAAGGCATAAAAGTAGTCACTCTGTTGTTTGCTATCATCGTTTGCACCACACAAGAGCATGGACCGGAGAAAGCAAAGGGAAGAGTTGTCTGAGGAAATCAGAAAGACAATTATAAACAAGCATGTTAAGGGCAAAAGCTCTAAGACTATCTCCAATCAGTTTTATGTTCCTGTGACTACAGTTGCAAATATTGTTAAGAAGTTTAAAGTCCATAGGACTGTAACTTCCCTGGATGTGGACACAAGAGGAAAATGGACCCTAGATTAAACAGAAAGATAGGGAGAATTGTGGAAAAAGAGCCAAGGAAAGCTTACAAAGAGATACAGGCTGAACTCCAAGGTCAAGGTACATCAAAGTCTGACTGCACCATCCAACACTTTGTGAGCAGAAGTGGGCTCCATGGAAGAAGACCCAGGATTACTCCCCTTTTGAAAGAACACATAAAAATGCCAGACTAAAATTTGCTAATATGCATATTGACAAGCCACAATGCTTCTGGGAGAATGTATTTTGAATAGAAAAGTCAAAACTGAAGCTTTTGGCATTGTGGCTTGTCACATCACCTCCACAGACGAAAAATGGAGTTTTCAAAGAAAAGAACACCATACCTACTGTGAAACATGAAGGAGGCTAGATTGTGTTTTGGGGCTGCTTTGCTGCATCTGGTGCAGGGTGCCTTGAATCTGTGCCGGGCACAATGATATCTCAAGACTATCAATTATAAATGACTGAACAGTGTCAGAAAGCTGTTTCAGTAGCAGGTAATGGGCCTCCAACAGGATAATGACCCAAAACTCATAGCTAAAAGCACCCAAAAATGGATAAGAACAAAACATTGGCCTATTCTGAAGTGGCCTTCGGTGAGCCCTGATCTGAATCCTATTGAGCGTGTATGGAAATAGCTGAAACATGCAGTCTGGAGAAGACACCCAACAAACCTGAGACAGCTGGAGCTGTTTGCTCAGGTAGAGTGGACCAAACTATCTGTTGACAGGTGCAGAAGTCTCATTGAAAGCTATAGAAATCGCTTGATTGCAATGATTGTCACTAAAGCTTGTGCAACAAAATATTAGGTTAAAGGCTCGTCATTTTTGTCCATGCCATTTTCATTTGTTGTATTATTTTAAATAATCTGTTGAATCAAAATTCAAATGCAAAGTCTGATTTCTATTAAATAAACAATGATGAATGTCAATACCTTTTGTCAGTTTCAAGTTATTTCAGAAAAAAATCTGGGTTCTTTAATGTGGAAGGCTACCAACAAATTTGTCCATGTCTGGCTACCAATTGGCTTATGAAGTCAATTCCCAAACTGCTTTTTTGTAAATTGGATGTCAAATACATACAATTTCTACCATTTTTGGCATCAAAGATTTATAAAAGAAAGGAATTACTTTTGATTATTTTAGTGGCAATTGATAATATTTTATAATTTTATTGCCTTTGATTTCTGGGCATTCCAAGAGATTCTAAAGTCTTTAAAAATTCATCAATATGTCACAAAATAATGGATGGAGGAGAACTAATTATTTATGTGTTTGTGGCCACTGAGGCTATCAATTTATAAATATAATGAAGCTATAGCCTAAAACTGGACCTATTTATCTAGGAAGGTCTTCAATACTGGATAAGCTGCACATAATGTATAATAGACTGTGCAATGGGCACATATTAAAATAAATGGAGAATTTTAAGTAATCCCATACAATTTATGCCTTATCTCTTAGTTGATATGGTCAAATATGTGTGATGTGTCTTACATAATGGAGTACACCAAAGAGAACTTTGAGGCTCCCTTTAGCACAAAATTAGCTGTTAAGAGCAAAAGAAATTCACTCAAAATAAGAGTTAAGTTTGCTCAATATTTTGACTCTCCTGATAGGGAGTTTTACTAGAAAAATAATAAAATGTAATCAGCTGACGTTTATATAAAGATTACATTTGTAAAATATTGTTATTGTGAAATTGTTTATTGTAAAGAAAGGGTACTTAACAGATTACATATAATACACCTTTTTAAATGTTTTGACTTTGATAATTCAACAAAAAATAATTAACAAAACAAATTAATGTACCAAGGTTGTTGAAAGCGTGAGAGCAACACCCGGTTTTAGTATGAAGAACGTTAAGCCTTGCACTAAAACCCCTTTCAGGTGGCACTTTCAGAGGTCGCCAATAATGCTTTCACGGAAATGGGCATCATCATTCTGTTGGTGCTACTTCATATGTTTTTATATATTTACACACACAACAACATTGTCAATATTTCAGAGGAGCTGGCATCAGGATTCACAATTTCTTCTCATTTGTGGGTGGATTTTCTTTGTGGTGTTTCCTTCTTCTAAACTGCTTGGGTACTGCAGGCAAGGTAGCAGATAACACTGGAACTTCCAATTCTGGTTGCTGCTCTCCTGTTTTCTCAGTGAGGACGACACTCTCTCCAGCATAGATTCAGAGTCAATCTCATCCATTATTTATGAAATGAAAAACAAAAACAATTTGTGGGTTGCCGGAGGTGTGGCACCGCAGACAGGTAAGTGGCTTATTGGTCCACAGGGTCATACTCCTCTGCGGCACAAACATTCCACTGGATAACTATTAACCAAATGGATATGCCTGTTGCAGTAAGTTCTGGAATGCAGTGATCACCTCTAAGGACACAACCCAGCCGGGACATACCCTACTCCTTCCATCCAGATTTATAGATTTAGAATGTGTTAAAGTATTCATAACCCCTTCCAGACTAGAGAGATGATTTACACCTCTATCATCAGGGGCATCTTCATGGATTTGTATTGTATCAATTTCACTAGGAATGACTTTTTAATTTCACATTCTATGCAAGAAAAGTTTATACTTTGTCATGAAATATACAGACTTTTTTTGATAAAGTAAAATAACAAAAAAAACTATTTGAAATCTGAGGTACAGTGGTAGAGATGATCTTACTTTGAATGATGATCAATTGAATTCTTTGGAATTTGGTGGGAAAGAACGGTCCAGATTAAAAATTACTACAACTAAAACATTAATAAAAATACATTTAAACCACACTATTTCCATGTTTGATGCATGTCTGTTTCATCTGAAATTGCCCTTACATTTACCAAAGTTAATGTTTTATATTTCTCAGGAAGGAAAGGGGATTCTTTCAGCAAAAAAAAAAAAAAAAAGGACGGTGGAGGGTGCAACCAGACCCCCCTCCCTCATTTCAAGATTCTGCTTTTTGTCATTTTTACAGGTTAGTGCAGTGATTTTTTTTTCCCTTTAATTATTATTTTAACGAACAGTGGCTTGTTTAATGGGACTTCACTTTGACCAGTACTAGAGATGCTTGAACCAGCCATGTATAGTTTCTCAAAATCGATAAAACAAATTTGAAAATTCACTGACGTTTCTTGACTATTAAAAAAACCAAAACAAAAACAAACAACCCTAAAAACACACACTTGAGCTTAAATTATGCAATTTTACGTTTAATTGCAAACAACAAAGCTTTGAATACAACTGTGTTTTCATTAAAAATCCTTTAAAATACCCTATTATTTAAAAACACCAATTTTAATTAGAACAGCAAACTTCAACTGCTAACTGTAGACTTGAGCCATAAATACAATATCAATGGTCAAATGGCATTTGTACCACCAACATGTTCATCACTGTTTAATCAAATTGCAAACTGGTTCACAATTTTCCAGCATATTTAGCCAGGACTTAAGTATTCAGTGTAAACAGTATCAAATACAGTTTATTTTATTAGAGCCATTTTACATGGATCTCAATTGGCAGCGGAGACCCGATACAGGACTCTCCCACAATGCATTGGGGGTCTGCCCTTTGTTGTGGGATGTCCTTATGACATCTTGTTCAAAAGAGGAGGCAGCACATAGCATTAACTATGATTGCTATATGCTACAATCTGGTGCCAGGATCCAAGAGACACGGTTTCTTTCAGCTCTCTGTATCCTAGCTCAGAGGAGCACAGACGCCATTTTCTGGCTGCTATTCTCAAACGGCAGTGTAACTTTATTCAGCCACTACAGCGAAGGTTTAAAATGACATGTGTCATTATCAGCACAGTCATATATAGCTGTTTTTATAAATTAGTGAATCAGAAAATATCAACCTTTCAGTTTGTAGTGAAAAGGGAAGAATTATAGTTATAAGGATTACCCCATAACATAACTGTGGTGAATAAAGCATTATCATAAGGAACTGCATTGTAAATACTGTATATCAAGTGAAACCATTAATAATTGTTTCCCTGTGTAAACTAGGGGGTAATACAAATGGCTTCAAAGCAAAGCCTGCTCTCATAGGGTTAATGACCTACACAATAACATTGTTACCTTTAGGGGAGAAATGAACAGCTTCTGAGACCACATGTGGTAAGCTAGGTCCTGGTACTGGAGAGATGTAAGGGAACCGTCTTAGCATGGGAGTCTTACACCAGGAGACATAGGCTGTGACCACATGATGGCTTGCTGTATTTTATATGGGCAAATATAATTAAATTTCCAAAATACCACTTACAATCAATATAATTAGTGATCAAACACATTCATAAATAGGATGAGAAAAAAATAAAAATACAAACTCTTTCTACCATTCATCCTTCTACCCATTCCCACCTACATACTTGATCCTACCCCCTATCTATCCTATATCTATCCTATTTCTAATTTACTGTGCCACGGAATATTAGATGTAAAACACTACTAGTTTCACGTCCATAACATCCTTACATAATACTATATATCTCTATTATGCCCCAGTTATTATCTCACCCTGTCCTCTAACACTTCTGCTCCTAAACACCTTTCTATACACTACCCAAGTCTTACGATTTGCCTCTCTAAAATACTTCCCCCCCCCCACACAAACTACTTCTGCTGCATACCACTTGTACATTACCTACCCCAACAGCCTATTCTATTCACCTACCTCAGTGCTCTGAACCCATATAACGAACTCTCTCTTAACTCACAATATAACCCCCCTTACCCCTTGCTCTGCAAACAAGGAATGAAACAGATCTACGGACTAGTGTCCCACCACCATACCTATTCCCTGCGGACCACAGCCCAGACACAATACCACAGGTACCCACTACAGGCAGCGGTCCATCATTACGTACAGGAGAATATAACTTTTTTCTAGCTTCTGCAGTGCATCACCGCCCACACCAGCCAAGCGCAATAGTGCACTCTCATTCTGAACCATCATTCTATATAAAGAGGAAATTTGTAACATTACAATGTTCTGAAAAAAAAAGTTCTGAAATACTCCATGTAGTAGAAACCAGTGCAGCCATTGACGGCGGTGGTTGTATAACACGAATGGCATGAGGAGGTTAGGATGGGTAAATGAAGGCTGCATGGTCAAATAGTCCGGTAATACATTATGAGCGAAGGTAGACATATGGGGCTGTACTATGTGTTTGGCTGTATTACATATAAATAAGTGTGGGCCATTTGCTCTATGTTAATCACTGATCGTTGGAAGAAACATTAATATAGAATATTACATAAACCAAATTTTTTTTTACCATATACAGTGTAATTTTATTCAACTTGTCTATAGATTTTTTATTTATTTTTACAGCAGAATTTGCAAAGTGTAAAGGTTTAAATAACCAATCAGTTGATATAGCTGAAAGTGATTCAATTTAGTCTTACTTGCATTGTCAATATAAATATGGACATTGCGAGCCTGATTCATTAAGGAACAAAAATGGTGATACGTGCCGCATTTTGCGTTAAATTGCACTGCGCATGCCCAGACACGGATTATACGCATACCTGCCTACTCTCCCAGAATTCCCGGGAGGCTCCCGAATTTCGGGGAGTCCTCACGGACTCGTATTCAACAAGTGACGTCTCTTCAGATCCGCTTGCAGTGAATACAGACGTGTGTATACCAAAATTACATGCGTTTTTAAAAATAAACGAACAATATAATCACAAGACAATTGAAAAAGAGTGATTTAAATAGTCAAACAGTTGATATATATATATATATATATATATATATATATATATATATATATATATATATATATATATCTATATATATATATATATATATCTATATCCATGATGGATGTTCAGTGTATAGGAACAGATCAGCACAAGCTTACAAAAAAATAAATCAAAACATTTACTGAAGTATAAAATACGTTCCAGAGTAATGCCAGGTCAGCTTTCCTCGTGCAGAACATCTGACTGTACATTCTGTGACACTACGTGTTTTAAGTTTTAATTTTCATGCTGAGAACTAGCAAAAGTAATCACAGGTATTAATTATATCAGTTACATCAGCACCTCAGTTGAATGTGATTACTACCATAAACACTGCTAAATATGATAATTAAGTTTATTGGACAGATCTCAACCTGTATGTCACACAGGGGGGAAATATAACCTTACAAAGACACTGCCATGCTATTAGGAATTAGCTTGGGCTTTGCAGGTGAAAACTTTCCAACTGTATTATGGGAAGGTATTTTTGCAATATCAATTGTATAATAGAATTGCAAAAAAAGCATTGGGTGGCCTGAAGTTAGACGGTTCAGTATGTCGGACACATTTGTTTCTCAATTAATTCCACAGCTATTTGTAAAGCTACAATTACTCAAGTGCAGCAGCAAATCACTCAGATGCAGGACATAAAACGTACTCATCATTACAATAGTTAGCCAGTATTCATGCTGAAATGTCAACCTAAAATGGGTGATTTATTTGCATTTGTATTGGGTTTTTTAATAAATGTTATTTTATTCAAAATTGAACAATCATACAAAAGTACGTGACCCTTATGAAGTGAAAACCTGGGGAAGCATTGTAAATAAAGCCAACAAAAATATAGCCATGGGTGTGTGTCTACAAAAGGTTTTATTTATTTTTTTAAGTAGAGGAAAGAAAATGGTTAGGGCATCAGAAGGGTGGGGGGAGGGGTAGGGGGGTAAAATCCCAATGTGTGTGTGTGTGATAGTTTTATCAGTGAATCAACAGATCACACATATAAGGTACATATGAAAGATACAATAGTACCTTTTATTGCAAAATGCAACAGTATAATGCAAAACAGCAATAATACTACATAATACTATGTACAGACACACTGAACAACAGCCAAGTGAGCAACTAACAACTTAGGTAATACCTATACTTGCACCGTCCATGATAGCACGCAGAGATAGAATCAAAGTCTTTAGTTTTCTTATAGTAGCAAGGAATAGCTCTGTGTCTTACAACTTGGCCAGGGCCTGATTAAGGGTTCTGGCCGCCCTAGGCTAATACACCCACAGCACCCCCTTCCCCTCAGTAGAATCATTAAAGAAAAATTCAGGAGTATTATCCAGCAAACAAAGTTAGACAGATTCTCTTACCTGTTCCCTTGCAGTTTTATTGTCGTTTAGCTGTCTTCTGGAAAGTTGGGGTCCTGTTTTGAAAATGTGCAAACATTACAAAACTTCAATGGTTAGGTTCTTTAGAGAACACCACACAATACAGAGATCATGCCCCCCCACACAGTGGCCAATTCATGACCAACCAGCCATTTCATCACACCTCAGCGACCAATTCATGCCTCCCCTGGTCATTTCATCACCTACCCCCCCAGCCAATTCATCATCCACTTTAGCTACCCCCACATACCTTCGGTGACAGGACAGACCGCCTTTGCCACCATGTCTGCTATTGGTGGGAACCGGCTGGGCTTACTTTGCCACTGTTCCCTTTCTTTATCCCAAATGCGCCCTCTAACCGCAGTAGGAGGGTTTAAGCTGCTGCTACCACTGGACTCCTTAGCGGCATCCAGAACCGCATCCTTCTGGGTAACTGTCGCTGCTAGTGTACCCCCTTACTGGTACACCTGGGCTGGTACCCCTGATCTCTTGCCTTCAGATCAAGGTTGCTGTGGATGGTACCTCTGGCCAGTGTCGGACTGGGGCATGAAGGGCCCGGCGGGGGACTGAAACGTCAGGGACCCACCAGAGGGGTTGTGGCCAGCCATCATAGAGGAGAGACCAGACACTAGAGGGGGAGTGGTCAGCCCACGAAGGACAGCTAGCACCATAGTGTAGTATATAAAGAATTCAGTGTGTATATATAAAGAGTACACAGTCTTGACTTGCCCCTTAGATTGGGCAGTAGTCACCAAAACTCGGGATTGTCCCACTACACCAGGCTTGGCTATCCTGTGGCACTCCAGGTGTTGTGAAACTACAAGTCCCAGCATGCTTTGCCAATATATAGCAGCTTATTGTTAGAAGGGTATGCTGGGACTTGTAGTTTCACAACACCTGGAGTGCCATGGGTTAGCCAAGCCTGCACTAGACTCAGAACATTTCACAGACTGTCCTATCTGTTCTTGTCATTTTTACCACCTGTGGCTGCTGGTTTCTTTAGTTGCGGCTTGTCTGGATCCTGGAATGTTGGGGGCCCTATTTGGAAACAATAATGGGTACATTTAGAAAATTCCAACCAGCCCCGGCGTTAAATCAATAGGACCCACAATTAATAATTAGGCCTTTCTCCAGCCCCAACATTAAAGTAATAGTATTCCCATATAATAAATATACCTATTTCCCGCAACCATCACTGCCATTAAATAATTCATATTCACATTTAATAAATAGACCTCAAGCTCCTCAAACTCAGCCCCACATTCAATAAATAGCTGCCAGGGCCTGATCAAGGGTTCTGGCCACCCTAGGCTAGTACAGCTGCAGCACCCACCCCCTCCCCCCGAATATATAGGTGTATAGGAATACTCCTGAATATGAATGTTCAGGTGTATTCTCCAGCATTCGAGTTTAGACAGATTGTGCCATTGTCTCTTACCTGTTCTTGCTCTTCTCTCTTGCAGCTTTGTTATCCTCTCGCTGGCTTCTGGCGTCCTGTTTTGAAAATGCAAAAATTAATTATAATGCAAAATGTTAACAAACCCTGAATGATTAGGCCCTTTAGTTAAAACAAAACACTCCATTATGGCCAGCTAAAAGTACCCCATTGTACAGCAATACAGTATATAAGCAATATCTGAAAATTTGTGGTTAATCAAATAGAAACCTCTACCAGCCACATCTCACTAATATTTAGTATTCTAGCGATTGCTGAGACCACAGAGAGCATCCATGTAACCGCCACACAATCATGATATTATGCCCCCAAAGCTGCTATTTTTTTAAATACCCCATGCAGCCATTTTCCTGACCCCCTCCTACAGCCATTGCTCCCCCTGCAGCCATTTAACTTACCCCCTCCTACAGCCATTGCTCCCTGCAGCCATTTTCATTACCTCCCACACTGCACCCATTCCCCCCTGCAGCCATTTTTCTCAACCCCCCTGCAGCCATTTTCTTTAACCCCCCTATAGCCATTTTCCTTACCTCCCACATGAACCAACCCCCCCCCCCCGCAGCCATTTTCCTTACCGCCCCCCTGCAGCTATTCCCCCCCGTCACATCAAAACCCCCCCAGTCACATATATCAGCGCCCTTCCTCTGCCCTCCTTCACACATATCAACATCTCTCCCTCCCTATAAGTTTGCATGGCAGCCCCCCCCCCCCTCCCACCCTATAGATTTGCATGGCAGTCTCCCCCCTCTCCCTCCCTATATATTTGTATGACAGCCCCGCTCTTCCACCCTATAGATTTGTATGACAGTCCCCCCTCTCCCTCCCTATATATTTGTATGACAGCGCCCCCTTCTCCCTCCCTATATATTTGTATGACAGCCCCCCCTTCTCCCTCCCTATAGATTTGCATGGCAGTCTCCCCCCTCTCCCTCCCTATAGATTTGCATGCCAGTCCCATCCTCAGTTGTAGTTGTGCTGGCCAGAGTCGCTCCGCAGATCAGCAGACAGGAAGTGAACACTTCCTGCTTCCTGTCTGCTGCACAGTATTGTGGGTGCCCATACAGCAGGCTGCCTGTTGCTGACCACCAATGCCTTTGATTGGCTGCCCTTCACACACTGCCATGCTGTCTTTGCCCCCTTTCACACACTGCCATGCTGTCTTTGCCCCCTTTCACACACTGCCATGCTGTCTTTGCCCCCTTTCACACACTGCCATGCTGTCTTTGCCCCCTTTCACTCTCTGCCATGCTGTCTTTGCCCCCTTTCACTCTCTGCCATGCTCCCCCTTCATACTGCCATGCTGTCTTTGCCCCCTTTCACTCTCTGCCATGCTCCCCCTTCATACTGCCATGCTGCTTTGGCCCACCTTCACACTCTGCCATGCTGTCTGTGCTCCCCCCTTCATACTGCCATGCTGCTTTGGCCCACCTTCACACTCTGCCATGCTGTCTGTGCTCCCCCTTTACTCTGCCATGCGCCCCTTTCCACTCTCTGCCATGCTGTCTTTGCCCATTTTCACTCTCTGCCATGCTGTCTGTGCTCCCCCTTCACTCTGCCATGCTGTCTGTGCTCCCCCTTCACTCTGCCATGCTGTCTGTGCTCCCCCTTTACTCTGCCATGCTGTCTGTGCTCCCCCTTCACTCTGCCATGCTCCCCCTTCACTCTGCCATGCTCCCCCTTCACTCTGCCATGCTCCCCCTTCACTCTGCCATGCTCCCCCTTCACTCTGCCATGCTCCCCCTTCACTCTGCCATGCTCCCCCTTCACTCTGCCATGCCTTTGCTTCCGTTCCTTCACTTACCTTTTCTATCGGCTTTTCTTCTCTTCTTCTGTCTTCTCTCTTCTTCCCGACTCCTCTCTGCGGCACTCCTCACTGAACGTCGGGCGTGATGACGTCACGCCCGACATTCAGTGAGAACGGAGCAGAGAGGAATCGAGCGCGGCGGTCACGTAAGTATTAGTTAACTTTTTAAGTTTTACGCTCCCCGACCAACAAGGAGGGGAGCGATCAGGGTCGGGGCCTACCTGGAGATAGCCCGGTCCCCCGGCGGGCCAGTCCGACCCTACCCCTGGCCTATCACACTGGCCAGAGCTGCAGGTAGCAGCAGAGTGTTGGTACTGAAAAGCTGGGTCCAAACCTCAGAACAGCTGGAAACAGATTAGATTTGGGTCTAATCTGTAGGTCACAGGAAATACAGCAGGGAAGAAGTTGTCAAAGCAGGATCTTGAAGCAAGTGATGTATATTCACTCAAGTGTCCTGATCAGGACAGTTCACACTGGTTTAAGGTACCAGTGATTAGAAAGTCAGATGGAACAAAAATAATATATTTAAGTACATACCAGTGCTGTTTTATGCAATTTTAGACACAGCCTAGCAGAGAGTAAAGCCAGCCCCCTGAACTCTTTTGCTGGCCCCAAGATGTCTGAGTTATTTTTAGTATCAGGATGCAATATGTTTCCCCAAAACATGGATTTAAATGCAATGCAAAGTTAACAAAATCTACACTAATCTGCTATATCCCAAAACCTTCTGTGTGCATTATTCGGACAGGGTCCGAGATACAGGATACAAGCCACACAGACAGAGAAGCAGCGCCCCCCCTACTGTGTATACAGGCTGAACAGATGTGTTGGCCACTGAGATTAAAAGGTCTAATTAACATGAGGGACTTTCTTTAGAAAAGTTATATAAATCCAATCATGACATTCTGTCTCACAAGTTACAAACCAATACCTCAGAAATTAATGCATTTCCTATACAAACTGACACAAGATATAATAAAATCAGTACATTGCAATTATATTAATAAGCACCCTGCGCTATTTCCTTTAAATAAATTTATACCACAAGTTATTTATAAGTGATCCAGCCACACCTTCCACTTGCCAATTTATAACATTAGTGAAAAGGATGTATGCATAAATGTCTCTTATCCAGCATTAAGCCCAGTGGACATCTCAGTGGATATCTATCTATATCTATATCTCCTTACACTCTGTGCTCCATGAGCACACCCCCTGTCCCCGCTCAGCACAAGGGGTGGCTCCAGGTCCACATATTCTTTAATAATAATAATACTAAAATATTTTTTTTAAAAAAAAACCTTAAATGTTGCCGTTGCTGCGCTCCCCAGGTCCCAGAGCCATAGGCACTATTACCATTATGTTGTTCTTATGTGATTGTTTTAATTCTGTTATCATATGCATTGCACGGTTATGTGACCATGAAGTTAAATAGGGTTCTTAAATGTCACCAGGTGGGTTGATAGATATATCTGAGATAGTATAAGAGAGGTCTGGGGTAAACAACTAGCATAGGCAGACCTAATTTTATCATGATTATCCTGTTAGCCAACAGTGTTAGTGGCTGACCGGTAACAGGGCTCAGACATAGAGGCACCCTCTCCATAGTGACTCAATGGTCCCCAACCACCGGAGAGGTAAACCTTAAGATAGGTCTCATCACCTGCCCACCTACGCTTGGTTACTGCCCCTACCCCATCCCCCGTTAGCTCTGCCACTGTGGGAATAGCTCCGCCACCGTGGGAATATTTAGGAACATATAACCTGTGTCTCGGACGGGATAGGTGTACGAATCTTTGGGGTCTAGGAACTGTATTTCTGTCCCAGGCGTATGTCACATTAACTCCATGCAAAGCTACTGCTGTTTTCCCACAATAAAGCTGTGTTTTGGTTGCAGCGATCTGCCTAATTGATCACTTAGAGCCCATTGGGATATACAGACCTCACACCCAGTGATTGAACAATGGACACACCTGGCTAGATTTAATCAACAATAACAATACAGGTCTCACTCAGACACAACAGTTATTTGAACACAATGAATTCAGTTAAATAACAAACCACAAGTATGATATTACTACAGAGTGAACTACACATTTAACAGGGAACCCTAACATTGTAACCTATAAAATTCACACCAATGAACATCAAAACAGCTTTTAAGAACTTGGGCTAAGTTCAGCCCTCAAGGAATAATATTGACTCTTTGCATAAACTTAATGTAATTGTCAATAAAAGCCTTTGATACTAATGAAATGCTTGTAATTTTACATCAGAATACCATGGCAACATCTGACAAAAAGTTCTAAAATCACTGAAGCAGCAAACTTTGTGAAAACCAATAGCACAATGGCCTAGTGGTTAGCACTTCTGCCTCACAGCACTGGGGTCATGAGTTTGATTCCTGACCATGGCCTTATCTGTGTGGAGTTTGTATGTTCTCCCTGTGTTTGCGTGGGTTTCCTCCGGGTGCTCCGGTTTCCTCCCACACTCCAAAAACATACAAGTAGGTTAATTGGCTGCTATCTAATTGACCCTAGTCTCTCTCTCTGTGTGTGTGTGTGTGTGTGTGTGTGTGTGTGTGTGTGTGTGTGTGTGTCTATATTAGGGAATTTAGACTGTAAGCTCAAATGGGGCAGGGACTGATGTGAATGAGTTCGCTGTACAGCGCTGCGGAATTAGTGGCGCTATATAAATAAATGATGATGATGATGATATTTGTGTCATTCTCAAAACTTTTGGCCATGACTGTATATAGTCGATTAAAATGCAGCACACTTTGTGAAAATTTAAAATATCAGCTTATATGTAAGAGCCTTAAAGAAGCACAAGCCCTAAAGACGGCCGTACATGTGTAAAATCTCCAAACTATTTAAGTAAGAAAAGAAAGTTAAAAACCCTTACAATTTAGTAATTAAAAAGCAAGCTTATCTGTTCACATTAGTCAGGCCATTTGACTCATCTAGGGATCCTGAAGCCTCACAGATACAAAAAAGTGACAATCGATACAAAGAAACACCGTGAGGGAACCTACCTTACATTTTTGGTTACAAAAACTTAATTCCAATGCTCTTAACACTGATATTGGAAAATATATAATATTTTTATATATCAAGAATACTGATAAAATAATAAAAATTTTTAAAAAAAGGAGTTGAGTTGATGTCCAAAACACGTCTGACCCAATCGGGAACATGTAATACAGCAGAGGGGTACTTCTGGTGGTTCACTCCTAGTCCCCGATGCAAGTGGTTCTAATGCCAGAGTCAAATTAAGGCACTAAATTAAACCAGTAAATAATGATTTCATTTGATTTAATGTACCTATTTCTGTTTGACAGATATCATATAGAAAGAAATAGCTATTACACCTGAGTAGGCTGCCTCCCAAGTCACAGGACCAATCTGATAACTATCTAGATCAAAGATCTTTTGTAAAATCAGAGTATATGGGCACTTAAAGATTGTAGGCTTGTTAATTAACAAGGTGTAACACAGTGGAATACAATTGCTGGCTAGACACAATGACTACATGTTATTTCAAATAACTGCAGACACAGTCATCCACCACACAGGACTTATGCTCATATGTGTATAGAGAAAATATAATACCTCCAAACACATTTCTTCATATGACATATTTTGAGAATTTATTGTGCCAATTTAAAATCAGGGACAAAAACTGGTACTAAGGGACAAAAGCGTGCAGAGTATAAATAACCACTGTACAGAGAAGCTGCAATAATCACATACCTTAATAATGTCATATTTTAAATGCAAATGTGTGTGACGGTATGACCAGTCTATTGAATAGGTAATTATGTCTGTGAGGTGTCAAAGGAAAGCTATGGGAGGTATAAGATTTTCTTCTCATATTAGCATTTACACTGCTCTTCTGAGGGATCTCCAAGTGGATCAGCTTTATATATCCTGTGTATGATATGGAAAATGGTCAGCTTTGGGGACTCAATATAATTGACAACTGTTCAATTCATCTACCTTGCCCCAGGCATACAGACAATATGAACGGTGTTAGATTTCTGTATATTTATCAATCTATTGTCTAACTGTATTGTATTTATTTTGTGTATTTTTTTTTATAGCCAATGTCCTGTACCTTGTTATATTAAATGTAAAGTTTCTCCTGGTTACTCTACTGAATCCATAAGTCTTAAGAAGAGAAGTATTGCTTGAGTGTGTGCTAGGATATGCTATGTTAACCTTTTAATTACCTGACTATGTTAACCTTTTGGCTGATGTGAGTGAGCTCTCCATACAGCACTGCGGAATTAGTGCGCTTTATATATAGCTGCAGATGCAGATTGTCTATGTTATCACTTTGTGAATTTTTTAATCTTTTGACTAGCAAAGAGCATAGTGTGTGCCAGCGTGTACATTTGGTTAACAGAGTTTGTGGTCTCATTGTCTAATACAGTAGGTGGAGACAGTGATTATATATGTATCAATGTGATAGACCTGCTTTGGATGTTATTTAGCTAAATCAGTAACCAGTGTAATATGGAAGTCTAGATTGAGTGCTGAAATCCTGTAATCCTTGCAGTTACATCCAAATCACAGACACTGGGAGCATGTTCGTGATGGGACCTATTATTATAATGGTCTTGAGGTACAAGCTGTCAAAGGATTAGAGAATGTAGAATAGTGGGGGACAAAGCAGAGGTCGAAGGATTGGAGAAGGTAGAATAATGAGGGACAAAGCCCAGGTTGAAGGATCAGAGAAGGTAAAATCATGATGTGCAGTCAAACAAAACAAGTCGTCTTCATCATTTATTTATATAGTGCCACCAATTCCGTATACAGGGAATATTTGTCTTTCACATCAGTCCCTGCCCCATTGGAGCTTACAGTCTAAATTCACACACACGTTCTTTATGTCAGCACCAAGTTAACCTACCAGTATGTTTTCAGCGCACCGAAGGAGGTACCCGGAGGAAGCCCACTCAAACATGGGGAGAACTTAGAAACCCCACACAGATAAGAACCTGTTCGGGAATCGAACTCATGACCCCAGCGCTGTGAGGCAGAAGTGCTAACCACTGAGCCATTATGCTGCCCGCAAAGCTAAAGCAGAGGACTCCCCCTCCCCCCAAAAGAACGTTGCTCCTGCAAGGTTTAGTAGAATGAAGGGAGTTATAAAGGCTACAAACAAGTGAGATAAATTTGTCTGACTTGACTTGATCTTTTCACTGAAATGTTGATTGTAAAGTAAAGAAAACTATGCAGTAGTCCAGGTGAGGAGACTAGCTAGATTGCTATTCTTAGCAGAGTGCCAATTACAGCAATTAAGAAGTGTTTGTAGCAGTCATTGTGAACCGTTTTCTGACGCCTGTCATCTGGAGCTAGCATTGTGAATCCTCAGAATATAAAGCTCACACTCAGCTGATAACTGACAGTCCTATACCAAGCAGTGACTTTTATACCAAAGCTGAGTGACATCATATTTATGATGTAAGTGAATCCCACATGATCAGCCCAGCCAACATCTCAAACTGCCTGCATTTCACCACAGCACATAAGGATTCCCATGCTTCCTTACAGGGAAATATGCGTGTTCTGTAGTCTGAAATGTAGGTTCCAATCAATGCGTATCAGATTATTCCTATGTAATGTGACCAAAAGCTACCAGTGTCCCAAACTTCAACTTTCTGAGTCTTCCAGAAGTGGGTTACATATTTGGATATACATACATCCACGCTGTTTTATACATATTAAGAGAATGGTAAATAATCTAATCTTAAAATAAAATAACCACAATTATTAAGCATTTTTATAACACATCCAGTCTGTTTTCAAAAACCAATGGAGATTGTAGTTCTTCATCCAGAGTCTCTAAATTTGCACCGAACTTTGAATAAAATCTTTATAAAAAATGCCTTTTTCAATATTTTGGCATGGTATCTCTTATATATCAGATTTCACTGTGTAGGATAGTGGGGTCAAGGGCAAAAAAATATATTTTTTGCTAGTGTGAATATAATGGCCAATGCACGTTTAACGTTATGCAATTCAACAAATGGAAAACCTATTTACCTGTACATGACAGTAAGTCTACAGGGTTCTTCATCAGACCAACATGAAATTAGGTAGCAAATTGTGTGTGTGGATACATATAAAATTTAGAATTTGGTACAGAGTATTTGTCTTTCACCTGTTCAAAATTAAGAGGCTGATTTATCAAAGGGTGAAAAGCTTCTTTTTGTTTTACCCTATACATCAAATGGTTACTGCCGGCAATAACACTCCTATCAACAGTGTTGACTCTACTACCGCGATTGCATGGGGAAGCCTATGTGACAAGTATTACTGTGGTACTTGTACTGCTGCAATAAATGCTTTGTTATTGATATCACAGAATGGAGATATCATATATTCTATTTATCAATTGAGCCCTGGTCTCTGAGACATAGTTTGTTTTATAGATTTATATTATATTTTATTAACACTTATTGGACGACTAAGAAAAAAAACAAAACAAAAAAAAACACAAAAAAAACAGTGATCACCGCTGTCCCCGCTTGATTGGCCCCAAGGTTAATTTACAGCTTCACACACCAGTCTTTGCAGACGTGCCATGCTTGTGCATGTGCACTAGAACAGATTTAAATTTTCCATTCCACTTAGGTAAAATAAACAAGCTTAAAAAGAGATTAAATATTTTTCATGGTTTTTTTTTGTTTGTTTGTTTTTTATTAAAACAAAAACCCTGTATGCATTAAAAAAAAATAAAAAAAACAAAAACACTTTTTTCCAGGAAAAACGTTTTTTGTAAATTTTCTAAACGATTTTCTCCTGAGATGGCAATAAGAGAACAGGGCTTTGTACCCTTTGATAAATCTCCCCCAATATAATTCTAAGAAATTGCATTATTTTAATAAAGCATTTTTAATGTGTCCATATTTTTTTTTTTTTTAAAAAAACGTTTAATTGTATTTTTAAATGTTTTCGCTTAATCAAAGTGAAAGAGAAAGGCCAATGCCTTTATTTATATAGCACCAGCACATTCCATAGCGCTTTACAATTGGCAACAAACAGTAATAAAACAATATTGGGTAATATAGACAGAGAGGTAAGAGGGCCCTGCCTGCAAGCTTACAATCTAACCATATGACAGTTATTTCTCATCAATTATAGCACTAACAAATAAGAAGGAAGGATAGGGACCCAGAAATGAAAATATATCCATTTTGAAAATTTTTGCGGTCTGTGATTTTTGTAGACCCACATTCTTTAATAAATTGATACAAGTCTTCATACCCCTTCTAGATCCACAACAGTAAGTGGTAGCCGTAGACTAGCAGGCCAGAAAAGCACACCAACTACATTTTCTGCCCGTTTAAACAACAGCAGTGCAAAGTTAGATAATGATGACGGAACACTGAAATGTTGGACCCACGAGATTGGTTAGCCCTTTGTGCTGGTGAGATATCTCTTACTTTATATATATTATGTGATGACATGCAGTCAGTAGACCCATGCCATTCTGTGCAGTTTGTGTCTGCTCCCTTCAAGTAATCACTATCTATCTGTAAGACAAACATCACAATATAACTCATAACTGTTGCTGTAAGTATTATTATTGCTACCAATATATGCGATTACACATTTATCAAAATAGGCTGTCATCTGCTAATACAGTAGACTACTGAACAGTAAATTACTGTTTCTGCAGCAAATAGCCTCTATTCAATAGACATGTAAGTTTGACAGCATGAACCATATTTGAAACATACTGTATGTCTCCAGATGAGTAGAATATTATTAACTTTAGTTATAGCCAAAACTGCAGAATGTATTCTCTTACAATGCCAAGGGATTCCATAACAGCTAAGGACACACACACACACACACACGGGTGGACATCAAGTTCGGTTCTTCTGGAAGAAGCCACAGGTGGCTGTCTTTGAGCTGTGGGTTTACAGCTGTTGATTGACAGCTCCCATCAGCAACTCCCTAATGAAGGAGGTTATGTGGAAAAGGATCAGATTGCAGCAGTTTATATCTGCACCTACCCATTCACCCTCAGGATTTAAGGGAAAATAGGACATAAAGGCACACAGAGAGATATTAAACCCTTGCTTATAAAAATGTTCAGAGAGGAATTCCTTGCTAAAATATAAAAAAGATACATGGAGGAGAATTGTGTCCAACAAAAGGATTTCAAATTCAGAAGTCAGAAAAATGTCCCCAGAGGCATTGAGGAATGTAGATTGTTGTAATACAAGTGAACATGCAATTATTCTCAATATACCAGCATCTCAGTCAGGTAGTGTTGTAGGAGATTACATTTGCAACACACACACACACACACACACATAATAATAAATACAAATTCAAGTAATAACAGTAAGGACATTCTAAACATTGAAAGGAACTTTTGGAAGGGAATCATCTGTCTGTAAAGTGTTATGTAAAATTCATCTGAATAATAGTTTTGCATATTATCCAAACTATTTTACATTTATGAGTCTGAAACATTTGGCATGAACGTTCAAAGTGGGCATTTGATGCAGAAAGTCTCAATGAAGTATCAACTATCCCATAAAAGAAAATTAGTAATGAATGACAAATTTATGCATTAGGCAGATTCCACAAGCAGGCTAGACATCTTCTGGTTAGTGGTTACAAAAAAAAATAAAAAAATTGAAGTCTTACTGGGCC
Organism: Mixophyes fleayi; assembly: GCF_038048845.1. Taxonomy (NCBI): domain Eukaryota; kingdom Metazoa; phylum Chordata; class Amphibia; order Anura; family Limnodynastidae; genus Mixophyes; species Mixophyes fleayi. Next base: position 103,208,802 of record NC_134405.1, on the reverse strand, counting down.
ACACACATACACATATGGCTGGACAACTGCACTGCACAGCAGAACCTATTGGGAACATGTGTTGTCAATCACTCTAGTGCAAGTCCCACAAGGTTATGAGGAATTTTTACAACAAAACTGCAATTGACATTGCCGCATCCCAAGAGGTTCTGCAGAAGTGGACATCTGAGGTTGAAAAAATGGTATTCATGAAGAAATGAAAGGGTGCAGATCCTGCTTGTCCCTTATAAAGCTGCAAAAGAAAAGATTTCTAGACTACATTAGAAATAGTAGAACTTCAATATATTATATACTAAACAGAGTGACCATTGGCTTTTCGCAAAGCTCCATCAAGAATATTGCCATTACATTGGGCAGCACGGTGGCTAAGTGGTTGGCACTTCTGCCTCACAGCACTAGGGTTGTGAGTTCAATTCCTGACTATGGCCTTATCTGTGTAGAGCTTGTATGTTCTCCCTGTGTTTGGGTGGGTTTCCTCAGGGTGCTCCGGTTTCCTCACACACTCCAAAAACATACTGGTAGGTTAATTGGCTGCTATTAAATTGACCCTAGTCTCTCTCTATGTGTGTGTGTGTGTGTGTGTGTGTGTGTTAGGAAATTTAGACTGTAAGCTCCAATGGGGCAGGGATTGATGCACTCAAGTTCTCTGTACAGCGCTGCAGAATTAGTGGTGCTATATAAATAAATGGCAGTGATGATGATGATCTACAGCCATTAGTCATAAAAAAAAAAATAGATTTGAATATTTGTTTGATCAACTATCATTTTGATGCTTATAATGTAATTTCTGAGTCCTCCCATTTCAAAGCCTTCACTAGCTTTGTGCAAGTAAAAATAATTTACTACATTACTGTTAAAGTAGAATTCCCCCTACCTAACAAGTCTTCTAAAAAAACTGCCCCACCAATCTCTTTTTATCTAGGATACTTATGCGACCTGAAGTATACTCAGGCCGTAAAATCCACCCCATATTTTCTTTTAGGTCCTAAGATAAAACTCAATTATAGGAACCTATTCACATATATCATCATCAACATTTATTTATATAGCACCAGCAAATTCCGTAGTGCTTTACAAATATATCCCGTTAATTTAAATTATATCTGAGACTAAGAACAGATGCACATGTATTTTTGTGAACAAGCCCTTAAAGATTTCAAGTAGATAAAAAGGTGACTGTTCTGGGAAAACTACGACACATGGGAACCTTCACCCTACCTATAAAAATACTTTCAAGATTTTTGCTGAAGACCATGGACAAACACCAATGTAACAATGTAACCAAATGTATCAGTATGTCCAGACAATGGAGTTACCATAGATATGAGAAGGTATAGCAATATGTATAATTTTATACAGAATGGATGTTATTATGCGTCTCATTAGTACAGAGGGTGTATTTACAATGTGGTTGAATATGGTGGCCATAGGGAAGAGGACCCTGGAGTTACAGTAGAAGAAAGTTAGGCCCTGGCTGCCAGCATTTAGAATTTGCAATCTGGAGAAACGCCCACAGCATTTGCAAGTACCCAGTTAGTGTTGGTATTAACAGACTTTGGAGAATAGTTTGAAAATCCCAGAGAGAGACGGAATTTAACAACCTGGCACAAGTGTGGAAACGCTGAAGAGAGGCGTTTACAGTAGCTCCCAGTGATGAGAACCACAATACAAAACATTTTAATTACTTTGTAAGAGAAAAGGGCAGAGAAAGATCATAGACTTTATGCAAAGCAACAGCTTCTGGCAGTCTCGCTCTAAGAAGACATTATCCAGAATATGTTCTACAGAGGCTTACAGTAGAGTGGCTAGTGGGTAGGTGGAAAACATACTGAAATAGTGCCATGAGGCCAAATAGGAGAAAACAAAAAGATACTCTAGTCACCCTGTGCGTGATCGTTGAGCGCATGCGAGAACTGGCAGTCAGCGGAGACCGACTTCTGCAAACAGGAGCACATGTACTCATCTGACTTTTCTTAGCACCTGGTATGGAGGGCACAGTATCCGTCACTGAGTCACTGCCCTTGTCACCTATGATTTGCTAAAATTGTGATGGCTAGCATCAACATGACAGCAGAATCCACAAATCATATGGGAAAATCATGGTCCAGAAATCTTTACAAGAGGGCTCTTGAGATCTGGAAATGGGCTACAATCGGGCATATTATCATCTAAACACCTTATATGCTGCTGGAATTCAATAAGCCAATAGACTTCACAGAGCAAATATAACCTTGAAGGCTATGTTATTCCAGTGAATGATTCAGACATTTGGGAACCCAGATGTAGGTGTCTTTTCAACCTCCATCACACGAAGACAAAAATGTATCCAGAGCATGGTCTGTGGAAGCTCAGGGAATGATAGCTCTGTCATTCCTGTGTACCTGTTACAAGTTCTACCTCTCTCTTTTTGAGGGCCCTCAACAAGATCAGGGCAGATCAGGTTGACAAGATAATAATGGTTTACCCAGTCTGGTCAGTCAAACTGTGATTTTTCCCTTTGATCCAGAGCCATAAATTACCTCTAGGTGTTTTCGATTGATGTTTCCTAGGAACCCCAGACCTTCTTCAGACCTTCTTCAGACCTTTTTCCATTGCATGTGGATGGTAATATAGCTGGGTTGCTAAATACAACCCCCAGTCTGACTATACCCAGGTATTAACTAAATTACTTATTACATCTTAGTACAATATTAAAATATCTCATTATTATCAAGGAGATACAGCTTTGGAAAGCCAATTCGGAATTAATTACCTCTTAGACCCAGCACCTAAGCATTCATTTAGATTGTCTGGCCTCTATGATTCAAGATAGCCTTGCAGCCTTTACTAATAAATCCATAGGCTTGGCGCTTTCACTTATGCTTACAAACCTTGCAGAAAACAGATTAAGTCTTCACCCAATTAAAGGTACAATGCTTTCAAGAACTACTGGGGCTAGTACATATCCACTTTGGATATAGAGCATGGCATTGTTTACCTTAGCACTTTATAAAGGTGTGAATTCAGTACAGATTTAATTTGCTAGTGTGTAAGCTTTACAGCTACAGTGGCGGATCCAGGGGGGGGGGGCGATATGGACGATCGCCCCTCCACAGCAGAGGATTGCTGCCTGCGGCTGCACACAATGTGCAGGTCCGTTCGGCAGAGACAGGCAGGGGGAGTGTGCTGCCCGGCCGCTCTGCACAGCTATCCCTAGCCTTCACACCATTACATGTGCGATACCCTGGAACTGTAGCATCAGTTAACATTTTCGGTACCATGTGACGTAATACGCATGCGCCATCTGGCCTCTGACTGGACCTAGATACAGAACTACAATTGGGAAATACAATTCCCAAGGTCCCTTATAGTGGTGAGAAAGTTCGAGAAGGGTCTGGTAGTGGATTAAAGCAGAGATAAGTGTATGATGAAAGCGCGAGTGCAGAACAGAAAAGTTAGTTTATTTGTTTTTTTTAAAGGTAATAGGAGTCAGTTCACAGTTGATAGGAGGAAGTTGGTAAATGTGGTTGGAGAGTGAAGTAGTAGAAGGAGGTGTCAGTGAGGAGAGCGTGAATGAAGGATAGAAATAAGAGTAACAAGGTATTAATAAAGATTATAAAGCTCGTCATAGCAGCAGCAATAGTTATATAATAAAAAACAATTACAAAAACAGAAGATAGCAGCGTGGAAATGAAGAAATATTATTGGACGGGGGCTTTATCTTTACATATACTAGTGTTCAGTGTCAAGCATGACAGAAACAGAACTGAAGCCAAGGTGAAATCCAGAGTATCTAGCGATAGAGAAATCAGGTGCGTTTTCAGTAGACAAATAAGTAAAGTCTGCAAGCATTACACCTCAGACATGTATATCACCACTTCTTCAAACATGCAGTTTAGTAAATATACCCATGAGAGTTATTTAAAAAAAAAAAAAATACTGAGAAAGGTGTACAACTTCCAAGATCTATAATTATAATTCACTGTGAAAGAATCATTCATGCCACCTATGTACATCAAGCGAGCCAACTAAAGAACATTGTTGTATTGGTATTAGTTTAATTAGTGTATATATTGGGTGTGTGGAAGAGAGACATGTCTAGGAGCCATCAATGGATCTTTCAGTGGAGTATTTCATAAATGTGTCACTACTGGGGGATAACAGCTTTAAAGCATTAGAAATGTGTTAACTTTAGAACTACTATTATTTATGTTATGGTAAAGAACTGTGTTATAAATATAAGAGTTTTATTAAGAATGGAGGAACAAAATATGATGCATTAGAAAAGTGTAAATACTGGTATAAGATATGGTTTTAAATAGCTTATAGGGAATGGTGCAATTACATAGGTAAATAGGGGTGTTTAAATGATAGAAATTTATGGTCATTAATTTATTGAGAATAGTGGAGTCAGTTAGCAGGAGGATAATTTATAACATCCGTAGTTTTAGTAAGTTTGGTAAATCAAAAATTTAATAAAGTTTTTAAAATAAATTATTTTAAATAATTATGAATAATTATTATTTTAATTGACCAAAACTCCCCATTTCTTGCATCAAATTGTTTGTCAATGTGTCTGGCGGCCTCTCTGCCATGGGGTGTGGTGTCCAAGAGTTTAATGACAAGAAGATCGAAGCAAAGTCAACAGATGCAGGCCTCAGTGAACAACTTTCACAACACCTGTGGGCCTCAAATACCAACCCAGGGTTAATAACATGCATGCCAACTTTCAAAACTTCTCAGCCAGGAGGTCCCTGGCAAGAAGTCATGTGACAGGGGGGTAGGAGGAGTGGTGATGTCGTCGCATCACCATAGCCACGGCCCCACTATAAAATGCTGAAATTCACGGCATTGAATAGCGGGGGTGGGGCTTAATCACGTCAATAAGCCCCACCACTGCCATTCACTGCCGTGAATTTCGGCAGATCCAGGAGGTCTGCCTGCTCTTTCGGGAGGACTCCCCGAAATTCGGGAGCTTCCCAGGAATTCCGGGAGAGTAGTCAAGTGTGGTTAATAATCACTGGGTTGTTGCACATGTGTTGCCCCAGTGTTGCTTTGTGAGTGTGCATGCACTGATGGGCACTTAAAGACTACAACTCCCATAGGCCAACAGAAACAAGGAAGGAGGAAATAGGGGCGTACCAGCAACAAAAAAGTGCAGGAAAACAGGAACAGGAAGTGACCAGCAGCAGAGACAGGAAGAGGACAGGAGGCTGCATGGAGGAGAACAGCACAGTGAGACATTCAGAGAGTTTGGGACATCAGTGTGGAGATTGGAGGAAGATCTGAGACCCCAGCATAATGTACAGTGTTTAGGCAGAGTGCCAGTAGATCTGCTTTGGGAGAAACAGAGAGTGGAGTGAGTAAAACTCCAGGAAGTAGTCACCGGCCTGCTGGCAAGCCAGGTATCACTGTATTCAATTGCTTATTCACTGAGCTGGTATGGAGAGAAAATACTAGTTAAACATGAGCTGCACGGTGGCGTAGTGGTTAGCACTTCTGCCTTACAGCACTGGGGTCATGAGTTCAATCCCTGACCATGGCCTTATCTGTAAGGAGTTTGTATGTTCTACCCGTGTTTGCGTGGGTTTCCTCCGACACTCCAAAAACATTCTGGTAGGTTAATTGGCTGCTAACAAATTGACCCTGTCTGTGTGTGTGTGTGTGTGTGTGTGTGTGTGTGTGTGTGTGTGTGTGTGTGTGTGTGTGTGTGTGTGTGTGTGTGTGATAGGGAATTTAGACTGTAAGCCTCAATGGGGCAGGGACTGATGTGAGGGAGTTCTCTGTACAGCGCTGCGGAATTAGTGGCGATATATAAATAAATAATGATGATGAGCTCATGCAAATTGTAATAGTGGTACACTGAATTGCTGCCATATTAGTGCAGAGCTATACACTGATCAGCCACAACATTAAAACCAATGACAAATGAAGTGAATAACATTATCTCGTTACAATGGCACCTGTCAAGGGGTGGGAGTTATTAGGCAGCAAATGAAGAGTCAGTTCTTGAAGTTGATGTGCTGGAAGCATGAACAATGGGCATCTGAGCGACTTTGACAAGGGCCAGATTGTGATAGCTAGACGACTGGGTTAGAGCAGTAGATCTTGTGGGGTGTTCCCAGTATGCAGTGGTTAGTAGCTAACAAAAGTGGTCCAAGGAAGGACAACAATCAAACCGGCGACAGGGTTTAGGGGCGCCTGGATATTTAGTACAGTGTAAATATTGTGGTAGAAGACATGAAAGAGCCAAAAGAGAAATATCCAGCATATGGTCAAACATGCAGGACTTGTGGTAAGAAAAATAATGTCTCGGCCCAGTGTAGGCTGACAGGCAAGAATGAGTGTGAACCCAGCTACAACCAGAAACTGACAGTGTCAATGAGGCAAAGCAACAAGTACTTAGTAATTCAGAACAGCTTTCCCCCCATACTTAGTAGGTAGGTTTACAGGCTACTCACCAGGTATTGCTGATGTACAACAAAAATTATTGTAAAAGCCATGGCCAAATATAGACTACAATTAAGACATCCTTGTAATATTTCTTATTAACTTGCTAGCAGGAGTTTACAGTACTTAAAGTCTGTGGGCATATCGTACTGGAACTGAAAACAATTCATCCTATGCAATTAATAAAAGTACAATTTCAGAACATAATGATTTTTGACATCTGAACATTTTCAAACACTTCTTGAGAATAGTTACGGTAATTTACATATGCAGCCCAGAGGACATCTCTAGTATGCACAGATATTTAGAACTTTATGGTCTCTTGGCAGGAAAATATACACTAAAACACAATGCCACCATAGAATCCACAAGATTACCCACAAGGTGAGTGTCTGTATGTTTGATGCAACCACTAAAGGACAAACTACAGGATTATGCCAGACATACCATAACACCACTACATAAAAGCACAGACTGGATAAGCAATAAAGAAAGCATTGGGCAAATTAAGATTATAGCCTATAATAGAATTTTTTTAGCTTTGCCTAAAGCTATAATACTCTCAGTATGTGATATAACAAGTGGTTTCTAGAATGCGGGCCTAGAAGAAAAATCAAGTTACTTAACCACAATTTCTGTTACTTTTGGAGGACCAGCTGACTCAGGATGCCCATGGAAATAAGTCTAGCAACAAAGGTGTTTCGACAAAAAACTAAATAAAGCTCTTGAAGTATTTTCTAGGATAAAAACGATAAATGATAATGTACTGATTGCTGGAGAATACAAGCACATGGAATCTGCAACCAAGGATCATAATCTGCAACTCAAAGGTTTTTCAGATCAAACCTAGTGAAACCTCAATCAGAGTAAAACACAGAAGTGGGAACAAGTCTTCACTTACAGATATATGTGGAATTAGCATTTCCTGGGTATGGTTAATACCTTCTCAATTTCATAGTCATCTGTCAGATAAGTGTTAGCCCCCAGACAGTTCACACATAAAAATACTCTCTGCAATTGGACTGAAGCACAACAAACAGCATTTGGGTCAGTGAAACTGGGTATAAGCACACAGCTACTATTACTTTAATCAGTCTGTGGTAGTACAGTGTGATTGTCACGGGCACTAGGAGTCTTTACCCAGGGATCACCAGGTGGTAAGCTTACCAGAGCAATATAGATGGTAATAGTATACTCTGGTAGCAGGGTGATCACGGAACAGGCAATAGTAGATGATGAGATGCTCAGGAAAGTCTATGACTAGCAGCACTGGTACTATGGAGGTGATAATACACGAGGAACTGTATGGACAAGGGCAAGTGGAGGTAGTCAGTGGTCTGCGTTAGCAAGTTGTACCACTGCTATGGTGAGGAGGAATGTCCAACAGAAACGAGGAGGTGATGAGAGTCAGCGGTCTGCGGATAGCAAGTGGTACCGCTGTCTGAGTGAAGGAATGGAATCCAAGTGGAGGTATCCGGGAAGTCAGTGGTCTGCGGTAGCAAGTTGTACCACTGCTATGTGAGAGGAATGGAACAGGTGATACTGGAACAGGAATCAGTGGTCTGCCTTCAGCAAGTTGTACCACTGAAAATATATGTGAGGAGGTGTACGGGGAGAGACTGCAACACAGGATGTACACGGGCACATAAACACGATCCACAGTAATATGCACAATATATATAAATGACTGAACAGGTCTGCAAATGTAGAAAGTCTCTGAAGTAATCCAGCACAAGGTAACACAGTCAATGATGGCAAAAGACTCAGCGGATTGCAAACTCCAGAGGAGAACCAACACAGTCCAGCAAGATATGCAATACACCAGCACAGTCAATGAGAAGTATGCATACCGTGGTTCAGAAGGCAGTCAGACAGGAGTGCAGTGATACCTGGGCGGCAGGAGGCCGACAGGATGAGAAGTCCCTGGATATAAGAAGCAGGAGTCTAGTAGGTGCAGCGCACAGGTAAGTAGACCAACAGGGACACGAATCCAATGCTGACAGGAGGGTAGCGACCAGGGGAACCAGGAAGGCGTGGAGAGCGGATCAGCAGAAGATGGACGATAGGACTGGCAGCGGCAGCGGGACTCTGCGGACCCACGGGAGAGATGAGATGAGGCTGAGGTGCACAGGAGCAGCGGATAGGAATCAGCTTGCAGTCACGATGATGAACACAGGCGAGTTGCCAGCTGGAGGCTGTAGTGCACGGAGGCAGCGGATAGGAATCAGCTCAAGGTCACGATGATGAACACAGGCGAGTTGCCAGCTGGAGGCTGTAGTGCACGGAGGCAGCGGATAGGAATCAGCTCACAGACTTGATGATGAACAGGTGAGTGGATAAGGAGAGAAGGCTGTAGTGCACAGAGGCAGCGGATAGGAATCAGCAAACAGTCACTATGGAATATAATAGCGTTGAAGTGGTATAGGGGACTGTAGTGCACGGAGGCAGCGGATAGGAATCAGCAAACAGTCACTATGGAATATAATAGCGTTGAAGTGGTATAGGAGACTGTAGTGCACGGAGGCAGCGGATAGGAATCAGCAAACAGTCACGATGATACAGTTGATGGTAGAAGTGGTATGGGAACCACAGTAGTAGAAGTGGTTAGGAAACCACAGAGGTAGAAGTGGTTTGGAAACCACAGGAATCAGCAGCGCTGAATACACGAGGAAACACCTTCAGAGGCTCATGGGGAATGAGACTCCAAGATCAGGCAACGTGGTGTTGACCACAGGTGCTTAATATAGGGAGTGTTGCCTGATCTGCCAATTGAGTTAAAGGGACATACACTGAAGTATAGGAAAGGGCTGCGCATGCGCAGACCCTCAGGATGGAGGACAACCACGGTTCCTAAATGTCCGGGAAGAGGCACTCACGGTCCGGTGAGTGACAGTGATGCCACAGAAATAGACCTAGGGGCCACACTTCTGAAGGACAAGCAGAACCCTAATGAGCACAGACTGGGGTGATGTTAGGATTGATTTGGAACGGTTAGCTGTAGCATTTGGGATGATGAAAATCCATCGATAAACCTACAGACGATTGGAAAATGTTACAAAAAAGCTGCAGAAGTTTGATTTGACATCTTATACTGCCCAGGAAAAGATCTACTTATTGCAAATATAAAAACAGAGTTTAATGGCAGAAATCAGTCTAGCCTGTCCTGCGTGTGCGCATCTTTTTCTTCTTCTGGTGGGATTTTATTTAGCAGCAATAGGTTTTTGTCCCATGTAATCTGGAGTTATTTTACTGTATGAGCCCCCACCACAACTGATGGATGACTATTCTGTGGATCGTTCACACTTTCTGTTAAACAAAAGTTGCTCTTTAAAGAAATGTTTCATTCTTCCCCTTCAATTTTTAAGTGCATTATCTTGTTCTAGAAACAATACTACTTTTTGTTAATAAGTATATTTGAATAATTCCATCATATAAGCTCAAACTTTTTTTTATGATCAATTTTATTAAGCAGCCCCATGTACCATTTTAGTAACCTGTATCTAACTTTTATTATATTTTATTAATGTACTTTTGGAACGAGGACATCCAGATCTGTACACAACACTCAAGGTCAGATCTTACCAGTGACTTATATAATGACAATATAACCTCCCTCTTCCAGCTATCAATACCTCTTCCTATACATACAAGCAATCTAATAGCTTTTCCCAATGCCTGACTATACTGCATGCTTATATTCATACAGTATCTGAAACTACAGCTCTGATGGATGTCCTTTTCCTTGATTGTTGTGGACAGTACTTAACTCATTATGTATTCTGTTTTTGGATTTTTGTGTCCCATATGCATCATTGTACAGTATGATGTATTAAATGTAACATTTCACACTTTAGTCCAAGCTTCTATGTTCTCTAAATCACTTCACAAATGTTTTACATCCTCTGGAGTTTCAATCCTGTTACCAATCAAATATTTGTATCATTTGCAAAAAGACATATGCTCCCTTGTAAGCTACAAGTAATATCACTAATGAATATATTAAACAAACCAGCATCCAGCACTGATGCCTGTAGTATACCCAGGAGCTGGTAACACAGCCTCCTGTCCTTTAACCAAAGCTTTATTCATTCTACTATCATTGAGTTATAGCCAAAGACAGCATACAACACTGTGGTGCCTTACAAATCAAGAGATGGTCACTGACTCCCGTGTTTTGGATTCGGTTTTGGATCTGGATTACCGTTGCGTTTTGGTTTTGTTTAGTTTTGTTTTGCTATTTTGTTGGAAAATCAATGTTTTTGGGCCTAAAATAACCCAATTTAGTGCTCCAACTGTTTTAGAGATAAGTAATCTAATTGTAGAGGTAATAAATCATCCAAAAAACAGTTTAATTCTTCGTTGGTAGGCCTTCATTTATTCTACACACAAAACAGATGGTCTTCCTCTCCATCTATGCATATTGGCAATGCAGCCATCGTCTTTGGATGTATATTACACCCTACACTTATAGTTAAATATGTAAAGAAATGGAAAAAGGCAGTTTGCTTTCTGTCTCTATAGGCCCCCCTCCACTTGTTTAAAAAACCCAAAAATTCAGCCGTTATAGACTGTACAATATTAAGAGAAATGGACAAAGCCAGTTTGGGGTCACTCTGTCTATGACACCCTACCCTTAAGGAGAAATTGCCCAAACAGCAGCCTTTCAAGACGGTACGTGATATGGAAATGCCACAAGTCCCTTTCCTCTTTGGGGGTAGATTGCACCCTACACTTACATAGAAAGTTTTAAAAAGATGTTATCGTCATCATCTTCATCCTCACCCTCATCAGTGTGTACATCATCTTCACAGACTATCAATTCATCGCCTCTTGAATCCGATATTAGAGAACAGTCAGTGCTTGGATGTCTTGGATGGTGAAGGCCTTCCTCGTGGAAGATGTAGTTCATTTTTATAAACATAATTTTCTCCACATTTTTGGGAAGTAACCTTCTACGGCGATCACTGACTAAGTTCCCTGCTGTGCTGAACACTCGTTCAGAGTACACACTGGAGGGTGGGCAGCTTAGGTATTGCAAAGCAATTTTGTACATGGGTTTCCAAATGGCCTGCTTTTCTTCCCAGTAAGGAAAGGGACTGTCTGACATTTAAATATCAACTACCTCTTGAAAGTAATCCTCCACCATCCTTTCCATGTTTATACTCGTATTGGATGGAGTTATGGGCAAAGTGACAAATTTTTTTGAAAAATCCTTCAAACCAGCCCAGATGTTATATTGTTCTGGTCTGCCCCCTGTGTCTTCCCTGCTTCTTTTTGGGAAATTTAATTTTTTACGAGCAGCAGCAGCTTGAGAAAGTGAAGGAGGACACGTTGTCAAGCCGAGGCCCAGTTCAGCAGCCAACTTGCTGAGCAATAGCTCCTTGCAAAAGTTCACATCTCGCTCATTTACTGTTAGGAACTTACCTTGTCCCCGTTCCGCTGCGCTGTCAGCGGGAGCTGACAGCGGTGTCCATATCTTCAGCGCTGCTTCTGTTAGCGCTGCCGCACTTCCTGCTTCTCTCTGCTGCTGATCATGTGACTCCTGGGCGGGGAATTCAAACTACTATATCTTCCCTGCTCTGACACGCTGCCTGTGTCAGAGCAATGTGTTTCCTGTTCCTGGCTACAGTTCCTGTGTCCTGACTCCTGTGATCCTGCTCCCTGTTTACCCCTCTATTCCTCCTACTCCTGTGTACCTACCTGGCTGTGACCGACTATTCTCTGGATCTCCCTCTGGCACCGTATACCCGATACCTTCTGTGTACCGACCCGGCTGTGTTATCGACTATTCTCTGGATCTCCCTCTGGCACCGTATACCTGATACCTTCTGTGTACCGACCCGGCTGTGTTACCGACTATTCTCTGGATCTCCCTCTGGCACCGTATACCTGATACCTTCTGTGTACCGACCCGGCTGTGTTACCGACTATTCTCTGGATCCTGCCACGCACCCATTGCCTCCGTGCATCTACCGGTTACTGTTCCAGACCTACTACGCCTGGAATTCACGGCTAATCTGGGGGCCGCGACCTGCGGTTCTTCGGCAGCTAAGCCCACACTACCTTGCGGTGGTTCTTGGTGAAGACCAGAAGGCCGTTAGACTCCGCGCCCTATGTAAGCCTGTGCTAATACTGACTAAGGCATCAAGATCGTAACATTTACAAGTAAAGACTCAATGTAGGTTTTAAACCTTGGATCAAGCACAGTGGTCAAAACGTACTGATCCGAGTTCAAGATCTTAATAACTCGAGGATCATTGTGAAGCGAATTAAGTACTTGATCGACAAGGCCAACATACTTTGCTGAATTGCTTGCTTTCAGCTACTCCTTCATTTTCTCAAGCTACTTTTCCAATAGTCTAATTAAAGGAATGACTTGGCTCAAACTAACAGAGTCTGCACTCACCTCACACGTCACAACTTCAAATGGTTTCAGCACCTTGCACAGGACTGAAAGGATTCCCCACTGTGCAAGAGTGAAATACATCCACCCTCATTTCCCAATGTCATGGCTTGTGCAATATGCTTGGATGGCTTTGCGCTGTTCCTCCATCCTCTGAAGCATGTACAGGGTGGAATTCCACCTATTTAGCACCTCTTGCTTAAGTTGGTGGCAGGGAAAGTTAAACTGCTCTTGGAGCTGCTGTAATCTCCTACATGCTGTGGCTGAATGCCTGAAATGGCCTGAAATTTTACGGGCCACCGAAAGCATCTCCTGCACCTCACGGTTATTTCATAGGAAGCTCTGCACCACCAAGTTGATGGTGTGAGCAAAACAGGGAATATGTTGGAAATCACCCAACTGTAATGCTCGCACTATATTGTTGGCGTTATCAGAAATGACATACCCTGGGGAGAGTCCGAGCGGTATAAGCCATGCATCAATCACATCTCTCAGTTTGCGTAACAAATTGTCAGCTGTATGCCTGTTAGTGAAGTCGGTGATACAAAGAGTGGCCTGCTGTGACAAATGTTACGTAGTGGTGTACATGCTGCTGCTGTTCCTGCTGGTGAAGGTAAATGACCAACCCAGTGGGCTGTCACAGTCATATAGTCTTTGGTTTGGCCACTTCCACTTGTCCACATATCTGTGGTTAAGTGGACAGTAGGGAGAATGGCATTTTTCAGCGCAATCTCTACATTTTTACACACTTTTTGGTATAGTTGTGGAATTGCTTTACGGGAGAAATAGTGTCGCGATGGAATTCTGTAACGCGGACACAAAACCTCAATTAACTGTGAAAAACCAGCTCCGTTTATTGTGGAGATTGGACGCAGATCGAATACTAACATTGCAGCCATGGCGTCTGTGATTCGCTTGGCAACTGGGTGACTGCTGTGATATTTGCTTCCCCTGGCAAATGATTGTTTCACAGTTAATTGCTGAAATGTAGGACTGCTCATTTTCTTGACCTGCCTCTGGGATGACGATTCACCCCCAGCAGCAGCAACAGCAGCAGCAGGACTAACGCTTTCTTCAGAGGAATCAATAATAGTGCAGGAGTCATCCAGCCTTAAGTGGGATGCCGGGCTAACTCCGAGCGCTACTGAGGATATTGAGGAGGATGGTGTGGTGGGTGTATTTTGTAGCCGTCGGGATGTCGGTGAGCGGAGGGTCTTAGCTGATGATGGAGTGCTTGTATTTTTTTTGGGAAGAACTTTCAGCTTTTCCCAACACTTTGCCATGAACTCTCGTTAAATGGCGTAACATAGACAAGGTTCCAAGATGGTTAAGGTCCTTCCCTCGACTGACTGTGGCTTGACATACACTACAAATGGCTATACAATTGTTGTCTGGATTTGGGTAGAAATAATTCCACACATAAGTGGATTTTTTTTGTTTTATGCCCAGGCATGACAATGGCCTTTTTCTTGTCACGTGCCAGAACTGCTGCCACTGGTGCAGGACTTACACAAACAACCTCATCCACATGAACATCCTCATTAGCGCCCTCGTCGCCTATATAAATCTCCCCCTCATCCAATTCTAATTCCAAAGTGGCATCCTCAATTTGAGTATCACCGGCTACACTCGGGCTATTAAGGCACACATCGGCAGAATGCTCACGATTAGACATCCCGCTGTTGGATGGACTCTCCACAGGGATTGTTGTCATTTGTGAATCAGAGCAAAAATTCTCCTCTAATGCCTTACTGTTATCTTGCAGCTCGGCTTTGACGCGTAACAGTAGTTGTACACCAATTGTAGGCTGGGTAACTTTTTGGGATCTGCCACTAATAGCCAAAGGTGAAGGCCTCATTCTCTTTTTGCCATTGTGTGTGTAGAATGGCATGTTTGTAATTTTTTTTTTTGTTTTTTGCACTGATTTGGAAACACTCTGTAGTTTGACATCACCTTGGCCAGATGACATACTGGGAACACTAACATCAGGACTGGTGACAGAACCTGGTAGCTCATTCTGATCATATGTGGACTGCTTTGAATCCATTCTGAGCGCAAAGCACTTGTAGTGGTAAAAATTATTTGGTAGATACTGCTGACAGATATGACTTTTGACAGCCAGAAATATTTATGCACAATTATGGGGGACACCCCAAAAGCGCTGGGGAGTGCCAAATATTAAAACAAAATTATAAACCTCTATCCTCCTCTCTTCTCTAGCGATTTTTGTTAGAGCAATTGCAAGAGGAATATTGGATTCTCTGTCCCTGCTCTAATCAGCCTGTGACTACACCCTGCTCTCTCCCTCTGTCAAATGGCGATGGATTGCTGTGGAGGCGTGTATTTATAATGTTGAAGTATCGCGAGAACCGAGCCCCGAGATCTGACGACGTCACAATGACCTTCAGCCTCGATTTGGATTCGGAGCGGGCGGGAGAGTATCGAGCTCCTCAGCTCGGTACTCGGATAGGCAAAGTTAGGATGGGTTCGGTTCTCGGGGAACCGGACCGGCCCATCTCTACAAATCAACTACATCAACAACATGAAACCAATGTTATAGTTTTTCCATTTGCTATTAGCGAATTTAAGAAAAGTGTTTTTAGAACCAAGTACCAGAAATCAAATATATCAAAACAAAGGGGGGGGGGGGTGGCGCAGAATAAATAAAATTGTTGCAGTCTATACTAGCAGATTCTAAGAGCTTTCATTCCATAAACCAGTGATGGGTGACATGACAAAACATGTGTGGCCCTCCAGTCTCTACATAAGATAACTGTTCCTGTTGTGCCTCAATAAAATTGTGAGCAGCCGGCTAGTGGGGGGAAGTATCAGCAGGTGAATTCTCGGCAGCCTGTTGCCCACCAGTGCTCTACACTGTATTAGAAAAATGACAAACATCACTTCTGATTGGCTGAGATCAGTGTGATCTGATTCATTAAAGCTGTGGTGAATGCATCTTCATATCATACAAGAGTATGCTGAAAACTCCACTGTCTTTAAGATGAAGGGACTCATTTTACAGTTTAGGACAATAAAACAAACAAAAATAAAAAACAAAACTCAAGAGCCAGAACTAATTCACTCCCGTACTATATACTGTACAGTATAGAATGTCAGACCCAATGAACAATGTTATACTCCAGGGGAATTTTAATAAAATGATATATATATATATATATATATAAAAAATGTGTATATATGTGTGATTTGTGTGTGTGTGTGTATATATATATATATATATATATATATATATATATATATATATATATATATATATATATATATATATATACACACACACACATACATACACACACACAAATCACACATATATACACATTTTTTTTCTATTTCACAAAAGGACACACCCAATACTGATAATTGCCTTGTAAAGATCAGAATTGTTGCCATTTTAATCTCAATCAATGCACCTGTCACGTGCAAACAGTAGACTGGGGCATTTTGTGTATATAACAGTCATGAGAAGGCGGCCTATAAATTGATTAAGGAATGGTGACGGGCAGAGTGGTTTCTGGTAAATTAAATCAACCGCATTTAATATTGGTTTAGCCCATAACATGTCTGCCTTATAGTACTCTACATCAGCATATTTGATTCCTTGTGGTGCTCCTCTAAGATGTTCCTCTCTGCAGCATCATGTTCCCAATAAACCACTTGAGGTAGCTCCCAGTCTACAATATTTACTTCCAGTGAGGCTCGTTCTTACCAAAGTTCATTATAGAGTCTGTGGTAGTGTAAAGCCTGTATATTGACTAAGCTAGCACGCATGACAGATCCAAGGCTATAAAATGGATAAAATATAGCCCAAGAGATTGTTTTAAAAGGAGATTCTCCAAGTTGATCACCAATCACTAACAATTCTGTTGTGTGGCAGACCAATGGATTATAATCAAAGAGATCTATTTTCTGCTCAAAATCTCAAGTATTTATTACCAATGAATGCAATTAAATATATTTTGATTGATCTGTTTATATACAAATCACTTAATTCTAAAATAATTTAGGAATTATTCAATTAAAATTCTTAATATTTTTACACGGGCAGTTTCACATATAATCCACAATTTGCTGCCATAAAAGTAGTCTCTTAACCCAAGTTTACTTGCAGAAAAGGTACCATATAGCTCTGTCTGTCTGTCTGTGAGTGAGTGTGTGTCTATAGTAGGGAATTTAGATTGTAAGCTCCAATGGGGCAGGGACTGACGTGAATGAGTTCTCTGCACAGCGCTGCGGAATTAGTGGTGCTATATAAATAAATGATGATAATGATATAGTGCATATACACACACACACCTACAGGCTCCTAATTATTTAAGGAACAAAATTATTTCTGTTGTACCTTATTGTTATAACTGAATGGTAGTGCAGTCACAGCCTGAACAGGTTCATTCCACAAAAAAGGTTGCATCAAATGTGTACAGATGCACTGTAAAGCCTTTTGTACTGCAACAAATGCAATTGCACTCTACATTCACAAATGTGTAATGCTAACAATATTGTAGGAACCATAGGGACCATTCCCCCTACATAGTAAACAGGGAGAATTTTGCAAATACTCACTGCTGCACTCTGCACTAATTTACAAGTACAATATTAACCAAAACAAATCTGCTGAACCAAGTGGACACAACAGTAAGATTTCTACAGTATGCATGACTGGAATTTAGAGTAGAGTGTACATTCATACTACACGCTGAGTCTGTCAGCTTTAATAATCAGATTGAATCTTTGTGGGCTGGTGAAGACTAAAAGTCCAGCTGTTTGTTGTTCCTATAAAAGATCAATTACATCAGCAGTGAAATCAATAGGACAAACATCTGTGACGTGAAGCAATAACTTTGTGCTTGATCCAACAAAGTATGAATGTAAAATGGGCAATCCATTTTTTATTTATACATGGTGGGCCTGAATCATTAAGGAGAGCAATTAAAAAAAAAAAAAAAAAAAGAGTACATTTGATCCTGGACAAACCATATTATAATGCAAGGGGTGCAAATTAGTTTATTATTTTGCACATAAAGAAAATACTGACTTTTTTTTGTTATATAGCACACAAGTACTTGATAACTTTATTTTTACATTGAAATTTAAAGTTGATCTAGGACATGACCTACCCCAACTATAAATCTGTCCCCACATTTGAAAATTTACCTCCCCCTCCAATGCAACATGGTTTTGCCCAGATGCAAAGTTACTACGTTTTGCTTTGCTCTCCTTAATGACTCAGGTCCTTTATGTATAAATTAAGTATATATTTCAAGAGAATGAATGAAAAATAAACAATACACATTAACTAGCTTTAGCCATGTTATATTAATATCACACATGTAAAACATACATATAAGAGAATTTATCTGCATAATTGATTTATGAGGGGGAACTAATATGCGGGTTGCTAAATATATCCAAATATTACCCATAAGGTCAAATGCAACACTGCCTCTGGTGGCCAAATTAGTTTACTGTAATTCTAGTACGTACTGTAGTGTCCATTTGTGTCATGGCCTGAAAATTTCCTGGAGGCAGAGGTTAACATGGACTGAGACTCAGGAAGGTGCTAATATTATTCAGAAATTTGTCACATGTGGTGTATGTTACAGATAAAGATGGTGGGATTATTGTCAGGAGTATATGCATTATGGGTATGGCTCCAAATGTAACATGTACCATTAGGGAACAGTCATTGTCTATTAAATACCACTCCTCCTAATCTTACAATAGTTTTAGCACAGAGCTACGGTTTTCACCCCCGAGATTGGCTCAGTTTTGTATACTGGGCTTCAAATAGGGGAAAGCCATGTACAACGGTCACCTAAACAAGCTGTGCACTGTAAACAGGGTACCACAATGTGGTCTACTTTGTTTCATGGTCACTAGACTTTGACTCTATATTGTAAGCTGGTTAGAGGACTACATAGCATTTTATAACAGCCACATCGCAACTATATTTTTACACTAAGCCCAAAAAATACACCATCATTTTCATCCAAAGTCAGAATATAAAAAAAAGAAAATGAAAGTTGGTTTATTTTAGACACTGTGGTTACTACGTAGGTAGTTCTGCCCTTTATACATATAGTAAAACATGAGCAAAGATTATGACCAAAACATATCAGCTGTATTCCTTTAAGTATGCACAAAATAAAAAAAGGAGTATGCACAATTATATTCCCAATTACAATAGACATGTTACTCTTCTGCTTGTAAAAGAACAGGAAGCATCTGAGTGTGTAATGCAGATTGCTGTTACTTTGATAAATATCTGCTCTACACAAGAACATTCCATTTGTGACACGTCTCCAGGACTAACCCGGAGGATGGAAGAGATATACGTCATGGGGAATCATACAATCCAGAAATGTACACTTTCAAAACAATCTGTAAAAGATCTCAAATGCATACATGTTTACTTTACTTTCTCTTTAACCTTTCATTAGAAACCAATACTTTTACACTGTAATAGTTTGCCTTTGTGATGCTTTCAAAAGTTTGCGAGGTCAAAGGGAAACTCTTTATAAATCAATCTTTCTTTTGATTGCCGTATTTGATCATGTCACTTGGAATGGAGCAGAACGGGGTCTGATGAAATTGGAAAAGCATGTGTAGATAGAAATCACTTTCAGATGAATTCAGACACTTCCTGCCACTCTGCAGATGCCACAGTGCTGGAAGTCACCCTCCCAGGAGAGATGATTCACCTGGAAGGAGGGCCAGGCTCTGCCAGATGTGTAGGAAGCTGCCTGGGACCCACACGCTAACACTGTCTCAATTGTATGAAGCATATGCTTTAAGTCAAGGGTGAAAAATGCAGGCACCAGCACATGCCAAAACGCTTTCAAGCATGGCCCACCAGTCAGCCTCAAGCTTAAAGCGCTGATCCATCGAGTCAGCAGATGTGTGTCACTGCAGTACAAGTTGTGGCTGGTTAGAACTATAAAGGAGCTAAGTGACCTAATCCAGACATTCAAACTTCATGGATAAAAACACTGTACTGTCACTTTGCAAGCTTAGAGCGACAGACACCCTCCAGTATTGGCACAGCTAACCATTTAACCATTACATGTGTCAAAAAGCAATTCATAGTCAAACTCTGCAGATACAGTTCCTTACAAATATTATAAAATAGAATGGGGGGAAAAAAAACTTTTTAAACAAAAAAAAAAAAAATCATCAAGAATTAAGGAACATACAAATATATAAAATAACATTTATGAGATTCTTAACTAAAAATCTTGTGGCGTTACATTTTTATTGAAAGGCGATTTTGACAATAGCACGGCCGTAATGACTCTTGTTGAAATCTAAAAAACATACAAACATAAGAACAAAACAAACCTAAAACAAGTCGCCCCGTCTTTCAACAATGCAAAGTTAAAGTGCCCCCATCGAATGCACACATTAAAGGCAGACATTTTGAGAGGGAGCAGACCATCAATTGATCAGTTACAAGTGGGCTCTGTAGAGGTCATTAGTTCCCACATGCTGCCTTTAGCTTCAGTTCAGTTAAGGAAGCAACATGTTCCTATTTATTAGAATAAACAAAAATATTATTCCAATATGTATTGAAATAATAGTATTCTGTGTAACTTACGACCATCATCATCATTTATTTATTTATATAGCGCCACTAATTCCGCAGCACTATACAGAGGACTCACTCACATCAGTCCCTGCCCTATTGGGGGCTTACAGTCTAAATTCCCTAACACACACAAAGACACACAGACTAGGGTCAATTTTGATAGCAGCCAATTAACCTACCAGTATGTTTTTGGAGTGTGGGAGGAAACCAGAGCACCCGGAGGAAACCCACGCAAACACGGGGAGAAAATACTAACACCACACAGATAAGGCCATGGTCGGGAATTGAACTCATGACCCCAGTGCTGTGAGGCAGAAGTGCTAACCACTGAGCCACAGTGCTGCCCGTCAACATTTCTATAAAAACAAAACAAGAAAACACAACAAATGAATACACGTATATTTTCTCTTGAGTTATTCGTCCCAAACATAAATGGTAACAGTGCTATCACCCATCATTAAAGAGTAGACAGCGCCAAGGACCATTGTCACCAACATCACAAAGTTACAAATATCCTAATTTTTGTTAGACAAATCAAACCCTTGGTCCAAGACAGCAATGCTAACCACCACGCCACCCATATGTGTATGGTTTAGAGTTTGGTTCATATTTTACTCAGCAGTATCAATCACACCACCAAATTAGATAAAATAAAAAAAGAGAAATGTGAAACAAACAAAAAAAACATTTCTAAAAAAATCATTCTAAATGTGTACATCTACTCACACTGGAAGCAGCCATTTTGAGAACTAAACCAATATTCACTCATACTAGTTACATCACTGAAGAACTTTCTGTGTCATGCGTCAGTGATGTCACAAGTTCAGAGAGACTTGGGTTGAATGTTGCTTCAGCCCATAAAATAGCTGCCTCCAGTTTGAGTAGGTTATAGCTAGAATTCAAAAGATCATGTGCAACAATGTCCTGTATGTGAACAAGGTGTTTATCAGTAGTGGCAATGCCTTCTTTTCTCAAAATGAGTTATCCTTTAAATACATTTGTTAACTTCCCTTGAAGGGGTTAATAAACATTGCATTACTTGTACCATCCGTAAATGTCTCTGATCCACTTAAACATAAGGCAGAGCTCCAAACATACCTAAGTTGGGAAAAAAAAAAGTTTATTTAAGGAGTACCACCATGTACTTGGTATAATCGCTGGGTTACATAAGGTATTCATTCCTTCACTCCCCACAGAAGGGCTGACAGCGTCAGTACCATGACTTGGCTGTGTGCTCCAACTCCTTCAGTTTTGTATCCTGAAATTGTTGAATTTTGTGTGTAGATACAATAAATTAATATTAGTTCCATTCACCCTTAAGGTGATCCCATGCAAATAGTATAAAACTAAAACACACACACACACACACACACACACACACACACACACACACACACAAACTGAAAGTCCAGACTTTGTTTCTCAATTTCACAAATAACAATAAAAATAATGTAATCCTTTGATACATAGGGCAGGGGGTCATCTGCCCCCCTGGGCTATCTTTTTACTTTAAAATGTTCCTAATAGGCTGCCGAGTCAGGTCTTGCCCCCCGGGCTAAAATTTGCCATCCCTCCCCTATCACCCGCAAAAACTTTTGACACTTTGGGGGAATTGAATTCCCCCCCCCCCCCCCCAAGTAGCGCCGCGATAACTTTATTACCGTTATTACAGTAACGTTAACACGGTTTTCTGCTTCAAGCAAAAAGCCGGTGTTGAAACTATCGTAATAGCAATTTTTAAGCGCACTATTACCGTAATAACGGTAATAGTGCGCAGGCCGCGTTACTTTTTACAGTAACACGGTCACCTGAGTTCCCGCCTTTATGCCCTTTAATAAATATGGCAGAGTGTTTATACTTACCTAAATATGTCCATTCGCACAGCGACTGACAGCTTTACAGAAGTACACTGCTTGGATTGGTTGATTCATATATTGTGGTAGGGCCAATGATGTCACAGTAGCTAAAATGACAACATTTTAGGGTTTTTTTGTTGTTGTTTTTTTAGACAGTCCTAAAGATGCGGGAGTGGCTTCAGCTGTATGTAATTGGATGGAGAGGTAATTCTTTACTTTTTAACAGAGATGCAGTGGAATTTCAGCTTAACAATGAATAATGTAATCTACTATGATGGGTATACCACAATATCTGAAGGTTTCAGTTTTGGGGGTTTCATGGTCTAATATTAGGAAGTCTTTTAGAACACATTCATTGTTTAGAATACTATACATTTTGCTGTAGATTTATCAGATTTTAGATGTACACCGCCACATAACTTTTCAGTGACTAATATATGTGGAATAATTAAATTCAAAGGATGATGACACATGTACTGACGTCATAGACCCGGAAGTAACGGCATAGTGGCTGTATTCAGCGCGGCTGTTATTTAAGGATCTATCATTATTATTTTTAATTCACTATTTTTTCATTTTTTTCACCCCTTCTTTTTAATATTTTGCCTCAATTCCTTAAATAAATAAAGGCTTCGGCCCGGATACATATATGTACATTGATTATCGTAACTATTTATATTCGTGGACTGGAGGGCCCTACACTGTTCTTTTGAACTTCAACTCTTTCTTTTGATCTAATTCAGTTGTCTCTGTTGATGGTGCACCCCCTCATGTGATAATGTGATATAATTGAAGTGATATTGATCACCTTTAATTTTGCTGACATTTCAAACTAATAAGGAAAGTCTTTTTCCTTGTGCATGTATTTTTTCTTTACTATTCAAAATGACACATGTCCCAACTACCTAAATTTCACACCAATGTTTCTGAAAACTAGCATCCATTATTCTGCATTCTCAATTCATTGCATCAGTGGCAGGAAAGGTGATTTAAACAGGTGATGGCCAGGGACAAGGACGACTATTGTGTCATGCCTACTTTCATGTGGGTATGTGAGAGCGCTGCAGGGTATATTTAGAAACGTACCCATCAAAGTTAATTTTTTGTAATCATCCAATTGAAAGTAATCTAGACCATTGCATAGCTATCAAACACCATATATGCGAATATACCGTAAATAGGGCCATTCCTTTTCATGGCTGAAGAGTCCATTCATGACAATAGGAATATCACGTACCTTTATTGCAGGCAGAAAATAAAAAAAACAGTGTACAAAATGAAGAAGGCTATGACCACATCGGAGTGCCCCTTTTAACCAAAGTAAAAGATAAAAAAAGAGAAATCTTTGTAAAAGAAATACGGAGTGACAATACATTTCATCACATTGTTGGGGAAGAACTGAAAAGAGCCAATGCACACTAAATAAATAGAACAAGCAGATGCAGAGTCTTGTCTTTGAACAACATGGCTCCAATCTCTCACCTGGGATCCATTTCCCAGATGTCATGCTCTCTGCTTAAAGTCTTTGTAGGAATGCTGGCGTTAAACAATGACCTCATTGTGCTATGATAGAGCTTGCCGAAGCTACAGTATGGGACACATACACACCTGTTCCACCTATGCCAAAAGGCCACTCAAGCCAAATTTACATCAATCAGCATACACAATCATCAAATAAACAGCCTGACAGAAAATGTAAAAAAGGAAAAAAAAATAATAAAAAAATAAATAAAATCTATAAATCTCAGCATGACAGAAAAACTTACATAAAACGCCTAACAAAATTAAAATACCTGCAGAGATTGACTGTAAACAATCTATATGTCTGCATTAACGTCAAGATTATGACATGGAATCTTGCTATAGTGATGGACAATGTGTCGGAATTATTTTGATCATAGTGACTGCATTCTGACTGGAATGCCCAGTTTTGTTTTCAGACTATTAAATCACTTTGTGCACAAAGTTTCCTTATGTATTGGTGACAAAAGGCAGATATACCCCAAACACAACTGAACAATAAAGTGCCCCAAGTGCACTAATCCACCCTCACAACTATTTCAATCTCCTCTCTGAGCCACCCTTGGTCCTCTTGTTTCAGCTGTGTCCTCTTCCCTTTAGAATGTAAGCTCTCTAATAAGCAGGTTCCTCCATACCCTTTGTTCTCATGTCTCCATTCATTTTATCTGCCGTCTCTGTTAATGTTTTACGCATACTTGCCAACTCTCCCGGAATGTCCGGGAGACTCCCGAAATTGAGGTCGGTCTCACGGACTCCCGGGAGAGATAGCAAGCCTCCTACATCCCACAATTGCGGGGCTAAAAGGACGCGATTCGCTGTGAATCGCGTCATTTTGGTCCCGCCCCATGACAAAACAGTATATTTGTCTCGTGGGGTCTGGCCAAAATGGCACGTTTTGCTGCGCCCCGCCCCCCTGGCGCCCTCTAGACACTCCCCTCTCCCAGATACAACTTGCCAAAAGTAGGCAAGTATGGTTTTACGTATGTCCTGTTTTATGAATGTCCTTGTCTTCCCTACTGTACGGCGCTGCGGAGCACTGTGGCGCCTTACAAATCTACGATAACAACAATAATAAATAACAACAGCAATAAACACACACATTAAATTCAAACCTACACATAAGAGAAGTAATTACAGTGCAGAGAAGGAAAAACATATATTGGCGCAGCACGACTTTAGATATTACGATTTGAACTCCTCACCCTGAGCATGGTTTTGTCATTGATACTGGTGGACAGCATCTGCTAGTCCAGATCAAAAAGCAGTATGTAGTCCAGATGTGTTAAGCTGTCATTACAAGAGTAAACAGTTGTGATGGACAGTGTGTTAACAGCAGCCTGCTCTCCATTCTGCATGCTGGTGGCTGCATGTCAGGCGCACAGGGATCTGGTGTGAATACCTTAAACACTTCTTCATTCATCATTATTGCTGAAGTGTTTTTGATCATCCTGCCCTTCACAGAGATGTCTAGTATCTTGAATGGTTCTACATTCATATATCCTGTAACACGTATAAAAATATAAAACTATTCATTCAAATGGAAAAACGAGACTACAGGATACTATATGGGTACAGTTTATGAGACATTTGGATGGTAGATGAGTAGATATACACTATATTGCATCTATTCTAGGCCATATACATTTTCCAGTAAAAGTAAACATTATCTGCCAAATACCACTTGGAGTTATTTTTCTTTAGTCTGTCACTGCTTTGTTCTACGTGGTTTACACTGAACTCAGGTATTGCTTATAGGTTCTTATACTCCACTGGGTTATGCTTGTGGTGTGTATGAGAAGTCTTCTGTTTGACTGGAATGACACTTGCAATACGCAACTTCAGCCAAAACTGTCTCGTCTCTCATTTGCATATAAACCCGTTGGCATTAGAGAGAAACTGGCAGCCACAGAAGGTGGTAAGACACATATTTATAAAAAAAAAATAAAGTGAGAATTCTGGACAGTATACAGAAACTTTTAATGATCTAGAACAGTGATGGTTAACCTGTGACACTCCAGGGGGTAAATGTATAAATCTCCAGATTCTTCATCTCCGGCGTGTTCAGCCTCTTCAACGCTTAAATTTAAAGCGGCGCTGCATTGTAAAGGGAAGTTTCCCTTTACAATGCAGCGCCGCTTTAAATTTAAGCGCTGAAGAGGCTGAACACGCCGGAGATGAAAAATCCGGAGATTCATACATTTACCCCCAGGTGTTGTGAAACTCCAAGTCCCAGCATGCTTTGCCAGTAGATAACTAACTGATAGCTGGCAGAGCATGCTGGGACTTGTAGTTTCACAACACCTGGAGTGTCACAGGTTAGCCATCACTGATCTAGAAAGTGTACTTTCAATAAAGTAAAGAAGTAAAATTGTGAAAGTTAATTAAGTTAGCAGTTTAGGAGAAAACATCCTCCTGCAATTATGGGCCACTTTCTCAAGCAGGCGAAGGTTTGCATGGATAGGAATAATGGGCTATTAGGACATTACCAAACTTCTGTAATCCAGAACTCATGTGGATTGTGACTACTCCACACTTGACTCCAATCCAAAAGGTACTTTATGATGTGGCCTTGTCACTCGTCAGCAGAATTACACACATGGAACAGTCATGAAATTAATACAGCAGCATTTTAGCCTCAACTTCAGATCTAGAGACAAATCTACCCATAATTAAAACGTAGTGGAAAGCATCAGCAATAGTTTACATACTACAGACTGATCTTGTACCATTGACCTCGACAAAGAAGAATGTTGACCTCTGACTAATGCTACAATTTCCAGACAACAAAATTCAATGCTCCACGTCCAATTAGCTCTGGTTTAGAGAGCAATTTCAAATTGAATCCTGGAAAACCTTAAACAGAATGTCAAGTTTAGACCCTGCCTCTTGTGATCTTTCAGATATTAAACATTCTGTATTTTGGAAAGCAATTCTGCCTCCTGTTATTATGTCGATTACTGTATCTGGTTTTATAAAAACTTGTTACAGTGATAACTGGTAACCCCTTTCTGGCTTTCTGGAATCAGGAAAGGGATGCAGCCATAACGATAGGAAGTTGTGAGTCGAACTATAAATATTTTTTTTTAAATTAAGGGTACTACATTTGCTCACAAGCTAAAATTGTGTTTAGCTGTATAACCAGCCATGGGTCATGGCAACGCTGTGCAAGTATTTTCATTAAAGAAAACATATGTTATATTTACAAAGTTGCTGGACAAGTTTGGTTAACAAAACTAACTTACAGAATAGAGTTTCGTAGGTGGTAATGGACAGTGGGGGCCACAAAAGCGTCTTACAGAGACACATCTGGCCGAGGGATGGTCAGCACCTCCATAGGGAATACATGGACCCCTTGAATTCTGACCTGAAGCAGATATTCACACAAGTCGTCTGACAACCATAGATCTTAGTTGAATTCATCCATTTGATTTATAACTGAATGACTTCTTCTGGCCCTCCCATCCATCCTTTCTTTTTGTGGGCAGCTATATATATATATATATATATATATATATATAAATATACACACAGACACACACACCACATGTAAATAGTATCTTGTGCAGTGTTATAAACAGTGCTCTTGAACCTATAGAGTCTTATTCAGAGAGGAATGCATGCATTAAGCATAACTTGCTATCGAAAAAGTTGCACACAAGTGTATGCATGCACACACTCATATACATATAGATGCGTCCGCTTGACCACAGACACGGACAACCAACTTTCGATGAACGTGTACATATCACCTTTTAGCCGATATGTTAAACATGTAAATGCTGTTTAGAATCCTTTAAACTTCAATAACCAAGCTAATACAGCAGGAACAACTTTCTGACATGTACAAAAATATATCTATATATTTTTTTTTATCTTTGCAACACGCTTGGCATATCCTAATCTTTGGCCAAGCAACTACTAAAGCCTCAGTAAGCATCTGCGAACCATTCGCAAAACTATAATTACAAGCAGTGTGCTAGTTTGGGTGTTCGTCATAATCATCATCCACTACTTACACCTGTCACTGAGCAAATGCAAATAAAATCACCTTTTCACTTGTATCTGCTACTACATCCCAGTCTGACTACGTCGTCAACTGCTCGAAAACGCACCATACTGTACATTGCCTAAATTAGGACAACCTCACCCTCTCCTTATGTCCCCCTTCTCTCAAATCCTTGCTCACAAAACATAATCTAGATTACTTCAAAGCTGAACTCTTCTTTAACTCGATTGATACCCTCCTCTCTCCAAAAACCACCCTGGCCTGGCCCAATCAAACAGTCTCCATCTACAACCTCCCCTGGGCCGCCAAGAGGAATTTGGGGCCCTGGCACAGCAACTTTCTGGGCCCCCCTTCACACATAGTAGGAGAAGGGATGCGCGAAAGGGACATGGCCACATAGTGATGGGGGCGTGGCCAACATGGGCTGTGGCTGCACCTCTTTACACAGGACATTATGGGGGGAATTCAATTAGCCACAAAGTGTCTCCGGAACGTTCGTAAAACACTTCACAGTGGAGATTTTTACATAAATTTCTACCGTAATTGAAGGCAATCTTGCTATGCGATGTCTGTGCGCCACATTGCAGGCAATTGAATTCCCCCCATTATGTTTTAAAATGGTGTTGCCCTCACCTACCTGTTATTGCAGCTTTTACCACCTGGTACTGGATTCTTGTATGGATCCTGGACCTGTTTAGAAAATGTACATGAAATATAGAAAATAATTAGTGAACACAGTACACAGCACAGATCACGCAGTATATAATTATATAACAAGCAATATATGCTTGATAAAAATAATCAGATATCTATATGTTTGGAATGGGTCAGATAATAAAACACAATTGTAGCTGTATAAGAGACATGGCTGCCTCTATGCGCTCTGTAACCCTATACAAAGATAAATACATACGAAAAAATTAAGAGGCACTCAAAAACCCTTAAACACAAATTCAATAATGATAAGAAAAATAATTACATAAAATTTTAAACTCCATACTAGTTTAATCTCAAAGTAACAATATGGAGGAGATTCAATTGCCTTAATTACAGTAGGAATCTCCGCTGCGAAGTGTCTTGGGGACGTTCCTGAGACACCTCTAAATTGCATCTCCCCCATGTCTCAATATACAAATATATACATACATACATACATACATACATACATACATAATCTTTTTTTAAGGTTTTTTAAGCGCCTCTCAATTTTTAGCATGCAGTATATAATACATACATTCTAATGATAGATAACATTTAACACGCCACCCACGGCCACATCAAGCTGGGACAGTGTGTGTTGCCCCCCCCCCCCCCCCCCTCCTAAAAAAGCATCCGGTGGTCCAAACACCACCTTTGGAATTCTAAACATACCTGGCTCCTAAGAAAATGTTTTTTTGCACTGCCGAACATTGCTGAAGGAAATCTTGCTCAAATTTATATAGCACCACTAATTCCTCAGCACTGTACAGAGAACCCATTCACATCAGTCCCTGCCCCATTGGAGGTTACAGTCTAAATTCCCTAACATACATACATAGACCAAGAGAGACTAAGGGCAATTTAGTAGCAGCTAATTAACCTACCAGTATGTTTTTGGAGTGTGGGAGGAAACCGGAGCACCCGGAGGAAACCCACACAAACACGGGGAGAACATACAAACTCCACACAGATAAGGCCATGGTCAGGAATCAAACTCATGGCTGCTGTGAGGCAGAAGTGCTAACCACTAAGACACAGTGCTGCCCGTATCTTTACTTCAAATTCATCCTCCAATCCTTCCTTAGGTCTCATATTCTTACCAGTCTTCCAACTCTCAGCACCTCTTGCCACCATACCTCTCTAGTCCCCTTCAACACTAAAATACTTGAGCGGGTTGTCTATACCTGCCTTACCACTTTCCTCTCAGACAACTCCCTCCTTGGCCATCTCCAATCTGGTTTCTGCCAGATTGGAGAAGTCACCAATGATTTTCTTTCTGCTAAATACAGGAGTCATTTCACGTGTTCATCCTTCTGGACATCTCACCACCTTTGTCACTGTCCACACTTTCCTACTGCACTACCCTTCACTTCATTGGACTTCACTGACCTCTGCTGGTTCTCTCTCCAACTGCTCCTTCACTGTTCTACTTCTGGTTCCCCCCCTTTATTGCTGCCAGTTGGCATCCTACAAGATTCCATCCTCAGCCCACTGCTCTTCTCTCTACACCTTCATTGGTGAAATCAGCTCCTCTGGTCTCCAAAACCACCAATTTGCTGACAACAACCCAGTCTAACTCTCCACCTCCGCCTCTCCTGGATGTCCGAATGCTTTCTCGGACTAAATATGTCCAAAACTGAACTCATAGTCTTCTCTCCCTCTTGGGTCTCCACACCTTCCCACCTGTCACTGTGACAACATCACAATCTCCTCTGTTCCCAAAGTACACTCCCTGGGCATCAGCCTTGACTCCTCCCTCTTCCTCGATAACCACATCCAGTCCATCTCCTGCTTATGTTGCTTCTATCTTCGCAAAGCCACCAGAATTAGATCGTTCCTCTCCCTCGACGCCACCAAAATTGTTATCCATTCTCCATCTCTCGCCTCCACCAGTCTGATAGTCTGATGTCACCCTCACCCATTTCCCTCTTCAATGTCACTGAAAGATTGATCTTCCACTCTCATTACTCTGCTTCTGCCCCCCCCCCTATCTGCCAATCGCTACACTGGCTCCCTATCCCCAATTGAATCCAATTTAAACTCCATATCTACAAAGCACTTGCTCTCTCCCCCCATCCTAAATGTCCAACCCCATCTTCCTCCACACTCCCTCCTGCCCTAACCTACACCTCTGGTAACTTTGTCTCACTCCCACTCCAAGATTTCTCACGTGCAGCATGCTCTGTCCCATATGATTCTCCTTCAGCATCCAATGCTTCAAACTCTCCCTAAAACTTACCTGTTCATCAAAGCCTACCAATCCACAGCATAATGCCTCCCCCACCTGCACCCTTCCCCTCTCCATAGGCTCCAAATACTCCCATTTAGAATGTAAACTCTTACAGGCAGGACTGCCCTCTTTTATCGTATCCCCCTCCAGCTTTCTCGTTTCCTAGCCTCTGCTATTTATCCTTTTGTCCTCGTCCAGCATTACTGTATTGTGCCGCTTTCATGCCCTCCTCCATGTCCATGCCCACTATGTTACCCGTTACATATGTTATCATTGTAAATTGCTTTTCATATTGTCACTGGTACTATGTCACCCTGGATGTATCATTGCCACTAGTGTTACGTTATGCTACTTGTGTTATGTTTACCCTTGTTCTACTGCTGCTCTGTATGGCGTTGCAGAATTTTATGGTGCCCTATAAAATAAACAATAGTAATAAATTGTATTGTAAGGAAGCTTAACATCACTAATTTGTGTGATTAGGAACAGGAAGTTAATCCAAAAAGGAGAATTTTGCGGGCAACACCACCAGATGTGCAGAAACATACCCATGTGTTCACAGATACCCTAGCACAAATTAGATGATTGGGGATAGATAATGTGTATGTTACGTGAAATCATATACCATCTGGTATAGATTTTGTACAAATTTTCTTTGAAGGCTGCACTGAGGATTTGGTTATGTGTCCAGGGCATTTCAAATGGTACTGTGAAGAACCACACTATAGAGAAATGGCTCCACATCTCCCATTGTTACAGGTACAAAATCTTATAGATGGAGTTAAGTTCCTTAGCTTGGTTGATTTGGGATTGAAGGAAGCCCTTCATCTGAATATACTAAAAATGGTGTGTATACTGCAAGTCACATCTCTCACAATTGTCCCCCAACGAGTTTTCGCCCATAATGTGAAGAAATCTTTTAATCCTCACATTAACCCACCATTGTACATATTTAGGGGTAAATCCTATCAGGAAAAAAAACCAGAGAGGTTTCCATAAGAGGGTAAGTGAAGGGTCTTTTTGTGGGGTAACTTTTATCATGTTACATTAGGTTTTATATTCACCTACAGAAGGTAGATTTTCTTATTGAAACAATTGTGACAGTCTGCCTTTTGTAATGCTGGTTAAGTTTTTTCCTAAAACTGCAATACACGCTTAAGATGGGGGAAGAACTACAGTGCATGACACAGCACAACAAACAATTATTTAACTTATTCACATATGGATACAGGATACATCTAAAATATATTGGAAGATAAAAAGATGTCTATTTTTTAGCGAAGCCACAGGGACAGACATAGGTTATAGATGCCCCAACATAGAAGACGCATGTTTCACATCTACAAGTCATGAACAGAGGGCCAGCACTGATCCTCCCCAGACACTAAATCATAAACTTCATGTTTTTGGTATTTCACATTCTAGCCACAGTTTCAACATCCCATATCCCGTGACATTATGGAATGATAAATCAGCAGGCGTGACAGCTCCCTTGTAGAGACTGGTACGAACCTAGGATCTGCCACAGCCAACACCCACAGCTTCTGCCAGATGTCTTCATAAGGTCGGATGCTTTAACCCCACAAATGGAACAAGGAGTAACACTCTGCTACATGACACCAACGGGAGGGAGGGGGGGAGATTCACTGAAGTCAAGATTAGAAAAAGATAATTCTGCAACCAGAAGCAGATTTGATAGTAAGAGCAGTGGTTTTAGGTATTCAAGTCAGCACATGAAACAAAACAAATAAATAAACCTTTGGATGCCATCCATTATTTTATTATTGCAGTAACATAAGCATACAAACATTACTTTTAACAAAGTATTGTTTCAGAATGTAGAAGGAAAGGGTCCATGGTCCTCCAGAGGGGATACAATAAAAATTGTGGAAGTTCATTTCATTTTAAGAAGAGCACATGATTAGGTATTACATTTCAGCAAAAGAGTTAAAGCTAAAGACTATACCCTGCAAGTATTGCCCCTGTCAAACGCCAAGAGACTGAAAATCAGTTAAGCGCTACAGGCCATTTTAAACTGACACATGAAAATCATGATTGTTGCAACAGACTGGTAACACTTGCTCCAACATGGACTAGGAAACAAAAGTGAAAACGTACACAGTAAGCAACAAGATAGAGATGATAAATGTGGCCCTGTTACAAAAGGTTTTCAAATATTTTTATTTATTGGCAAAAATAAGAAGTATGAATCAAAGTTCATATCTAGATTTTCAACAGAGTTAACCATCTTGCTTAATTCTCATTATACGGGTAACGGGACACGTTTAAGCAGCCTGTAGCTCTCCAACTGTTGTGCAACTGCAAGTCCCTCCAAGGCCTCCAGCCGCAAGTGATAGGGCATACTGGGACTTGTAGTTCCACAACAGCTGGAGAGGAAGAAAAGGACAGGGCAAGACAGGTTATTAGCAATAGGGCCAGTGTCCGTATGACTTTTCTCTTCTCTAACCAGCTCCGCTGTGCATACACTCTGCAAAAGACTATAAACATTCTATACTTTTATACCAATCTATTTTCCATTCTTTCAAGCAACACTTCTTTCTTGCCCATGACATTTTGTATTGTTTGCGCTTCATTAACCTGTTGACATTTATATTGTACAAGTTAACCCGTGCATGATACTCATGCATTCTAGTCAAATCAAGCTACTTAAGGTGTTAAAAAGGTTCTTGTCATGCATTTGGGCCTAGCCCAGGCCTCCTCAGGGGAAGAGCGTTATTTCCCGACGCAAGCGCCCTTTTTTAACGTGGTTTTGCCCACATGTCACCACCTCATCATTTTTCTCCATCGCCACATCCTTCATCAAGCTACTTAAGGTGTTAAAAACTCCCCACTGTCACCCCCGGAAACCACCAACCACTCCCAACTGTCACTTCTCTTTTAAGAAATATATAGGTCAGTGTATAACTCTGCCCAGCAGGTGGCGCTGCAGCTTGGTTTTTTTTTTTCCACACACGCCACTAGACATTTATATAGTAGATAGAAGCAGCACCAATACATACTGTATAAGAGCGACCACTGTTTTGATATTGGCTGGAGAAAGTTTGCCTAAATCTGATGAGGAAGAAAATACTATGGTCTAATGTGAATGCATCTTGTATCACCTAAAATAAGAGTGTCCCATTGGTAGACCAAGGGACAGATTTAGCCCTATGACCCCAGAGAACCTTTAAAGCCTCGGGCTTTACTGCTCATGTGTTGACCCCATGCAGGTTCAGAACTGGGCAATAGAATTTAACTTCAGACTCCACACATCAAAATTTCAAATATGTGGTTTAGTTGTCCTTTAAAGCAAGCCAAGAGACTCTTCAAAGGGTGTGCCAAAGTGCATCTCACCCAAGTCTTTTATTACACTTGCATAACCCATGTCACCTAATGCACAGCCTAGTGCATTCACGTGTGTCCAAGCAGACTAGCTAGCATGCTAAATAAGGGTGATGGTCTCTGTCCCACTTCCCCCCCCATGTGTTGACACTCCGTGCCGTATCACATTGGTGGTATGTAGCTTATAGTGGTCCTTTATGAGTCACCAATACTTCAACACTTTCAATTCACATTAGATTATGGAAGAGGACAAGGGTAACACACAGAAAAATCAATGCTATTTCTCAACACAACTGTTTTGCTAAACACCAATTCTCATGATGAAAATGCATTGAATGTGAATATTTTCCTGTGCGGCTTTTTAAAGTCAAGAATCACTTATTGCTCATTGCTGGAACATTACTATAGAACACACTTGCAGGGAGTGTTAAATTCCGTCTGTCTTATTATCTACCATGACTTAAAAACAAAATGATATACAATAAACACTGCAAGTCCAAGCTTCAATCCCACATTATAAACAAAAGTAATCTTGCGGATTACTTTTACTGATTGCTGATGCAGGCCCACCACACCAAATATCCACTGTATATTTCATAGTTACAATATCATATCAATAGGAGATATCAAATATACAAGTTTCAAAGAAAATAGTAATTTTGTGTTGTGATATTTTTATTAGTACCAATTCCTGGAAATCTAAGGTTTCTATGCTTCATCTTTCCTGCCTTTCATAGAGCTAATGACTTATTTGCATTAGTCTTAAAAAGCCACATGTTTGTTACTTGTCACCACTAGTGACAAATATTCCTAGGTTCTCTTATGTGACCAAACAAAATTAATAAAATGCCATACAAATTGTATTACTGTATCATTGAGCCATCAGATTCCTTCATACAGCGACTGGCATCTATAAACCCCTCTTTCCTTGTATATGTATCTGGCGTTTGTTAGAATAGACCCATCTGTACTGGTCTGCAATGAATCTCTGGCACTGAAGGAGTTGTTTGGCTCTTTCTAACCCATTTACTGGTCATTTATATAATCACACTGTTCTGCAAGTATGCACCCTTACATAAATACCTTGCTGGAAATGATAAGAAAAATGTTCCAACACTGACAATTTCTAAATTCCAGACTGATCTGGAATGCAGGGATTACAATTAGAGATCTTCTGCACAGACAGTTAAAGTAAAATGATCCTGAAAGTTTTGCGTTGCTGTGTAAAAGCAATTTACTGTTACAGAAAATACAGGTTCATTTATTTAATTTCATTGCCATGCAGGTGGATGGACACAGGAATCCATGATCATCATTTGTCCCTCAAATATAAAACAGGTGGAGAATTAAGTGGCCAGACCAAGTTTTACGTTTGTAAATATATAAAATCTTTTTATAAATATATTTTGTTTCTATTCGTGATAGTGTTTCCCAAAATAAGGCAGTCATGAAAGAAATTGGAAACTACAAAACCCAACAGTACTTAATTGCTTGCAACTCAGTGGTCGAAGTGGAGGTGTATACGGTGGTACGCAAAACCACCAGTACTCCTACTACCTGCATTGTAAAACTATCAAATTCCATTCCCTTACATTCCCATCACATTTTGCATATGGTCATTTCTAAATTTCCATACCATCACTTCAACCACTGCTGCATCCCTTATCTGGTACATAATGTAGAATGAAAACCAGTGGTCGACGTATACGATGGTATACCATACTGACACTTCTACTGCTGTGATTGAAAAACTATCAAAATTCCATTCTCCTACTTTATCCATATTGCCAGTTCTAAATTTACATATTATCATCATCCTTTATTTTTAAGGTGCCACAAGATTTCCGCAACACCGTACACAATACAAACAGTAGACCATACAGGGTAAAACACTACAGAACAATAAACGAGTAATAACAAGACTCCAGAAGCTCCAAGTATAGGTACAGTTGCATTGGAGTAGAAGAATAGGTATGGGCAGCACGGTGGCTCAGTGGTTAGCACTTCTGCCTCACAGCGCTGAGGTCATGAGTTCAATTCCTGACCATGGCCTTATCTGGTTGGGTTTTGTGTGTTCACCCCGTGTTTGTGTGGGTTTCCTCCGGGTGCTCCGGTTTCCTCCCACACTCCAAAAACATACTAGTAGGTTAATTGGCAGCTATCAAATTGACCTTAGTCTCTGTGTCTGTGTATGTTAGGGAACTTAGACTGTAAGCTCCAATGGGGCAGGGACCGATGTGAGTGAGTTCTCTGTACAGCGCTGCGGAATTAGTGGCGCTATATAAATAACTGATGATAATGATGATAGAGGGAAGAGGACCGACACTTTTAAAGTTATAATTTGGCGCATGTGCTGCTGAAGGACTGTTTATGTGGAGTGATTTAGCAGTCCGTTATAAGAAGATGCGGTCTATAACTCTAGAAGGATTGTGGTATAGGTTAATGGCTGACTTGTTGTTTAAGATGATGCAAACCCGCAAAACGTATCAGACACTTACAAACATTAACTATTATACGCGTATGCTCCACTGGTATTTGTTTGATCCCTATAGGATACAGATTGTTTCAACATGTTATTAAGTATACCTAAAGCTTTATTCTTCCGTCATATCCTGGACCCCTCCAACCACAGTTTGACGGTGCCAGCAGCTATGACACCACGTCATGGACAATACATTAAACTCTCACTTTTAGAATCTACAGTATGTGCTTCCCAAGTTCTACTCATTTCCTCTACCTGCAGGAAACAATTCATGAGATCAAATGAGTTCAAATCAGACTATGGCTGACACGCTGCACTGTCTCATTAATGGTAGTCCGATTTGTACATGGTGCAAATCTCAAATCTTCAATTGCTATTGAAGTCCCTCCAATAACCATGGCCCTAGCCAGTGGTTAAATCATGTAATAGAGATATATGAAAACACACAACACAGAATTCTTAAGTCTCCTTCACATAGGAGTTAATGGTGCTGTTGCTACCACTGAATTCTAGAATTTTAACAGCACATTCAACATTTTAGAACGCAACACAATCTATTTCTTAATATGCACTACCACTATAAACGGATTGTATTAGCAAAAAACTACAACGCATGAATGCACATGGCAAAAAAGCATTAAAAACACTAAAACATGCGCTAGTTTTCATGCAATTTTACCAGCACGTCTGAACAAACCCTTAAAAGTTGAGTGAAGGCAAAATGTTTTGAGCATTTAGCGGTGCACAAGACACAATTCAGCATTGTATCTGGTGGTTAGATTGTGAAGATGTTTATTGCTTACAGGACTCTTTGTATATCCAACTTCAAATCAATATTATCGGAATGTACTGTGGCGTATATTTACTAAACTGCCAGTTTGAAAAAGTGGAGATGTTGCCTATAGCAACCAATCAGATTCTAGCTGTCATTTTGTAGAATGCACTAAATAAATGAAAGCTAGAATCTGATTGGTTGCCATAGACAACATCTCCACTTTTTCAAACCCGCCGTTTAGTAAATCTAGCCCTGTGTGTCCTTTAAAAAAGAGGACGTTTTTGGAAAGCATGGAGGTAACTTGGACTTGCTTTACCTTTTCCCTCTTATCTTTCACCATCTCTTCTCTAGCTTTTACGTTCCCCAAACACACCATGTTTTTGTAAACTTGTTTTCTCCCACAGAATTCCTTGCAGCCTTACAGAAGTGCCCGATTGTTCTGGCACATCTCTTGCCATTTAATAGGCTCAGACTGACATAGCTTTACAAAAACACAACCTGCCCTTCTGACCGAGAGAATCAACCTCTGCAGTTGCAAATTATTGTATCATGGAAGACTGGCAACAGAAACATTACTCCCTCAACAGTGTAGATAGCAGTGTTACCAGGGCGGGTCCCTGCCACTAAACAACTTCTTGCGACCAAACATGTGAAAAGTCATAATTACAAATTCAGGAGGAATGAACGTGACAGGACATGTCACCAGTAAAGTTGCAAAATACCATTGACAGTGACTTACCATGTGACGGTGTGAAGATGCCGTCTGAGCATGCCAAGCCAGCGTTGCCTGTTTAATATGTCACCTGGGGCTAAAAAGCTCTTTTGAGAGCTTTTAAATATTCATACAAAATAACAT
The DNA here is from genome assembly GCF_038048845.1 of Mixophyes fleayi. Taxonomy (NCBI): domain Eukaryota; kingdom Metazoa; phylum Chordata; class Amphibia; order Anura; family Limnodynastidae; genus Mixophyes; species Mixophyes fleayi. The sequence continues at coordinate 103,170,600 of NC_134405.1, read as the reverse complement.
TTGTTACTATTACACCATTATTATTTGGAGGTTACATATGTACCATACAACTGATTCAGTAAGACATCATTTACGGCTTCTGCAAAATTGCTCAGAGCTGATCATTTACTGCAGCTGGTCAATTACCTTTTATGCAGCTACAAAAAAACACTCTCTCATATAGTTGGAATTGTTATCTCTGATCTCAATTGTTTTGAGCTTTTCGTATTTAGTTCCAATGACTTGTCAACTTTTTTCCTGCACTGCAAAATAAAAGGCAACTGTGCCATCACTAATTAGCTGATATTGTAGTCTATAGCTAGAATCTGCCAGACATCTTGAGCACACTTGCCAACTGTCCCGGAATGTCCGGGAGACTCCAGGATTCCGGGTGGATCTCCGGAACTCCCAGGAGAGTATGGCAGTCTCCTGCATCTGCCCACTTCCTAGTGAATTGGACAGAATTCGGTCCAAAATGCCGCAATTCTCTGGGAATCGCGGCATTTGGCCCCACCCCGCTGTAAAATGATGCGTTTGCATCATTACATCACAGGGTGCACGTTCAAAATGACGTGATTTTTGGAGCCCCGTCCCCCACACGCCCACCTCCCCCCGGCAGCTCCCGGACGCCAACTAGAAGAAGTTGGCAAGTATGATCTGGAGTACCAAGAATAAACAATAGGGGCCTTATTTATCAAGGCAGGTATCTGCAGATTTTGAGCGTACCGTACACAATATCACTCTGTACATGCCCAGAATGGGGAGATACGCCAGTAAGCACAGCCCTGTCCACGCAGTGTTTGAACGCAAAGGACACTTGTTACAATCCACGATTTCGGGGGATGAACAGGGTGGGGAAGGGACGTTTTGCCGCAGTCAGTGTACAGTAAGGGTGTGCTAGACTCAAGCTCACACAGCCACGTCCAAATCAAGCTCTGGGCATCGTAAAGTTACTTGTCTTTCTGCCATATCTCTTGCTCCAGCTACAGGGCTAGTCTAAATCCTGATCAGTAGTGATGACAGTCTCGCATGCAAGCTATAACGTGTGTACAATCAGGAGCAACTGTAAAAATGTATTTTATGTTTAGTAGACATTAACAACATTCTAATAAATGTATTTGATGAGGAAAAAAACAAAACTTTTTTTTAACTATTTGATGATTAATACCTTTATTTTTAGCGAAATAAATATTAAATATTTTTTTTTGTGTGCGTTCTTTAAAATAAATTCTGTGCAAATTTATAATCCACATAGGCTTTGGAAGTATCGTGCAGTGTCTTGTGTAGTGGAGCACAGCAGACCTACACTCGAATTTAACAGCACACGTATCTTGAGATCCCTGCCTTGATTCAGTCAGGCGTGTGCAAAGCCAAAACACATACGCTTTAAACCAAACCCAGATGTTGTCAGAGGAGACCAGTCATTGGCACTCACATCACCGAGATGGCACTGACCTCCACTGGATCTGAATGGGTCCAAGGAACAACCACTACAACAGGTTATTTAATCATTATTATTATTAATATTATTATTATTATGGTGTTTATTAGAAAATGGGTCTGGACTGGTCTTCTTTCATAAAAAATAAAAAATATTATTATAACAAATAATTAAATATATGTAAATAAAAAATTAACACATTTTTTTAAAAAAAATAGCTACCAGTCAGCTTCATCCTGCAGGTACTGTGAGGAGCACTACTAAAGAATTTAACAATGATGGGATAGCCAGCGACAGCGTGAGTAAAGAGTGATAATACTTTACATTTCTGTATTATATTCATGTCGCTCTAAATAATGCCTTATCCCAAAAATCACAGTATCTTTCATATTGTACACACAGAGGTGTAGGAACTATTATACGGAATGCTTGGCAATTGGGATAAGGGATCGTTTCCATAATTTGTTATTTGGAGCACAAACTCTTCTAAAACACAATTGAAAATGTTTTCCCCCACACTGCTCCTCTAGCATACCCATCCTCATTCACTGGTTTAGCAGAGCTCTACACAGATATGACGATCATGATTGCCTAATGATGGTCATGTCTGAGTGTAGGACAACTACATTTAACAGTTTTTCCTGTCTGGTTTTTGGAAAATTCTGGATAACTGAGTTCCGGATAATGGATCCCATACCTGTATATATAAGAATGTATGCCCTGTTGTAAAATAAAAATAATGAATCTAAGTTCAATGACCTGTATTAAAAATAAATAACATATTAGTGACATGATATAGCCTCACAACATGGGCAGCATGGTGGCACTGTGGTTAGCATTGCTGCCTCACAGCACTGGAGTCAAGAGTTAGATTCCATTTGGTAGGGAATATAGACTGTAAGCTTCAGTGGATCAGTGAGTTAATAAATATTCTATGTAGCTCTCTGCATAATATGTATGCACTATAAAAAGAGCTACTAATAATAACAATAATGACAGAACTAAAAGGTTGCCTTTCAGTATAACTATATCATGATATTATACATGGACAAATTTAGAGTTGACACTACTCTAAGCATTATGACGGAGTATGGCCAAAATGAGTAAATGCACAGCCCTTTGTGCCATGCTTATGCCCGTCTACCTAACAGCCCTCCTCCACTATTGTTACTGGAAAACAAAACAGGTGGTTATTAAAAATCCAGTAACAAAAAGAAAAGTTAAGAACAAAATATGAAAACAAATGTACTTAGAACCCCCTGCATGCTGCCCCCAGAAAAGAGCTGCCCTTTGCATGCTGCATACATAAAGATTCTGTTGAAAAACATAACAATATTAGAAATATTATATTTATTTTTCTTTTTAGGGTAAGATGACCATTCTCATTCCATTGCAGGCCATATGGCAGATAGGTCATGTAAAATTGACTGTTCATATGAATTGCATAAAAAAAACCCCAATGTTTACATTTTCCCTTTAGTCAAGTAAAAAAAATATATATACTCGGCAATATGTAACCCATTATATACTTCACTATTCTCAGACTTGTGCCCTCGGTGGGATGTAGGACTGCACCTTGAAAACCTCTCTATGGAATTTTGGATCCTTATGTTTTGAGGCATTATTTATGAAAGTTTCCCAATCCTGTTCTTTGTCAGGTTTGGGTTGTGAATGTGACCATTGTGCATTGGAATTCCTCTGCCACAGGCGGCAGGATGTTCCAATCAGGCACCAGCTGGGACATGCTGCAGTATTCCTACTAAGGTCACCCATATTAACCTCTTCCTAACCACAGACATGGGCAGAGTTACGCTTCACTGCATAGGTTTCCTTGCAAGCTCCGAACTTGCTGTGGCTTGTTTAGTGGCACTAAATGTTCAGCAGGCCCGTGTGCTCTCAGGGTCTTTTGATTCACAGATGACACAGATCTGACCTAAGATTTAATATGATTTATAAAGCCATCCTCCAATACCTGTAGATTTGCCCTGGAGATAAATGGATGTTCCACAGTCGTGGTTTTTTTTTTCTTTTCTTTTAAATACAGTAACTTTAAGACTGGTAAACAAAAAAACATTCAAGCTCTTAACTTTATGCTCATCCTGCTCCAACAATAAGTTCTGCTTGAAATGAGTTATGATATGTGATCTTCTAATACATGGCTAAGTTACTGCATGCTGAAGAGGATAAGGCAAATATAAACCATATTGCTGAAGACTTGCAGTGCATTACAGAGTTAATGTTATAGGAATAGGCACCGCAATTAAAGGCTTCTGACATGACACAGGTGGCCATAATCACAATACAGTTATTATCATCATGCAGTCCCCAGTCAAGGATCACTGCATTCAGACTGCTCAGTTCCTCAGGATAGTAGTTATCTGCAAATTGCTGGACTAATACATTAGAATTGTGCAGTAAAACACTTATTATGCCAGCCGCATCACACAATATGACCATTTATTTGCATGTGCGTTTGAGGTTTGAAAGCACTTAGTGCTGCTATTTTAATTATAGAAAAAGGATATACGGTCAATGTAGTGAAAAAGTGCATATATATTACACAGACATACAGGACTTAAATACGTCTAGTATGCGCCGGTCCTCTGGGAGCCTGTCTCTTACCTTACTTCAATTATTTCCATTAATTCTGCTTTGCTGGTTAATTCTAATAACATCTTCTAGTGGATAAGGAGCAGGGATAATGTATCTTGTCTACAAAATACTCCATTAAACACAAATTACTCTCAGAAGTGTGCACCTAACAAGTGTTATGCATAAGTCAGACATCTCATCCCTTAAATGAGCACCCCCAAGTGTGTCACTATTAGAAGTTCAGTGTATCACAAGAATTAGAGATCGTAGGGGCAATCTCTTAGAGGGAGTTAAACATATGCAATGTGATGATTTACCAAAAAATATTTTAATTGAAAACAAATATTTTTATTCATTACAATACTTATCAATGGTTTGTCACAAAGCAGCTAATTGCAACTAACTACATAATAGGTCTGCCACACATCGGAAAAGGTTGGGTGTCACTACCTGACACAAACTACTGCAACTATTTTGATACTAGCAGTATATCTGATAAAAGAACAGTACTGCAATTTAATCCTTACAAGATAGACATCTTAATACATTTTAAGCCAAAGATTTCCATATAGTTAATTCTCTACATTTTAAAATCCTCAAAAATCTTCTGCCTAAGAGCGGTCTCTATGTCCCTCATTTTAGGTACAGACCTTGCAATAATACTATGAAATTAAATTAAATCCTCCTGCAAAGTCAGCAAATGGGAAAATTCACAAATAATATGCACAGGCTTCCATACAGATGAAGAGGATCTAATTGTTTATCCCTATATTGTTTTGCTTTTTAATAAACACAATAAGTGACATGCGTGGTCTTGTGGTATGGTCCATACCTGCCTACATGCCCAGCTGAAATACCAGGACATTTTAGGCCACACCCTCAATCCATGTAAACTTCACCCCCAATCCAATCCCATTTTGTAAGAGGACGTGCCCCATTTGGGACTGTCCCACTGAAATCAGGCTGTTGACAGGTGTGATGCTCTCCAAGCTGAGGTCAGCCTAATTATTTTGCTGCCTGAGACATTAGATGAAACTGCTCACCTCTTCCCTTATACAACATAAACATGTGTTCTGTACAAAATAACAGCCAATTATGGCCACTTGTCATTTCATCTATCAACGAGTTAGAATATTTGTTTCTAGACTTTTTTTTTTGTTAATCAGAAGTTGTTTTACTGCCCTAAAAACCTGCTACCTAAGGCATCTACCTCATTTGCTTCAATCCCAACCCTGACTCCTAGTGACACAATGTTATAGAGGACTACTTAAAAAATAATTTGCTTTGATTTGTTTTTCAGCCATCATTGCCTGTTTCCTAAGTTTAGAAATCTTAAGTGCAACAAAAAAAAGTGCTTCACTAATTTGCTGAGTCAGCAGCAAGTAAGTGGTTTATTACTAAACCATTATCCACGGATTCTGTGTGCAGTAAATAATGTGGCTATGGCATTAAATACATTATTACACTCCTCCATACACAGTACTGTATCTGATGTACCTTACCAAGCTGCTGTCATCACTGGCTACGTGTGCTGGTTTTGGTCTACTATATGCTCCACCATGTGTAAGTATATTGGTTGACCAGCAGGAGCCCCAGACACTGACGACTTCTTACCTCCACCAGTGTGTAGTGTGGCTGTGCGACTGCGTGTAGACAGGGCTCCAGCTTCAGACGTGTCCTCCTAGCTGCAGGAGGCTCCTGGAGACGCACCACATGCTCTCATCAGCAGATATTGGCTTCCACGGTGCGTAAAACGTGTTGTGTGACAAGATGATTGTCACCTCATCATGTCACAGACTTCTCAGTTCATTAGCCACTAATCTGCAGAACAGCTCCGCCCCCCGGCCAGGGTAAGAGCAGCTCAACACCTGGGAAGATTTTCTAGCGGCAAATGCCGTGCCAAACAATTCCACTGCATTGTTTATCTTGTTCCTTCAGGGTGAATGTGAGAAGCTGCTAGTAACCAAAAACACACTTCAACCACCCAGGTGACTGAAGACCTTGTGCAAAGTACAAAGAGTGGGATACAATACGACGTTCTTGCTGGACCACCATTTACATACACACTTCCACGTTGTTCTAGTAAATGAAATAATCTTTATTAAGAAAAGCCATTCCAAATTTCCCCAAATGTTCCTCCAAAAAAATCCCATGTAAAGTGGTTACAGATGCTGAACAGTAATCGGCAGACTCACCCAGTGTGACAACACACCAGTCACATCAATGGAAGGTGTTAACCCTCTGACTGCGAAAATGAGAATGTTTGACCAAACTTTGTTGGGACACATAGTAAAATAAAGGCAGTCAGAGGTGTTTTATAGACAGTAGTGTTAGGGAATTGTTAAACTGACTAGTATTCAGAAGCGTTTATTGGGCTGTATTTAGAAGATGAGTCTTTACACTGGTTTTGTGCAACAACTTGTGCACATATTCCACAAAGTGAGCTCTGTGAAGGAAGTTTTAAAGCCCACGATTCTCTGACGAGCCACTATTTGTGACCACCAAATGACACACACCACAAGGTGGAGCTAGTGAGACAGTGTCAGAATGCCACCAATGAGATCATCCCAATGTGAGTGTCTGGGCTGCTCACTCCTATGTCAGTCACACCTGACAGCAGCCAGTTAATTACTTTGTTCACAGGAGTAAAAGAACAAAACACATTTGTGCCTTTAGCATCTCAAATGAGGGTCTGTCTCTTTGTATGTTATACCCAGAACCCTTTTAAATTGCCCCTCACCTCCCACCTGATAACAAGGAAAATTTAGAAAGTGGTGACAGTTAAAGTTATAGCTATGAGGCTATGACCAGATGAACGTCTGTGGAGCGTATTATAAGCGCGTTAACACTTCAGATATGCTAATAAAATTCCTCTCTATTCAGTTAAATGGGTTTCTAACATGAAAAGAGCTTATACTATACATGCCTATGAATGTTTTTGTTTATAAAACGCCAGGTACAAGATGACTACCTAATTTTCCATGCTTCTAGATGCGTCAGACGGAGAAAAAACACACACAATGTTGAAGGGAGAAAAATACCATCCATCTGGCCTTAAAGTAAGCATATCACTATCATATATTCATTGTTTTAACTTCATAAATGTGAATTTGTGATGATAGGTTCACTGTACAAATATCACAATCCATCAAAAAAAATTTCTTTAGATAAAGGCCATTTTTTAAGTGAATATAGATATATATATATATATATATAAGCAGAGACTCTTATTAAAATAATACAACATCTCTTTGCACATATCCTCCATCTCTGTGTATGGAAATAGCAGTATCCGGTAACCAGTGCTCATATTCATACAGTAGCTCCTTATGGAAAAATATATACTGAAAAGGTACATAGTACTGGAGTAATACAGTGTTTGTTTTTCTATGAGCTTGAGTGTAACTCTACCTTAAATGTATTAGGCCAGATACATCTTCTAGGGCTTTTGAACTTTGGAATGTGTGTCTGATGGTGGTGTATACAGGTGTAACCCTTTCCTGCACAGCAGGCAGGTTCATTTTCCATGGGGGGAAGGGTGAATACTTCTTTGTCATAGGCCTTTCTCTGGACTTCTGGCCTTAACAGCATTGCATTATATGTTGATATTATATTTGCATGAAGCAAAACATTATTTTTAATACAGGAGTTGGATAATGGAATGATGACTTATACCCCGTTCACACTGCCTCAAAAATCCGGGTTATTGCCGGGGCAAGCCCAGAGGACCTGGATCGAGGCTCCAGTCTGAATGGTGAACATCGAAACCTATTGAAAAGTTACAAAAAAAAAAAAAAAACATCACAAGAGGAGCCAATCAAAGCTCCTCTTGTGATGTTGCCAGGAAGACCCAAGCAGCCCCGTGTTCAGTGTGAACACGGCCTACCTGGGAATTTGCCGGGGTGTCCTGCACTGTCACCAGGCAATATCCCGGGTTCATAAACCGGGATATTGCCAGGACGGCAGTATGAAAGTGGTATTACATGTCACTAGCTCATCGTACCTTTCTATTATACCGGTTTGCCATTGTGTCCTACGTGAAGCCATTAAGTTCTGTCTTGTTGCAGTCAGACTATGAACAGTGATGACCCTCATCAGAGACATATAAATCTTAAATATGTGCTGACCATATTGTAAAGTGCAGTTCTGTATGACTTACAAATATATGCAGTATATGTTTTATGCCATAATACAGCTCTAAGTTATATTGACTCTTTCTTAGTTTTCTGAGAATAGTCAATGGCCATCCATCATCAATTTAGAGTGGCTTTATGCTGTCTTTTCAAAGGACCAGTGAACATAAAGTACATGTTGCTTTGTATTGAAGAGCTACAAAATAACATTCACACACACATATATATATATATATATATATTTTTTTTTAAAAAATAAAAAATAACAGTTGCACTTAAAATGACGGGATCTTATCAATATTTGTGGATGAATATAGTTTTCACTTGCACGGCAGGCCTTCTGTCAGTAATCCCTTTAGCTTTCACTCAGCAAATACAATTTTAAGTGCCTCAAGTTCTGTCAAGGTATGGAAACTTTTGCATGTATATTCGTGAATGATCATAGCTTTTATTTAGGATTATATGTTTTTTTAGGTCATCCCTTATAGGAATTCCTGTGCAGTCTGGTTAAAAAAAAAATAAAAAAATAGGTTATCTCTAATATATTCACCTCCTGTTGACAAGTTCCTGAGGCATAGACATATATGCATAAGACATAGACATATATGCATGAGACATAGACATATATGCATACTTGCCAACTTCTTCGAGTTGGCGTTCGGGAGCTGCCGGGGGGAGGTGAGCGTGCGGGGGGCAGGGCTCCAAAAGTCGCGTAATTTTTGACGTAATGACACGCCATTTTACAGTGAGGGGTTGGGGCCAAATGCTGCGATTCCCGGAGAATCGCTGCATTTTTGCCCTTATTCTGTCCACTTCACTAGGAAGTGGGCAGATGCGGGACACTGCCATACCATCCCGAGAGTCTGGGAGACCCACCCGGAATCCAGGAGTCTCCCAGACATTCCGGGAGAGTTGGCAAGTATGCATATATGTTTGTGGCTTTTTATAGAAGCACTTTCAAAGAAACAGACATTTATTTTGGATTGACGTTATCCTTTCAACCTGCTCTTATTAAGGTGCATCATTTAGGTTCGTACATGATATATAAAATTGTTCGTTAGATATATCTCTATATTGAAATCTTCCATTGTATAGCTGATCACACTGTGAGGGACATTTACAGAGTCGGACTGGCCCACTGCTATAACAGGGAAATCCCTGGTGGGCCCCACTTCCTGGAGTGTACTGTGCACCGGTTGCTGTTGCCCCCAGCTCTGTGCAGCCATTCTGTCTCATTCTATGCTATGTTATACAGCAGATAATAAGACTGAATGGAGTCATGTGTACTGCGGGGAGGTCACACAACACAACCAATCAGAGGAGGAAGAGTTAGTGCAATGTATTCTGCTCCACAAGCTTTCCCGCCTTTCTCTGTAGGCTCCAGCTGTGCAGGTAAGTGTGGGGAGGTGTGAATGACACGTGGGGGTGTCTAAATAGCCTGTGGGTATCTGAGTGGCATATGAGGAAGTTTCAGACCACATGTGGAATCTGAGGGTTTGTGGTGCCATTTTGTGGCAAGTGAGGGTCTGAGGGCATATGGGGATATTTTGAAGCAAGTGGCAGGTCTGAGTAGCATCAGGTGTAATTTTGGAGCAAATGAGGGCATTTTTGGCATGGGTGCATTTTGGGATGATTGATGTGAGGGTCCTGAAGTTGATTTTTTTACTCTTGAAATTAATGGTAATGTGCGGCCCATGGACCTTAAAATATATCTGGTTGCCCATCAAGCATTATCTCAGTTTTACAAGGACACATTTTAAGTTCTCTTTTATGGCTATTCTTTCATCTCTATGCATTTATATAGCAAAGTCCTGTGAACACCAGGTTGCTAACCCTCTATTCAAACTAGGCAGAAAACATTTGATTGTGGATTTTCCCTATTAAGGATTTATTTATCTTTTTCATAGTTTTTCCATAAAAGGATCTCTGGGCACCAAGTTTATAAACATGCACCAAGTACACTGATAGATACTTGATTGTTATTGGGATCTAGTGCTCTCATAGACTTTTTAAAGTCTATTAATTATTGTTATTTTCTAGATTCAGATTTTATATAATTAAATATAAAGGACCTTTTTCAACATTTCCACCACATCAATGCTTTATATGGCAATATAGATATTTTTGCATTTTTTTGGTTCCATATTGATTTATTATTCTGAAATCACTGCTTTCTACATGCTTCAGCGTTTTATGGAGGTTACACTGTTAATTAGATTTCTCTATCAGCGCCGATACATATATGTTCTTATTTGTAATATTTATTATTGTTTTTATGGTGAATATTAAATACAGTATTTTAACTGTAACCCCTATCAAACAGATTCTGTCATTGTTCCAGTATGTCGTAAAATGAAGATAAATATTTGGTTGCTATGGGACATGCAGTTACCTGTGCACTATAAATGCAGTTCCCATATATATCTGTGACTGTAGCTAAGTATAGGTTTGACATTCACTTGTAGAGCACAAAGGTGAGGTAGCTGTGAAGTTCATTGAATGAAAAATTAACATATGGTATGTCATAATTATTTGCTTGCGGAGCGATTGTCTGCAACATAACTGGAACTGATTTGAGCTGACTTACTAAAATGGCGTTAGTTGTTAATGTCATCATCAAAACCCTGAGGAAAACATCCAGCCGTACTTATAATTAGGACCTCTCCCCACCTGCTATCCTGCTTATGTGGCACACACTGTGGAATGTGTAAGGAGGACCAGACCTACAATGATTCACTGCAACTAGCTAATCCAATATGTCAGAGATATCTCTGCTGCAAGACAATATGTCTGCTACGAGATGGGTGTTAAAGGGACAGTAGGGAATTATTCAGTTAAAAGTACACAAATGTAGAAAAATACAAAACATTTGTATCTTAACTTTTTGCTGTTTAGCATTTAGGTTTTAGTGTTCTGTATCATGTAATTTTTTCAACTTTTTTGCCTAATTATTATTACTACTCTTTATATAATGGTCACATTGCATGCATCACTGTTTAGAGTATATTTTTTCATTCACATCAAATCAGTCCCTTCCCAAGTTGAGGGTACAGTCTAAATTAGGCAAAAAGATGCACAAATACCCTCATAATTACTTTGCCAATGGGCTTTACAATCTTCCGACCTCTGTATGTCTGAAGCACTCCAAGACATTTTCAGGGATCCTAAACTACCCGAATAATCTTTTATTGGTTTATCTAATTTAATAATATCAGATCCTTGAGTGCAATGTTGTAATATAGATGCTGGTTTCTTGAATCTATAATTTGATTAACACTGTTATACTCCTTTGGTTTCTAATGCATATATTGAGTGATGTTCTTTGTCCAGATACAGAACCATTTGGCACTCTCGAGTGCCAAGACTGACCTCAAACAGGCGTAGAAGAAAATCTGGTTTATACAAAGGACACTTGCTAGCAACGCATTTCACAAATACTCACTCTTTTACAGTTATTAGAAGTGACTGGCAGCAAATATCAAGGGCAAACCACCAGAAAGTGCCGTTTTAATCTTTTTTTTTATTGAAGCAGAGAAAGGTAAATTATAATTAAATTTCAAACAACATAGTGATCTAGAAATAATGTATTCTAAACATTTATCCAGACAACAAGAAAAAAAACAACATAAATCAGAATTCGGTCCCAGGTGTGGCCTGTATTACGTTTTGCATGATTTCAGTTTACACAGAGATTTTACCTTGCAAACCCTTACTGTTGACTACATGCATATGCCCCCTCCCTTATGCCCATGTAATCGCAGGCTTTTGGAAGTGACCTTTGCGTTGGAAGATGACTTGAATGTACTTGCGTTCACTGTCAAATAGTCAGTTTTTGGGCATGCGCAGAGCAATTTGATGCAAAATACAGCATTTACATTCCTTAATGAATCCTGTCCTCAATAAATTCACTTCTGTATGACCTAGCTAGTTCATAAACTATCAAACAGTAATCTTTACTGATATCCATAGTCCACAATATCACCATAGCAAATTAAGCAATATAAAGTTTAACATTTGGGGCCAAATAGACTGCATGTATTCTCTGCGCGAGAACAGTTCACATTGCTTATCTTTTGTCAAAGTGTGCCATCTCTCTGTCCTATAGAAATAAAGTGCAATCGCTGCAAAAATAAACAATATTTCACTATGTAATAATAAAAAAGCGATTGTTAGCTTAAATGGAAACAATGTCATACAAAGAGAGTGCACAGATACACGGTATATGCCCAAAGCATGTTAATATGCATGACCGACAATGATCCCCATTTTATTATTTTGTTATGATTATTTCTTTTTTCTTTTATAATCACAAGTATGCGGCCTGGAACGTGTTTATATATGCAGACTGCTGATGGTAATCATATAACCTTTATCTGCAGTGTCCACAGCCCTGTACAAGTTTACATAATTGCATGCATGCAGATAATGGTGCTCACTTGATTTATTCTGTACTCAGAACTACTGCTGCTCTAGTGTCTTTTAAGATGCATAGTGTCTTCTGAAAAAGTTATGAATGCTTGGCAATGGCAGTGCAATCCATACTTACAGTACATTACAATGAACTCACTGCTATTGCAATCATATGCTTTGCCAATATTTTCATTCATAGCTTTTAGCTGTTCCACAAGCACCGCTTTCTCCCTGAACATACACTTAATAGAGTTCCAATGAGCTGTAACCATTCTCTTTAGATTCTGTTTTTTTCAAGTGGTTCCCACAGGTTATAATATGATTTATTTAGTATTTCAGTGTCTCAGTGTCTCTGTCAAAGTAGATATAATGCTTTTAGTGTCCTTTTAAAATAATTATATTTAGTAATCCATAAATCACAAGGGTTGTGGTAAAGCACAAATGGAAGTAAGAGTTTTCCTCTCCAGCGGATTGTATTGTTTAGTGTCATGGAGTTAGTTTAAAATCGAACAAACTCTTTCCTTGCATGACTCAAAGCTGGCTGCCTTCACTATGCATTACTGTGTCGCAAGGTCATGTTATGCATTTGTTCAATTGCTTAAGCTAAGTAAACATGCTGCAATCTTGCCGGCGATATCAGACTTTTGGCCCAATATTGCAGAATATGGTCCCAAAATGTCCAATATGTCTGACAATCATCCAAGCTAAATTAATTGAATTATTACTATGCATGTTGGAAAATGTGTCCGCAGGATGAACGTTATTGGCCTGTGTGCAGTCATTTTGTGATCACACTAACGGTGGAGCTGGAAGTGTTTCTGCCTCTTTGCCACAAGGCCAAAAAACTGGTTCTAGCTCTATGTGGCCACCCACATCAATGGCCAAATCGGACAGTGATCACGTCATATGATTCTCATGTTGATTAGCCTCCCATTTGTATCCAGATTTACCATTTAAATTCATGTATGTAAAGCCTGGAGTATGCTCACATATGTTTTATGATCTTTTTGTTTCTGCAGATACAGCATTGCTAGTTTGGTGTGTTCCTGAACAAGCATCCTTCGTTCAAAGTTTAAAGCTGGCCAGCAATTTGCCAGATATTACAGTGTGTGTAGTACCAAAACCATACCTTCCAGCAGACATAGTTTTCCTGGCACATTTTTGTTTGCAGCGATCAAAAACAAAAGGGGCATGGATGTATAAGTTCATGGTTTGGTTGGGTCAAGGGTATGGCCTAATTTGTCCCTATTTTTGCATCATTAGCAATCATGCTGGAAAATGTAGTCAGATGACCTCTGACAGCCTGTGTGAATGCTCATCTTCTGCATGCATTAAAAGGCTCTAAGGTAAGATGGAATTGATCCAGCTGCTCAGCTTGAGCACTGTATGGATGGGTCACGTCAATTATCTGCAGTGATACTTTGTCTCCCTTGGTTTACACAGACTACGATACAGTTACTAGGTGATCCAGAAGTCTTCTCTTTCATATGCTTTGCACAATTTGCATTTTCATGCCTCCTAATTTTTGTGATTAAAATTTTTTAAGACAAGGTTACCCCCTTATCTACCCAGTAATCCCCCTAATGACAGTCGCCTTGCCTCATGCATGTGCTTAAATATGTGATTATATTTCCTGTGTATTTTAGGTTATTGATTGTATGTTAGAAGGGTTTATCCTCAAATGTGACCAGGTGGAAGAGTTAATCAAAGATAAGACATGACAAGTGGTCTGGACTAAACAAGGTGAGTAAACAAACTCTATACTTTCCATTTTTGTCCTCTAGTCAACAAGGACATGGCATGATTGTCCTCTAGCCCAGACTCGTAGGTGCCCTCTCCCCAGGGAACCAATGGTGACCAGTAAGAAGGGGGGGGACACTTTGGGGTAAACCGGTCAAATTACCACTAATCACCAGTGAGTTACCTCCCTAATATACTCCTCATTAGCTTCATGACCGTGGACATAATCAGTGTTATATAAACTGTGTTTGTCGGGTCTGTGTATCTTGGGTGGTGACTAGGAACTGCGCTTCTTTCACATGCCTGTGCTTCTAAGGAATTACTCTGCCTGTTTTGCCATCTGGTGAATTAAAATGCATAGCGGGGAAGTTTTCCCCAAATAACACACACTGTGACATAACCTTTTAGCAAACCCAATAACGACACTGACACCAAATTAAAGTTGGAATGAATGACGGTATTTATTAATCTTTAAACTAAGAGGACTGTAAGGCGGACGAGAGCAGGGCAGTCAGGAACGCAAAACCAATAATGGTGGAAAGGTCAGACCATAGTACCACCAACCCAGGATCATACCTTATCTATTGGCCAGTGCTAAAATCAAGTCCAACGGCAAGACTACGCTCCCTATTATAACCGCCAGTATAAACCATACAATACCGGCCCAAAGGTCCCCATCACAGACGGACCAACCATGGTATGACACCATAACCACAGAGGGGTAGTGACCTATGACAAGATCAACTGAGCACCATATGCACATTTACCGACTGCACTGCTCTCCTACACTGCAACAACTAATAAAAAAGACCTAGCCCATAAAACTTGTAGGGAGGGCGGGGGGCGGAATCCAGAAGCAGGAAGAACCTTTTCCTGTCTGCACTGACTTATAACTGTGTATAAGTCCCATCCCCTTCCTGCTCCAATTGGCTGTAACTCCAGGCATCCACAGATAATAGGTTCTTTGGTAAGTCACTCACCAGCATGATTTTAACTACGTTTAGTCTGATGGCCACACTTCTCAAATCACTGGTTGGTTGCAGCAATTAACCTAATTGTTTATTGAACTAACCCACACGGATGCATGGTTCTCACAATAGGTAAGAAGAGAAAGATTGCTGAGAGGTGGGTCATTGAAATTGCACATTGACATATTTTAGTAAATATGGCTTGAGCATAATATCCTAGTATGTACAACCTCCTTGATGGAGCACTGATAATGTTATCCCGAATACTGTTTTTATATGATTTAAGTGACTAAGTGAACTTTGGAACATTTCCTTTACACACCAGGTCCTAAAATGATCATGGTTTCATTAACAGACCATTAACCACGTCATAAAAATATGAGGCAGTCAGCAGTGCTTGTGAGTGGTAGCTGAATGAGAGGTAAGTCGGATGTGAGCAGGCAGTTTATAATGAATTTCTCCTATGGGAAAATATAAAGCTAAAGTGACTGCCATGAATATATGGAACATAATGGACTGAGCTTGGAAATGAAAGATTCATTATTATAACAAATGAGGAATAGAGTGGTCACTTGTATTGTACATTAATGTGTATGCTTCTTGAAGGTTATTTATTATATTTTTATGTCACTTCCACTAAGCCATTTGCAGATTTTCTTTTCTAGCAAGGTAAATTTGCTTACCTGCTTGCCTTGGTCCAGACCCTGGCCAAGGAACCAGCAATGAAATTTGCAATAGTCCAGGAGAAAAAAAAATGCATATAGATTTATTGATTATATTGCTGAAATGTGCTAATCTACACAAAAACACAACAATCAATCCGCAATTAGCTTTTGTCTATCTATTACATGTTGGACAATGAAACCAAATGTCTTGCTGGAGGGTTGGTTTTATTACAGATTTGTACTAACTTAGACACACATTTTGCACTAAACCACAGCAAACAATCAGATAGTTTTTTCATTGTTTAACTTGCATTACACAGGTAAAGACTAACTGCCAATTTGTAGCTGTGGCTCAGTACATTTTTTGCATCTACATGCAATGTCATTATATGAGCTCTAGATATCTCAGAGATGGATATTATGACCAATTCCTAACACATTCCATAGAGAAAATGTCACTCACCAGACTGTGAGTGCTTCTTCCCGTATGTTTAGGAACCGTGGCCGTCCACCATCCTGAGGGTCTGCGCATGTGCAGCCCTTTCAAACCTTCAGTACCTGTCCCTTTAGTTAATTGGCTGATCAGGCAACACTCCCTATTTAAAGCACCTGCTGTCCATACCTCGTTGCCTGATCTTGGAGTCTCATTCCCCATGAGCCTCTGAAGGTGTTCCTGTGTTTCCTCGTGTATTCAGCGCTGCTGATTCCTGTGGTTTCCAGACCACTTCTACTCCTGTGGTTTCCAGGCCACTTCAACCCTCCTGTGTTTCATCGTGACTGTTAGCTGATTCCTATCCGCTGCCTCCGTGCACTACAGTCTTCAGACCACTTCAACTCTCCTGTGTTTCATCGTGACTGTTAGCTGATTCCTATCCGCTGCCTCTGTGCACCTCAGTCTTCAGACCATTTCAACTCTCCTGTGTTTCATCGTGACTGTTTAGCTGATTCCTATCCGCTGCCTCTGTGCGCTACAGTCTTCAGCTCATCTCAACTCTCCTGTGTTTCCTCGAGACTGCAACAGCTGATTCCTATCCGCTGCCTCCGTGCATTACAGTCTTCAGATCACTTCAACACTCCAGTGTTTCATCGTG
Organism: Mixophyes fleayi; assembly: GCF_038048845.1. Classification (NCBI taxonomy): domain Eukaryota; kingdom Metazoa; phylum Chordata; class Amphibia; order Anura; family Limnodynastidae; genus Mixophyes; species Mixophyes fleayi. The sequence goes on along the minus strand of NC_134405.1, from coordinate 103,153,581 downwards.
ACTGTTTAGCTGATTCCTATCCGCTGCTCTCCGTGCTCAACAGTTCCAGCTCAGCTCTACTCTCCCGTGTTTCATCGTGGCTGCACCTGCTGGTTGCTATCCGCTACCTCCGTGTACCTGCAGAGTCCTGCTGGCTGCTACTCCTCAGTTCTACTCATGTCTGCAGCAGCTGATCCGCTCTCCGTGCTTCTCAGTGTTCCTGCTGGTGTCTACTCGCCAGTCTGCATCGGATCTGCGCCTCACTGCTTTCATCTCGTCTAGACCATCGCTACTCTTCAGGGTCCTCCAGGAGTCCAGTTCTACATACTACTGCTTCCTGAGTATTTGTTTCCCTGCTGGTCTACCTACCTGTGCGCTGCACCTACTTGATTACCGCTTCACCCTCCAGGGACTTCGCATCCTGCCGGCCTCCAGCCGTTCAGGTATCTCTGCACTCCTGTCTGACAGCCTGCTCTCCTGAACCGCGGTATGCATACTTTCCATTGACTTTGCTTTTGTATTGCATATCCATCTGTACTGAGTTGTGTTCTCCTCCGGAGCTTACTATCCGCTGAGACTTTTGCCATCATTGACTGTGTTATCTTTTGCCCGGATAGTTTCTGTGACTTTGTATTATTGCAGTGCTGTTCAGTCATTACTATATTGTGCATGTCATTGTGGATCAAGTTCAAGGTGCCCGTGTATCCTCTGTATTGCAGTCTCTTCCCGTGCTCCTCCTCACATATATATTCAGTGGTACAACTTGCTAGAGGCAGACCACTGATTCCTGTTTCCTGTGTCACCTGTTCCAGTGTCCTCTCACATAGCAGTGGTACAACTTGCTAACGCAGACCACTGACTCCCCGGATACCTTCACCTGGATTCTATTCCTTCACCCAGACAGCGGTACAACTTGCTAAACGCAGACCGCTGACTCTCATCACTTCCTCGTTTCTGTTGGACATTCCTCGTCACTATAGCAGTGGTACAACTTGCTACCGCAGACCACTGACTACCCTCACGTGTCCTTTGTCCATTCAGTTCCTCGTGTTTTACTACATATATATTACCAGTGCTGCTAGTAATAGACTTTCCCGTGCATCTCTATCATCTGCTGTCTCCTGTTCCGTGATCACCCCGCTACCAGAGTACCATATTACCATCTATACTGCTCTGGTAAGCTTATCACCTGGTGACCCCTGGGTAAAGACTCCTAGTGCCCGTGACAGAAAAACTACTTAAAAGTGGGGTTTCTGACACCTTTGTATAGCAAGTTTGTGAACCGCCGCACTACTTGCAATGCTCTCTGTTCTTGCGTCCCGGCTGGTTGCTAGGCAGCTGGGATGCTACTTCCTGTAGTGAGCATTGATCGCAAAGTCTCTTCTGTCCTGGGACACTGTTCTTACTTTTGTATTTTGCAATCATAATGATTGTCTAATACCCTTAGGCATAGTCACCCTGCCAATCTATGGGAATGGGGACTGCTAAAGCAAAGTCCAAAATTAGCCTAGCACTAGAGGTTCATTCTAGGAATTTACTATCTGACGTCACAGAGACTTGATAAATAAGAAAGAGCCTGGGGACCATTTGAGGCTGGGACCCACCAGAGGATCCTCTGTCCGATGTTGCCTCCATGATTAGCAACCAGCTGGGATGAAAGAGACTTTGCGATTGTTGCTCTATGGGATGTGTTAGGAATTGGTGATAATGTCCAGACCACTTCCATCACTCTGATTGGTGGATAGCACAGGACTTTCACTAATCAGAATGGTAGGATGTCTTCCATATGCCTAGAGAGGCGAAACAGTGGCTGGCAGAAGTCGGCAAGTGTAAGCCAAAAACAGTTAGGGCATATTCATGTACTTGCAAAACAATTAGACATGAATGTATCTGCAAAAACGCCTTTTAATAGGTGTGTCTCTTGCAGAGGGCTGGCTCAATGATACACAATAATGATGATGGATTTCAGCATATCATCTAGTTGCTTCTGATGGCCTTGATGTATATTGATCCCTCCAGCTAATGGTAATTATTAATGTTGTGGTGATATTATATGAAGTAGCAGCCATCTATTCACATTACTTAGTTGACATTTCCAATTTTAAAGGAGAAACAACAAATGTTTGTTTTTAACTTTGTTTGTATTTTGTATGTATGATCGAAGGAGGACAAAGGATCCTACTTTTCTCCTCCTCCTCTTCCCCGCTATTTATTGAGAGCCATATGATGGAGGATATTTGGGATTATGAAGTGAGCGCATATGGGATTATGGGACACTAGCTGCATACTGGGAGACTCTGGCTGCATACTGGGAGACTCTGGCTGCATACTGGGAGACTCTGGCTGCATACTGGGAGATTCTGGCTGCATACTGGGAGACTCTGACTCCATACTGGGAGACTCCGGCTATATACTGGGAGACTCTGGCTGCATACTGGGAGACTCCGGCTATATACTGGGAGACTCCGGCTGTATACTGGGAGACTCTGGCTGCATACTGGGAGACTCTGGCTGCATACTGGGAGACTCTGGCTGCATACTGGAAGACTCAGGCTGTATACTGGGAGACTATGGCTGCATACTGGGAGACTCTGGCTGTATACTGGGAGACTCCGGTTGCATATTGGGAAACTGTGGCTGCATATTGGAAAACTGTGGCTGCATATTGGGAGACTCTGGCTGCATACTGGGAGACTCTGGCTGCATACTGAAAGACTCTGGTTATATATTGCGGCTAAGGTTGCAAATATGGGGACCTATTGACTTGTCATATATAGAGAATTGTGATGGTAATATTGAGACAGTGTGTATACTAATAGAACACTGAGATTGCATATGATGCTTATTATGATAGGGAGACTGAGTTGTGAAATTGCCTATGAGGATTATACTGAGATTTGTGTTGTACATGTAGTTTATATGGCGATTATGAGATTGCATATGGAGTTTGACTCGGGGCATATAGATACTATGGCATTTATGCGAGAACATATGTAGGGAGTTATGATGAGAATTGTGGTAATACTGTGGGTATGTACAATTAATTGCAGTAAACCTACTTCTGGACTTTAATTTTCATAATGGTCAGGCAAATGAACGTTTAATAACTGGAATATATTATGTTGCCTGTTGAACTGTACTATATTGTAAGTCCATTATGTTAGAATTTTTGTGTACTATTTGTATAATGTCTATCTGATAGTGAATTCATGATGACTGAGAGAAAGGCTGATTAAATAATTTGTCTGTACTTTTAATGCAGTGTGATTAAATTGATGACAGACTTGTGTTCACATTGATGCTGTAAACCTGTTTCGGTATTTGTTTGGGAACAGATAACAAAAGTGATACTTTTGTGTTATTACTGTATACCTGTTGTATAGAAAATGTTTGGACAGATAAGATGTACTGTATATCTGTAAGGTGTTGGATTGTTCAATAAAAGGAAGTCATGTGAGTATCTCTCACTGAACTTTAGTTGTGATGCATCATTTTAACTGGAAGTCCCTTTCTATGGGTGTCATGGTACAAGATGAACAATCAGATGTCACAGAACCCGTAGTTATTCAACGTGAAGAAAAAGGCAAAACGAAACTGCAGCTTGTATTATATGCCAATTTGAGAACTTTTGGGTTGATATTGAAAATAATTTAGCTCTTATCTCCTGTAGAGTAGGCATAGCATGGAATCCATTTAAGCCATTTCCAAGCCATAATTCCTGTAGAAACACATCTTTGGAAATTGACTAGTGGGTGCATGCTTCTGTGACACTTTGTGAACTCTAAATAGAACATGCGCAATGGTTGCACATTTTAAGGCCATTATTTGGCTAGGTGAAACCCATCCGGCAAGACTGATAAACCAATCCTTACAGGATTGGGGACTTCATTTCCATGCAGGAGGGAGTAGAGATATTCACACTGGTCATTAACAGTCAAGGGAAATTATAATGTAGAAAGATGGATTTTCTTAAATATTAAAAAAAACTTTACAAATGGTGGTATGTTTAACCAAGTTATTTAATTCAGCTAGAAATGTATAGTAATCACCATTAGGGAGCTTCTAATCATGTTACATATTGAAAAGCATATTGATGAAGTGGACCTGATAACTGGTTAGCAATGAGTCCTGTAGCATGGGCATGTAAGTATGAATAATCATACTATTTAAGATGCTGCATATGTTAAAATGTTGAAATTAGTTTTTTATATAGATCTGATAGATACTATCAGAACTGATGGATTTTATTCAATAAGAACAGGGACAGAGCCATAGTTCATAAGAATAAAATATGATAATGAAAAGAGAGTTATGAAAACGAACGTGCTTAAAATCACTATTGTATGGAGCAGCTATCTAACAGCAACTCAGGAGTTAACAGTTCAGGCACAGGTCAGCCAATAGCTGCAAAAGGGGAGTGATTAAGAAGTTGATATAACCACTGCTGCAGGTAGGTTGCCTTTCTTCCTGGCTGAAAACCCACCCACCCACTCCTAGTCTTGGATTTGGTGCTTCATATTTTTTTTCCTTGACAACTTCGCTGCCTGGCTCCCCCACTACCTTTCCTTTGACCTCCCTCCATCATTCTTGGTGACTTTAATATCCCTATTGACACAGGTGAGAACAAGAGGACCTTTTTATTTCCCCTTGTTTATTTGGACTGTACAAATTGCACTGTCATAGTTAATTAGTTGTTCACTCTCACACACACTCACACGCCTTATTAGTGTAAAATAAAATTCCAACTTGTAATGTTGTGTTTCCGACAACAGGGGGATTGTTAATGAGGACACAGCAGTGTGTGTCCAGCGAGCTACAATCAGAATACCCCCCCCCCCCCAAAAAAAAAGTAAAAAGTAGAATTCTTCCAAACCAGATCAAATTCTTTGACAAAACATGTCTTCCTAAAGAGGTAAAGATAGGTGACTGGAAAAAACATCTTCAAGTCTGGGATAAACTTCAACATTGCACAGTCATGCAACCGAGACACAAGCTGTTGACAGGGAAAGGTGCTTCTATGGAAAAACTTGTCTGCACTTTATCTCTAGCAAGTTGGATCCTACAGTCATGACTCTTGACTTTACAGAAAGAACATGGGAAGATTACAAAGCAGCAGCATGGAGTTAGAGGAGGCAAATAATTTCAGTGACCTCATTCTCACCAGAATGCTGGGGGCATTATTGATTTGTTCTACAAAAGGCTGTCGAGAAGTGTTGCTTGGTGAACTGCAGAAAATTTCAAGAATAGATGTCCTCACTAATGGTTTGCAATCACCCATTTCATCCAATTTCCATTCAGTTCAGCCTATGTGTAATTCAGCTGCCTTCACTGGAACTCTTTCTCAAATTTAACAGCATCTCGACTTCAGTCCTAACAACACAAATTTCTGAAAAATCCAAAGGGTATGAGGAATTTGTGAGTGATTTAAAGCCTGCTACTGTGCTCATTGGCATACAACAATGACACATTTCTGCATTGTCCATACCACGTGAGAAATGTGGATCTACTTCTGTATCCACTGTTTCAAAATGATACTAGCATGTTTTTGGAACATACAGTGAGGAGAAGTTATTTAATAGTAATTGAAGCTTATTTTTATGTTTGTGTTCTTCTTGCAGACAATGAGGATGTAAACCTGTAATTTATTTCAACAAGCCTTCAGATGCCAAAGATCTTCCCTTCTACAGCAACCTTCTCATGGCCCGAGGCATATCCTTAGCACATTTTGCTAGACAAATGCCTAGCAGGTTGCTGATGTTTTTGCACTTTTAGTTTTATGGTTCCCATTATTCTGTATTGGTTTTATTTAGCTTCATTCCTTTGTTTGTATACCCAAATATTCAACAAAAGAAGACAGCACAGAACCTGAAACAAAGTTTATTATAAAGATTAAGTCATTATAAGGTAGGAAGAATTACAATATACATTAAATTGCTAGCACATGTCTCCAAGAGTGAACTCAGGTTTATGTAACAGAAAGAAAAGTATGTTTATCTCCTTGGATAATACGGTGAAATCTTGGACTGATCCTCAGGTTATAAACAAATGCTGCTCATTATCCCCTGATTAAAAGAGAATATTTTTTTTCTAACAGATCCATTTACCAGAACAGCTGGACAAAACCCAATACATGTAGGTTAAATTGCTACCAAATGTTTGGATGTATACCATGTAAGTTTTTTTTTATATAAGGTCAGTTTTCTTAGAGTAGAATAAAGTGGTGTGGTGAGGGATAAGGATAAACATCTAGTATGAGGACTTCCCACATGTTCAGAACTGATTATTATAGATCACTGTGATTTCCAGAGACTAGGGACACTGAAAACTATTTTTCCCCCTAGATTATGACTCATTAAATTAAACCATTTGTTCATGCTGCACTGTGCATGTGCTGCTTATTTTCTGTGTCATCTGACTTTCAGACTGGTTACTGATCTCCTTTGATATACTGTACATGACATTGTAAGAAAACCAAACCTTTAATCAGAATGATGAGGCTTGTAAATGTGTGCCACTGTCAGATGGCAGGCTAGGGCTAAAGAACAGCGGATGTGTAGTGGCAGGTCAGATGGAATGAATGGATTTACGACATACCAGCACAAGTCGTTGTTGAATTAACCCCAAATACCAAAAGCATGTCGTTTATGCAGATGTGTTATTATTAGACTTTGATGTTGTTTTTTTTCCATAGAAAAGCAAAAATGTACATTTATATACCTACTAACATTTCAAATGGATTAGAACATTTGGGGCCTGATTTTCAGTTTCACAGAAGTGCATTTTCTCAATGTAGAGTTGCTTCTTTGAGCAAAATTGACGTGCTATACATGCACACAAACGGCATAATATGTAGAGATGCAGGTATCTTGTACTTGCGGCCCCTTGTGCTTGGAGAGGTGGATCAAGGATGTTGATGTGCAAATAGAGTATAGTAAGGTCATGAAGCAAGTAGAAAACTTGGTCTCCCTTTAAACCTTTTCCTATGGGGCCTCCAAAGTTCTAGCTATGCCCCTACACGTATCTTAAGATGCATGCAACTTAAAATACAGACATGAAAATGGAAGTGTGCAGACAAAACTTTATTCATATGCAAACAGGGCATACTTGCTTAACTTTAAATCAAACTCTTCATTTTTATAATCTGTGAGCTGGGATTTAAAACGGGTCCCAATTATACTATCAATTAATAATCTGCAGTAATTATTAATGAGATTCTAATTTACAAGCATTCATATCTGACATGCTGTTTTGGCGGTCGGCTTTGAGTGTTTGGCAGCAGTGCTCACAGTATGGGCTGCCTATCTACTGCTGAACCTGGCCTGACATTGACCTTGTCTTCTGTGTCTGTGAATTGGGATCCTGTTTTATCCCTGTGGTTTATTTAAATCCTAGGGGTAACTGAATACTAGTAAGCACAGCTTTATTTAAGTGAAAGGGGGCCACTACAGGTAAAGAGCGTGTTAGTAGGTGTTTATAAACAGGGGGTAGGCCCAGATATGACATTTGAGTAGTCACCTGAGTGGAAATTTCCTGAACCATCTGGGTCAGAATTCCAAGCTTATCCACCAGAATTCAAACTGCATTGAGGTACATGTTCTGACATTTTTTGGGTCCATGATACTGTCATATCTGGTCCAACTTCATGGATGGACACATTTCAATAGGCTAACATGATCTTTGCCTATGGCTGCACCCTTTCTGTTAAATAGAGTTGTGTGTGCAGATTCCCAGTTGCCCCCAGAATTAATACACAAGTCAGAGGTGTTTATTGGCAAGGGATACAGGACACCAGACCTACAAAACTGCAGGAAAACACAGCATTCAATCCACAGAAGTCAAGGTTTCATTCAGCAACAAACAGCCAGATGTAGCACGGAATAAGTAGATAATAGTCCAAAGTCAGGGCAGGTAAATAATTAGCAAGTTCAGGAGTTTAGTCAAGGTCCAAACACCAGACAGTTACATGTAACTGTGCACTCAGGAACCAAGCAAACTGAACAGAGCCCTAGACCTATATAGGTGCACAACATCTATCTATTATTCATTAGTGCAACCCCATTGCAGCGTCCCAACAGCAGCACCACAATAATTGCACTTGCCAATCACTCATGGTTGGCCTGATTGTAACCTCTTTGACCGTTCAACACATCCAATGGTCATTGCAATACCTAGAGATGCTCTTGGCTTATGTAATGTGCCAACTGTTTTACAAGACTTATATATTCAGAGAAATATTTTCTGTTCTGTGATGAAGGAAAGACAATTTAGTCCTACAGAAACTCTTTTAAAGCTCTTTATTTGAAAAGGAAACAACAGGAACAATACAATCAACACTTTTGACATAAAAAACCTAAATATTCAAGATGTCTCCTCTAAGTTTTATACTTTTATATCGGTGGGGAGGGTGAAAGAGGAAGGAAGGGTGGGGGGTAGAAAGGCACAAGTATTGTTAACAATATAGCTAATAAGTAAATAGACAAGCAAACTTGGAACATAGCTAGGGAAAGCTGAGTCACACGATTACATTGGCTACCCAAAAAAGAAATAACATACAGACATTACTCACCAGCAGCGCACCATATCCAGCCTGGGGGTCCGGAGGCGGCCCAAGAGCTATGTTCCATCTGCAGGAGGGGGAGCCATATTGGATAGGCAGCTACGGCTTTCTAATAAATACCACGGGGCCCACACCCTACACACCCTATCGAAATTATATGATTTATCATGAATATAGCACGTTATACTCTCCATGCTTGCGACATGTCCTATGTAGGACCGTAACTCCTACATAGAGGGAGCCCTCGGGTCTTTCCAGTGTTTTGCTATTAGGGATTTAGCTGCTGCCAAGATATGGGAGATAAGCTTATTAGAAGGCGAGCTCTCATCAGCTATAGGGCGAGAGAGAAGGAATGACCAGGGGTCCTTATCTGTTGTTCTGACACAGAGTTTATAAGTGTAAGAACCATGTTCCAGAAAGGAACTATGCGAGGGCAGGTCCACCATATATGTAGCATCGTACCTCTCTGGCCACATTCCCGTCAGCAGCTCGGAGTGGTCGTAGGAAACATTCGAGACAGCTTATCCAGAGTATAGTACCACCTATAGTACACTTTGTAAGCAGTTTCCTTAATTAATGTAGAGATCGAGCTCTTGGCAATCCCCTCCCTGATCTCCTCCCAGCATGAGTCGTCTGGAGAAGGTCCCAGGTCATTCTCCCATTCCCGCTCATGTCGGCCTGGAGTATCGAAAGTATATTCTATGAGCCAATTATAGATCTGGGAGATCATCCCTTTAGTGAGAGGTGAATGTAGACACATATACTCAAAGGAGGTCGGGGCCCGGAGAGCCTCCTGGGGAGGCATAGACATGGCGAAGTGTCGAACCTGGAAGTACTCAAAAAAGAGCGGGTGAAACGGTTCAAAATTATGATGAAGTTCCAACATAGAAGCCCAAGTTTGATTAACTACCAGGTCCGAAACCACCCGTATTCCCGCCCTTATCCAATGTTTAAATTGCTGCGTTGAATTGCCAGGAGGGAAGTGTGGGTTGCCCCAGAGAGGAGTCAGAGGTGAGATAGGGGAGGACAATTTATATTTGACCCAGCATGAGTCCCAAAGGGATGAGCAGAATTTAAGAGATTGAAGAGAGGAGGCCGCTGGTGGTCTATCTATATTAGCCAGACCCCAGAGTGATGCCATGGAGGGGACCCCAACATAGTGGGTCTCCAGGTCCATCCATGCTATGGACTGGTAAGGTGCATAGGTTACCGCCCTACAGAAACTCTTTTTAAGTCAAATTAGTGAAGTCCATTTTCAAGATTGACAAAATTCCTTTGGTTATATTAAAAAAAAGAGAGAGTTTTTCTATAGATCCTTCCAAGGTACAAATTATTTTAGAATGGACTAGACCAGTTCATCTTAAAGCAGTTCAACGTTTTTTGGATCTCTTCAATTAATATTGTCATGTTTCTAAAAATGTTTCCTTCCTATTAGCTCCCATCATGGATCTAGGAAGAGAGCAAATTCTTGTCGCTGGTGCCAATTAAGGCCTTCCAAATAATGAAAGAGACTTTTAGGTCATCCCCAATTCTGAATTATCCAGATCCACAATGCCACTTTATGGTAGAGGTGGATGCCTCAGAAGTAGGTGTGGAAGTAGTACTCTCTGCAGTCCTTTGCCTCCAGTAAAACACATCCTAGCACCTATTTCTCCTGAAAGTTCTCCCCACTATATCCAATTATGATATAGGGGACAGAGAGCTGTATGCAATAAAATGGGTTTTCGAGGAATGTAGGCATTGGCTAGAGTGGGAAGTCATTCTATTACAATTCTTATTGAGCATAAGATTTAATCAAAAATGCAAAATTACTGAATCCCCATAAATCTTGATAAGCTCTTTCATTACCATTTCAATGTTATTATCACAGATCAGTTTGGTGGCCTATTCTCCAAACAGAAGTTAATTCTTGAGCCATTATTGCTAGATAGAACGCTTTAACAACCCCCTTTTAGGTTTTCTTCTTCCCTTGCCCATTCAAAGAAGCCTTTGATTCATCTTTCCATGGATTTTTAATTCATATCTACTATTGTCATAATAGATAATTAGTAAGATAAGATAAGATAATTAGTAATGTGGGTGCCCATTGATTCATTCAGTAAAATGGCTCATTTCAGGCCTTTTTCACAGTCCTACAGTGTTAAAATTTGCCAACTTGTTCATTCTTTTGGATTCTCACGTCTTATATCCTGTATAAAAAAATCTCGGATTTCCATCTTGGTGGTATTTATGTTAATATTAGATAAAGCAGTGGATTTCATTAGACAGATTTGGGAGCAAAGTTAAAGGATTTGTTATGGTAAGAAGGATGTCATCTGCTTTTAGAGCAACCTTGTAGTTTCCAGATGCCATCTCCCAGAAATATCCGGATTCAATCTCATCTCCTGGAAAGGAGATGAGAAGCACCTGTAGCATCTAGACAGGGAAAGTGATGGTAGCCTTCGCTCATTTATATGATGGATTAAAGCAATGATCCGTCGGGTATTGTCCGCTGCATGTCAGGGACAAAGCCAATTCGATCTGGGTGGAATAAAGAGGGAAGGGCCAAATTAACCTTATTAGCAAGGACTTTAGCAAATATCTTTAGATCAACATTTAATAATGAGATAAGGCATTAACTGTTACATAGAGAAGGATCTTGGCCTTCCTTGGGGATAACTGATATTTTGACCATTGTTGTGGCAGGGTCAAAGGTCCCACCATCTAGAATGGAGTTGAAGAGGGAGGTAAGTTTGGGGCTCAGGACACCAGGACCTGAAGCTGAAAACAACTTTCATAAAGCGGAATGTATCCATCCGTCTCTTCCTCCGAAATCTAAGAGTTAAGTAGCTTCACAACCTTTGAGGAGAGTTTTGAAAGATTGTATGAGCTTAGGTAATCATCAGTTGCCTGTTCAAGATCAGGGGGAGAAGCAGTTAGAGCAGAAAGCTTGAAATTTTTTGTCAATTAAATCTGGGTGATAAACGATTTGACCATTTGAACTTTTAATGGAAGAGATTGTATTGCCTCTGCCTAAGTTATCTTATCCGCTTTATTACTTTTCTCATAAAACACTGTTGAACCCATTTAAAGGATTTAGCAGCTTTCCTAAGACCATGTTAAGGTGGCTCTGTACAGACGAGAGCTCTATAAGGTAAGTGGAGCTTAGGGATCCCTGGTGGTGGTTTAGGAGAGAGAGGATTTGGTATTCCAGTTTCTTAATAACCTCCTTGATTTCTTTGTTCCTAGCAGCAGCTATACTAGTGAGTTTACCTCCGATTGTGGACTTGTGAGCTTCCCAAACCACTGAGGGAGCCATGTCAGGAGATTCGTTGAGTGAAAAGATTTCTGTAAGGTCAGCCACTGACAATTAGTAGGACTAAGTAGGACTTCATTGTCCAGGAGGGTAGTCTCCTAGTTAGACCTGAAATATCTAGTTGGATGGAAACACCACAGTGATGTCCATATGAACACTAGTGCCAGTAATTTTTGTAGTAAGTTGTATGTAAATCAACAAGTATATAATCAATACAAGTGTAGGCTCCGGGGAATGAGAGAAAAAGGTGTAACCTCTACCCTCTATTCTATCAGAGCCATTTACTACCCACCAAGAACAAGAATCCAAGCTAAAATGTCCCTTAAGAAAGAAGAGCAGCAGCCTTCTTAGCTAACTCTGCAGACTGGGCGTGAGATGGTGAAGACGCAGTATGGACCACTGAGATCTATATCTATATCTAGTCCAGGATCTAGGATCATATTAAAGTAACTGCCTATAAGCAGGTGATCCTTGGCATGTTTCTCAATGAGTCTGAAAAGAATTTGAAGGAGGGAAATCTGACCACAGTTGAGGGCATGGCAGACTAAAGTGATAGGTAGCTGAGAAAAGGTAACCATGTGTTGAACAGTAAGTGGGATGGGGTGACATACTTGCTTAGAAGTAAGAAAGTAAGAAAGGGACTGAGAAAAAATGTTCACTTAGAGTTGAAGTATGGGTGTGATGAAGCCAAATGAGTTTCCTGTAGTAGAAACGCAGGACTTTTTGAAAGCCGCTAAGAGGATGAAGTGTTTTATGGCAGTATTCAACCCCTTAAAATTTTAAGAGTGAGTAATTTAAGAGACATGATGATAGGGAGGGGAAAGGGAAATATCTAAGAAACTTCTCTGCATCCAGATAAAAAGCTTTGAAAGTACAGTGGCCAGTGACAACCCTCAAACAATAATTGGAAAGAAAAGTATTTGCGTGGAGGGGAAAGGCAGGGGCCTAAAAATTGAGAGGGAGCAGGTTGTACTTCAAAAAAGGTCTCTGAGAGCCAAGGGGTTGAGGAAACAGAAAACCGATCATGGAACAACTGGGCAATTGCACCTCGGAGTGCCACAAAATGACTGGCACTGGGAGGGAAAGGAAGGAAAGAGGATGTGAAATGACATGGAGAGGGAAGTGAATTTTTATGGCAGTGGACTAAAATTAGAGTCAGGGCGTCAACAGCTAAATAAAAAGACTACATAAGGAAGAGTGCAGCAGTATACATAATACATTGGCCATAACATAAATTCACATGTAAACAATAACAGAGAACGTGACCTCAAATGTAGAAAAAACAAGATGAGGCAACTTAACAAAACATAGTCAAAGACATAAGCTCAGAGAACCTTGAGTTGTAGCTTTGAAGTTCCTTGAGGTAATCAGCTATTCAGTGATGGCTAGTAGTGAAGGCCAGAGTCTGCAAGAAAAGTAAGACAAAACAAAACAGCAAAAACACAGAATAGTAACCAGGCCATCAACATGGAGGAAAAGCAGACAATTGCTTCTTACATGTGAAGATGCCAGGTACTGCTCGTGTCAGTGTTATGCTGGGAGTGGGCTTGGCTATGATGTTAGAGATAAACATCACAGCAGTGATGTGGGAGCAATACCCAAGGTGGGGCTTGGGTGGGGGAGCCACATTGGGCATACCCAGGCCTAGTGCAGGCACTGTAGTATATTGGTATATAATCATGTACACACAAACAATGCACTTCTGTGTGGAAGGGGCACTGTCTAGGGTACCCCAAAGGCTTGCGCCAGCCCAGACTATTACTTTACTATGTGGAACTACTGGTCCCTGCAGAATTTGGCTGCCAGGGCATGTTAGCACTTGTTCTACAACACCAGCATATCTAAGAAGGTAATGGCTGCCAGGGCTTCCTGAGACAGTAAAGTAATATTTTTATAATTTTCACTTATTATCTCAATTTCCACCAATAAAAATGGAAGATGAAACTAGTCATTGAAGAAATCTTAAGACAGTCTGGTGTTGGCAACCCTAAACGTCCTTCACCATTTACATTAATCGAACCTCCTTCCGGTTGAGGTTCTGGTGAAGACATTCACGTTATCTGTCAGGTCCTAGTAGCTGTGTGCCTAATACATATGTTTGAGTTGGTATTCCAGTAGATCTTCAAAACAACCCTGTCCTTGGTATGATGATACTTCTCAGCACTACTCTAATTTCCCACTGTCATTACAAATTATTAACTGTTTTATATTTGGTATATGGATGGTAGGGCACAGGACTGATCTAATTGCAGTCATCTCTGCCAAATATAAATATTTATGTAAATGTAATTAAAAATATATATAATATCATAAACAGCTTAATATTTGAATTTTTAATCAAATAGCAATATTACCAGCAAATAACCTAATCATAAGTCTGTACATTTGCAGTTGTTACAATTTATTTTTCTTATTTAGAAACATCCATGTTCTAATACAAAATCCCTGAAAAATCCCATTTAGCTTTACAGCATTCCTTGCTTGGGATTGGGAAAGTTGGGATTATCCATTATTGTTTAAAAAGTGTTAGTGCTATTAAAATGTTATACACATACATGTAATTTACCTCCTTTCAGTACAGAATGAAGGCAGGGTGAGAATTAACAGCTTTCATTAGGATATAATAACCCTGACTTACATCATAAACCAGTTTTGAGGTGTCACTCAGTGTAGAACTGTTATTGGTCCAGAACGGCAAGTTATCAGTTGCCTGTGAACAAGTGTTACTGTATATAGTGGATTTCTGTTACTATGTCGGCTAAATGTGACAGCGCACACTCTAAGGTAAGCTTATTAAAATAATGCAAAAATTAAAATGTAACTGCTCTCACTTTTGGGATATTGATGAAAATATAGTGAAATGTCATCATCTCAAAGGGAAAACTCCCAAATTGTTAGGCTTCATCGGGTCTATTAAATATATGAGGTTTCCATAATCATTAGATTTTCTCATTTAAAATGCATGCTTATATTTTATTACAAATAGGTATCTCTTTATTTGATTAAATGTATTGTTTAAACTTATCAATGAGATTAATGGTAATGTGCGGCCCTTTTGAAGATTATAGGACTACCCATGCGGCTCATAAAGTGTACCTGGCTGCATGTCAATGTCCATGCAGCCTTTCTCTGTGTCATTCCACTGCTTTAGCCTGCTGAAATAATTATATTTCAAAATTCCAGTATGGTAAATATTGGTGCTGGTACTTAAAACATGAAGTGGTAGGAATCCCACTGGATCCCTAAAAGAAAATTTTGAATTCACGTCAGTCAACCCTTTCGCATTCCTTCAGGTAAAACATTATGTCGAATCCCTCTCAAAACCTGATGTCATGAGGAAGCTGACCGCACTGGAATCTATTTGTGCCAGAGACCCCCTTCAGAGAGGTATTATTTCTAACTTATATAATCTCCTTGTCACCTCCAGACAGACCAACTGTCCAGCTCATAAACTTAAGTGGGAAACCGACTTGGGCAGGCCACCAGATGAGGACACCTGGTCAACTATTAGAGAGCGGATCTCGAAAACCTCTATCTCCTCTCTTGTGAAAGAAAACGTCTGCAAAATCTATTTTAGGTGGCACCTGGTCCAGACTAGGTTGAAAACGATATATATGGGACCACATCTGATCTATGATGGCAGGGTTACAGTGAACGGGGGTCCTTTTTTCACAGCCGGTGGTCCTGCCCAAAGATTGCTCTGTTTTGGGATGACATGGCTGCCTTACTCGTTGAGGTTACACAGGTTCAGATCTCTGAGTGTCCTTGGTCCTTTCTTCTGGGCTCTCCTTTAGAGGCTCTTGATAAAATGCAGAGAAGCTTTCCATACATATCCTTAATGCAGCCAGGTGCCTAGTGGCTAAGAACTGGAAAAAATCAGACCCTTCCCCCCTCCAGACAACATCTCCTAAATAAAATCTGGTCCTTGGCGTCAATGTTAAAAATATCGGCATAACTGAACAATAAATCCCATAAATTCTCCCAAATCTGGTGCGATTGGTTTATATACAATAGTCCCCCAGTACACACAATACCAATACTCATCCTCAAGATACTTCATCCCTCTTCTTAGAATTTGCGTAATCTGAGGTTAGATGTTGACATTATTTCCCCCAAATAAAGGAGCATTGGTCACCAGCAGTCCCATGTATGGTCTCAATCTGTCCTATCCACCCCCCCCCCCCCTCTTACATCCCCGGTCCTCCCTAACTCCTTACATTATATAAAAATAGACCTCACACTTCTATGTATCAATTAGAGATGTTCACTGACCCCCGTGTTTTGGTTTTGGTTTTGGATCTGGATTTAGTTTGTGTTTTGATTTTGGCAAAATCGCCCTTGCGTGTTTCGGTTTTCTGTATTTTTTTTAAAAAAATAGCTAAAATATGCTAAAATCACATAATTTTGCTCTTTTTTTGGTCCTACATTATCATTAAACTCAATAACACTAATTTCCGTCATTTCCAGTCAATTTTGAAAACTTCACAGGTCACAATATTATTTTCATCCACCTTCGGACAAAGACTGCAGTGAGCTGGTTGGATGCTAAGTGTAAGAGCAACGACACAAACACATGGCAATTCATAGCACATCTAGGAAACATTGCCACACAGCAGTGGCAGAAAAGAAAAGTGCAAGATGGAATTGGTCTTGGGCCCTCCCAGCCATCCCAGCCATCCTTATGTAAGATATTGAAAAGAACATGTACAGTTTAACAAAGCAAGTGCTCCAGCGAGAAGGAGTGCAACTTTTATGGTCCCCACAAAACAAGCTAACAATGGGCTTAAGGCACCTAAGCAAACAGTGCTATTAATGAAGTGTACTGTGGAAAGTCATGCACCAGTGGAAGCATTTCTTGCCAGTGATAAAAAGAAGGCCATTGTCATGCCTGGGCATAAGACCAAAAAATCCACCTCTTATGTGTTACGAGCCGCGGCGGTGTCCACCGCCGCGACTCACTTCCTGGTATGCCTAGGCGTCCCGGGACCGGGACGTCATTTCCTCCAGAACCCGCCCGTCGCCTAGGCAACTAGGGCAGCCGGGCGCGTGCGCATTCCTCATTAATCATAGCCAGCTGGGCTAAGTATTCCCTGCTGTGCAGTGCACCGTTCATTGGCTCTGGCTCGTTTATTAGGCAGCAAGGGACAAGCCCTTACTGCCGGTTATAGTTCCTGCTTCCGCTGACTAGCCTGCTCGTGTTCCTGGTTGCTGTACCTTTGTTTGATTGATTCTTCGTTGCTGACCTTCTGCCTGTTTCCTGACTCCGTTTTGATTGCCTGTGCCCTTTTGACCCCTTTGCCTGGATTTCTACTCTGCTGATTTGCCTGTGCCCTCAGACTCCGGTTCGTGTCCTGGATATTCTGTTTGCTGCCAGCCTTGACCCTTGCCTGACCTCACTCTGCTATTTCTCCCATCTGCTATCGCTGGGTTCTCCCCAGTCCGCGCACAATTCACGACCCTCAGCTGTCTGCGGCCAAGTCTGTCCCCACCACTAGGGGCTCCAGTGAAAACTAGACTTCTGAGCAGACTCCGGGTTTTGTGTTGCTGGCTGTGGGGGTTCCTAACATTGTAACCGGCCCAAAAATAAAGGGTTATACTGAGTGAGTTGTATAATCCGGCTCTATGCAACCAAGCGCAGCACAAGTGCTGGCAGGACAAATCTAGACTCTGTCCCAGATAGTCCAGGAGCTGTCCCAGCGGCAGGCTGCCCAAGAACAAGCGTCTAGAGCTTCACAAGCCGTCCAATCTGCGGTGGTGGAACCCAAGATGCATTTACCTGACCGCTTTTCGGGAGATCGCAGACTTTTCCGTAACTTCCGTAACAGCTGCAAACTCTATTTCAAATTGAGACCACTCTCGTCTGGATCTCCACAGCAAAAGGTGGGGATAATTATCTCTCTCCTACAGGGGGATCCGCAATCCTGGGCCTTCAGCTTAGACTCCAACAGCCCTAAGTTACAGTCTGTGGACGCCTTCTTTGAAGCACTTGGGTTGATTTAGGATGACCCGGACCGAGTGGCTTCTGCCGAAGCACAGCTGCGATCCTTGTCACAAGGGCAACAATCTGCGGAGGAATATTGTTCCAGTTTCAGGCGTTGGTCTTCAGACTGTGCATGGAATGACCCAGCTCTCCGTTGTCAGTTCCGTCTGGGGCTCTCTGAGCAAATCAAGGACTCCCTGGTCCAATATCCTATTGCAGAATCTCTTGAAGAACTTATGCAGCTAGCTATCCGGATCGACAGGAGATACAGAGAAAGGAAGACCGAAAAGGAAAGCTCTTCTACCTTTTCTCCTATGCTTCAGCAAGCTGCTCCTTTTGACCAAGTCGAGCCTATGCAATTGGGGGCATATCGACTGTCATCGGAGGAACGAACCCGGAGGCGTACCTTAGGTCTCTGCCTGTATTGTGGAGAAAAGGGTTATCTGCTCCGCTCTTGCCCTGTCAAACCGGGAAAAGACCGGGCCAAGTGAATATGGAGGGTGTCCACTTAGGCCTGCAAGTAATCTCTCCCAAAAATTCTTTACTTGTCCCTGCTCAGCTCACCTTTGACGGACAAGAATTGTCCATTCCAGCCTTTCTGGACAGTGGAGCTGCCGGAAACTTTTTGGACTTGGCCCTCGCCCGGTCCTTGGGTTTCGCAGCTGTTCCATTGGAATCTGTCATCACGGTTTTCGGATTGGATGGAAATCGCCTAGATAAGGGTGAGATACATCATCGTTCACCTCCTTTGCAGTTAAAATTGGGTGCTCTTCACTCCGAAACCATCTCTCTGTATCTGATTAATTGTCCTTCAGTTCCTTTAATACTGGGTCACCCTTGGCTAGTTCTTCACAATCCCTGTATTGATTGGACCAAGGGGGAGATCATCAAGTGGGGTCCTCGATGTTCTTCCTCATGTTTGTCTCTTCCACTCAGAATTACTCGGATCTGTCCGGAACGATTGCCTCTTCATTACCACGAGTTTTCTGACGTCTTCTCTAAAAAAGAAGCGGATGTTCTTCCTCCACATCGGGAGTACGATTGTGCTATTGACCTTGTCCCTGGTTCTAGGTTGCCCAAGGGAAGATTATACGCCTTATCTATTCCAGAGACCCAGTCCATGGAATCATATGTAAAAGAGAACCTGCAAAAAGGCTTCATACGGCCTTCCAAGTCTCCTGCTGAAGCAGGCTTCTTCTTTGTGGCTAAGAAAGATGGTGGGCTGAGGCCTTGTATTGATTATAAAGGGGTAAATAAAATAACCATTAAAAATACTTACCCTCTGCCACTTATCTCAGCCATCTTCGATCAATTAAAAGGAGCTAAGATTTATTCCAAGATTGACCTACGAGGGGCCTACAATTTGATACGTATCCGAAGTGGTGATGAGTGGAAGACCGCCTTTAATACTCAAACGGGCCATTACGAGTACCTTGTCATGCCCTTCGGCCTCAGCAATGCTCCAGCCGTTTTCCAAGACTTAATCATTGATGTCCTTCGTGAATTCTTGGGTTCCTTCGTAGTGGTTTATTTGGATGACATCCTGATTTATTCCCGCTCATAAGAACAACACCGGAAACATGTTCGGCAAGTACTCCTGAAGCTCCGTCATCATCATCTATATGCTAAACTAGAAAAATGTGACTTCGAAGTTTCCAGGGGCATCTTTCTGGGGTATGTTATTTCTCCTGAAGGCTTTGCCATGGATCCCACAAAGGTACAGGCCATTCTGGATTGGGTACAACCCTCTAATTTAAAGGCCATCCAAAGATTCCTAGGATTCGCCAACTACTATAGGAAGTTTATCAGCTCATTTTCCATCCTCATCGCCCCCATCACTGCTCTGACCCGTAAGGGTGCTGATCCAAAGGTCTGGTCACCTACTGCAGTTTCCGCCTTCGAATCCTTGAAACGTGCTTTCATGTCTGCCCCAGTACTAAGACATTCTAATCCAGACCTCCCATTCATTGTTGAAGTCGATGCTTCGGATGTTGGAGTTGGAGCCGTGTTGTCTCAGAAAGATTCCAAAGACCATCGCCTTCATCCTTGTGCTTATCTTTCTCGAAAATTCTCTTCCGCTGAAGAACATTACGACGTGGGCAATCGTGAATTACTGGCCGTCAAATGGGCGTTGGAAGAATGGCGCCACTGGCTTGAAGGAGCAAGACATACTATCACAATCTATACGGACCACAAAAACCTATCCTACATTGAGTCCGCTAAAAGATTGAACTCCAGGCAAGCACGGTGGTCCCTCTTCTTCTCCCGTTTCCAGTTCATCATTACCTTTCGGCCGGGTTCTAAGAACTTAAGAGCGGATGCCCTATCCCGTAACTTCATTTCTTCTCAAAGTCCAGTTGCTGAGCCCTGTTCTATTATTCCTGCTTCTTCTATCTTAGTTGCTTTCACGCAGGAATTGGGTAAAACCCTTCAGCAATGTCAACCACAGGCACCTTCTGAAACTCCAGTGGGCAAACTGTTCGTGCCGGTACACCTCAGAAAATCGGTCCTTTCCCAGTGTCATGACAATAAGGCTTCTGGACATCCCGGTATTGCCAACACTATTGAAATTATTTCTCATACTGTCTGGTGGCCAGCATTGTCTAAAGATGTTAAAGAGTATATATTATCCTGTGACCTGTGTTCCAAGAACAAAGTTTCCCAAAGTGCCCCTTCCGGACCATTACTGCCGTTACCTGTGCCATGTGTCCATGGACTTCATTGTTGACTTACCTTTATCCTCTGGGTGTAACACCATCTGGGTAACCGTGGACCGGTTCAGCAAAATGGCCCATTTTGTTCCTTTAACCAAGTTACCTTCTGCTCGTTCATTGCCCACCTTGTTCGTCAAATATATATTTTGTCACCATGGACTACCAGAAGATATCGTGTCGGACCGGGGCTCACAGTTTATCGCAGTCTTCTGGAGGGCCTTTTGCTCGCTCCTAGGCATCACCCTCAGTTTGTCTTCTGCCTACCACCCTCAGTCGAATGGACAAACGGAAAGGGTGAATCAATCCTTGGAGCAATACCTTCGACTGTATATTACTAAACATCACGACAATTGGGCTGACCTCCTTCCATGGGCCAAATTTGCGTACAACAACGCATGCCACTCGTCTTCCCGATACTCTCCTTTTTATTGTAACCTGGGGTTTCATCCCAGAGTCAACTCCTTATCCTCTATATCCACTGACAGACCACCCGAAATCGGAGCCACGGCCACCCGCCTTAGGAAAATATGGAAGGCAGTGCATCGGTCCTTGCTTCAAGCTTCCTTTAAGTCTAAAGTCTTTTCTGATTTACATTGTTCCACTTGTTCATTTAAGGCTGGAGACTCTGTGTGGCTCTCCACTCGGAATATAAGACTCCGTCAGCCGTGTAAAAAATTAGGACCTAAATTTATTGGTCCATTTACCATTCTTAAGCAAATCAACCCAGTGGCCTTTAAACTGAAGCTTCTGGAGTCTTTAAAAATTCCCAGTACATTTCACTGCTCTTTGTTGAAACCTGCCCGGTTTTCCAAACAATTCAAACCCCGACAATCTCCTAGACCTCAGCCAGTTTCAGTAGACGGACATCAAGAATTCATTGTTGAGAAAATCCTTGATTCAAGAAAGGTCCAAGGTTAGTTCCACTACTTGGTTCATTAGAAAGGATACGGCCTGGAAGAAAGGTTCTGGGTGTCACGGGCACTAGGAGTCTTTACCCAGGGATCACCAGGTGGTAGGCTTACCAGAGCAATGTAGGTGGTAATAGGGTACTCTGGTAGCAGGGTGATCACGGAACAGTAAATAGCAGATGATGAGATGCTCAGGAAAGTCTATGACTAGCAACACTGGTAATATGGAGGTAATAATACACGAGGAACTGTATGGACAAGGACACGTGAAGGTAGTCAGTGGTCTGCGATAGCAAGTTGTACCACTGCTATAGTGAGGAGGAATGTCCAACAGAAACGAGGAGGTGATGAGAGTCAGCGGTCTGCGGATAGCAAGTTGTACCGCTGTCTGGGTGAAGGAATGGAATCCAAGTGGAGGTATCCGGGGAGTCAGTGGTCTGCGATAGCAAGTTGCACCACTGCTATGTGAGAGGATACTGGAACAGGTGATACTGGAAACAGGAATCAGTGGTCTGCTACTAGCAAGTTGTACCACTGAATATATATGTGAGGAGGTGCACGGGGAGAGACTGCAACACAGGGTAAACACGGCACCTTAACACGATCCACAGTAATATGCACAATATAGATATGTATATATGAATGACTGAACAGCACTGCAAATATGAAAAGTCTCTTGAAGTAATCCGACACAAGATAGTACAGTCAATGATGGTAATAGTCTCAGCGGATAGTAAACTCCAGAGGAGAACAAACTCAGTCCAGCAAGGTATGCAATACACCAGCACAGTCAATGAGAAGTATGCATACCGTGGTTCAGAAGCAGGCAGTCAGACAGGAGTGCAGCGATACCTGAGCGGCAGGAGGCCGGCAGGATGAGAAGTCCCTGGATAGATGAAGCAGAGGTCTAGTAGGTGCAGCGCACAGGTAAGTAAACCAACAGGGACACGAATCCACAGGAATCGGTAGAACGCGGACTGGACTCTTGGAGGACCCAGGAGAATGGTGAAGATCTAGCAGCAGGATAGCGGATGAGACAGGAATCCAATGCTGACAGGCGGGTAGAGACCAGCGGAACACAGGAAGGCGTGGAGAGCGGATCAGCAGTAGATGGACGATTAGCGCTGGCAGCAGCAGCAGGACTCTGCGGATCCCCGGAGGTAACCAGTAGCAACCAGCAGGTGCAAATAGCGATGGAACACGGGTGAGCAGAGTAGACCAGGAGCTGTTGATCACGGAGAGTAGCGGATGGCAATAATAGCAGCAGTCTCGAGGAAGCACGGGAGAGATGAGATGAAGACTGCAGTGCACAGGGGCAGCGGATAGGAATCAGCTAACAGTCACAATGTTGGAACACAGACGAGTTGCAAGCTGGAGGCTGTAGTGCACGGAGGCAGCGGAATAGGAATCAGCTAACAGTCACGATGTTGAAACACAGACGAGTTGTACGCTGGAGCCTGTAGTGCACAGAGGCAGCGGATAGAAATCAGCTAACAGTCACGATGTTGAAACACAGACGAGTTGTACGCTGGAGCCTGTAGTGCACAGAGGCAGCGGATAGAAATCAGCTAACAGTCACGATGTTGGAACACAGACGAGTTGCAAGCTGGAGGCTGTAGTGCACGGAAGCAGCGGATAGGAATCAGCTCACAGTCTTGATGATGAACAGGTGAGTAGATGTGGAGAGTGGCTGAAGTGCACGGAGGCAGCGGATAGGAATCAGCTCACAGTCTTGATGATGAACAGGTGAGTAGATGTGGAGAGTGGCTGAAGTGCACGGAGGCAGCGGATAGGAATCAGCAAACAGTCACAATGATATGAGATAGAGTTGGAGTGGTATAGAAGACTGTAGTGCACGGAGGCAGCGGATAGGAATCAGCTAACAGTCACGATGATACAATTGATGGTAGAAGTGGTATGGGAACCACAGTAGTAGAAGTGGTTTGGAAACCACAGAGGTAGAAGTGGTTTGGAAACCACAGAAATCAGCAGCGCTGAACAAACGAGGAAACACCTTCAGAGACTCATGGGGAATGAGACTCCAAGATCAGGCAACGTGGTGTTGACCACAGGTGCTTAATATAGGGAGTGTTGCCTGATCTGCCAATTAAGTTAAAGGGACATACACAGAAGGGTAGGAAAGGGCTGCGCATGCGCAGACCCTCAGGATGGAGGACGGCCACGGTTCCTAAATGTCCGGGAAGAGGCACTCACGGTCCGGTGAGTGACACTGGGTACCTCAAAGAAATCTTCACGCAGATGACATACTTGCTGATTTCTTTAAAAAATTTCCCGGGAAACCTGGGTGTTGGGGTCCATTGACCCCTCCTCAAGGGGGGGTACTGTTACGAGCCGCGGCGGCTCTGGACACCGCTGCGACTCACTTTCTGGTATGCCTAGGCGTCCCGGCCGTCGTTATGACGACCGAGACGTCATTTCCTCCAGAACCCGGCCGTCGCCTAGGCAACGGTCGGGACGCTCTCTACCTCCTGCGCCGCGTCCCGGCATCTAGGGCAGCCGGGCGCGTGCGCATTCCTCATTAATCATAGCCAGCTGGGCTAAGTATTCCCTGCTGTGCAGGGCACCGTTCATTGGCTCTAGCTCGTTTATTAGGCAGCAAGGGACAAGCCCTTACTGCCGGTTATAGTTCCTGCTTCCGCTGACTAGCCTGCTCGTCTTCCTGGTTGCTGTACCTTTGTTTGATTGATTCTTCGTTGCTGACCTTCTGCCTGTTTCCTGACTCCGTTTTGATTGCCTGTGCCCTTTTGACCCCTTTGCCTGGATTTCTACTCTGCTGATTTGCCTGTGCCCTCTGACTCCGGTTCGTGTCCTGGATATTCTGTTTGCTGCCAGCCTTGACCCTTGCCTGACCTTACGCTGCTATTTCTCCCATCTGCTATCGCTGGGTTCTCCCCAGTCCGCGCACAATTCACGACCCTCAGCTGTCTGCGGCCAAGTCTGTCCCCACCACTAGGGGCTCCAGTGAAAACCAGACTTCTGAGCAGACTCCGGGTTTTGTGTTGCTGGCTGTGGGGGTTCCTAACATTATGTTTGGAATTATTTTTACCCAAATCCTGACAACAGTTGTCTAGCCATTTGTAGCATTGTAAAGCCACAATCAGTAGAGGTAGGGACCTTAACCATCTAGGAACCTCATCTATGTTACGCCATTTGAAGCGAATTCATGGAAAGCTCTTGGGAAAAACAGAAACTTATGCTAAAAAAAATAACAACAAGCAGTCCAGCATCAGCTACCTCCCTTCTCTCAGCTAGATCCCAGCATCTGCAATCTACACCCCTAACACCTTCATCATCAATATCCTCACAAGTGATCAGAGTTTGTCCTGCATTCAAGTTGCTAAGATGAAATGACTCCTCCCGTATCCAGGACTCATCAGAATAATGCTTGAGCGTTAGGCCCAGTGATGCTGCTCCTGCTGCTGGAGGTGGATCTTCAACCCAGAAGCAGACCAAGAATAAGACTACTAGTAGTTTACAACAATTGACTGTTAAACAATCCTTTGCAAGAGGATGCAAGTTTGACAGCTGTCACCCAGTCGCAAAGCGGATCACAGACTCCATAGCAACTATGCTAGTATTAGATCTGCACCCAATATCCACTATTAGTGCAGCTGGTTTTAGACAGTTACTTGAGGTCTTTTGTCCCCATTACCAAATTCCATTAGAACACCATTTAACTAGAAAAGCTATTCCTCACCTCTACTAGAAGGTTCGTAAAAATGTAATTATTAGGCTACAAAATGCCATTCCACCCACTGTACACTTAACCACAGCTATGGGGACAAGCGGAATTGGGAAAACTAAACATTATATGACTGTGACAGCCCACTGGGTTGGCAAATCAACTTCAGCAGCAGGAACAGCAAACAAACAAACAACGCCTGAACTTTCAGAGGCAGGCTACTCTGTGTATCATCTGTTTCACTAAGAGGCATTCTGCTGACAACCTGTTTGAAAAACTAAGGGATGTTGTTGCAACATGGCTTATCCTACTTGTACTCTTCTTAGGATATGTGATTTCTGATAACACCACCAATATTGTTAGAGCATTACAGTTGGGGGAATTCCATCACATTCCCTGTTTTGCTCACACAATCAACTTGGTGGTACAGAACTTTTAAAAAAATGACAGTGACATGCAGGAGATGCTGTATGTGTCCCAAAATATTTTGGGTCATTTTTGGCATTCTGCAATAGCATGTAGGAGAATGCAGCAGCTGCAAGAAGAATAGAATTTGAGGGGGAATGTACTTTGTTCCAGCGCAGTGGAGAATACTTTCCATGTTGTGCAAGGTTCTGAAACCACTCAAAGTAGTCACCTGTGAAGAGTCAGACATTGTAAGCTTGAATCAAGTGATTCCCCTAATTAGACTTTTTGAAAAGCAGCTAGAGAAATTGAAGGAAGAAATGAAACAAAGCAATTCCACTAACTATGTTGGACTTGTAGATTAAGTACTTTATTCGCCTCGCCAGGATCCAAAAGTTATCAACATCTTGAAATCGGATCATTACATTTTGGCAACTGTGCTTGATCCTAGGTTTAAGAGCTATGTCTTCTCTTTCTTTCCAACTGACCCAGATCTCAAAAGATGCAATGAGCTCCTGGTCAGCAAGCTGACAGCTCAAGTGGTACATGACACAACGACATCTCCTTCTTCAGTTTCTCTGGCAACTGCTTCTAGGAGAAAACTTAGCTTTCCCAAGACACCCAGTGGTGATGCAGATGAGTCAGCACAACATTTTGACATTTGGTCTGGTCTAAAAGAATTGCCCATAATTCATGACAGCTCTACCATAAAATGAACTACAAATTCCACGAGGAAAGCTATTACCGGCAATTACATCAAAGTACGCAGACTAATGTGATTATGGATTCCAGCGGGGATGAATTAGTATTGTTTGAGGATGATGTGCACACTGATAAAGGTGAATATGATGACAGTGTAGATTGCAGATGCTGAGATCTAGCTGAGAGAAGGGAGCTAGCTGATGCTGGTATGCTTGGTAATATATTGGATAGAATGGCATGTTGGCAATTTTATGTTTTTCTACAGTAAACTTTCACCTTTAGGTGTTTTTTTCTTTAAAAAGATACAAGCTTTTTATTTACATTTTTGTTTCCCTGACTTAACACAACTATTCACTTGAACATAGGCTTTAGCACATGAGGTAGAGGGATTAGTATCATCATGACTGAGACTGGAGAGTGACAAGAACATGGTGACAGAAGACTGTAGAGTGACAAGGGCACTTTGAATTTCTGTTTCAGCACTGAACACTGCCACCTCTCCTATTTCTGGGTGAGTTATGGCACAGTACAATGTGACTGCAGATTTTGAAGAATACTGCCAGCCCTATTATTTCTATTTCAGTAATGACAATTAGCAATGGAGCAATGGACCTCTCTGTTTGTGTGTTAGCTAAATAACACAGGACAATGAGACTGCAGATTTAGAACAAGACTGCCAGCCCTATTATATCTATTTCAGCAATGGCAATCAGCAATGGAGCTCTCCTGTTTCTGTGTGAACGATAACTCAGTAAAAAGTCACTGGTTGACGCTGCCAAACTGCACTAGAGACTGCCAAGAACCGTGCTACCCCTTCTGTGTCTCGCTGTGCAATGACGCTGGATCACCGTGGAGGGCGGTATTTATAGAATCCAAAACTCTCAAGATGCGACCAACGCAGCAATGAAGTTTTGCCTTATTTTCAATTCTGAGGTACCAAGCCGGCTCGGTACTTGGATCTGCTAAGTTCGGGTGGGCTCGGTTCTCGGAGAACCGAGCCTGAGCATCTCTATAATCAATTAGGGGTTCTGTATTTATTATTCCTGCACATTTTGGGACTTGCAAATGATCGTATATTTTGCTTGCCTTCTTTTTGCTTTTTTTATATGTTCTTCTGTGTAATAACTCGGGCTGCCATACAGCCAATGCCAATCGTATATAATGTGACCTATCCTGGCCTATTTTGGGACAGCACAGTGGCCTAGTGGTTAGCACTTCTGCCTCACAGCGCTGGGGTCATGAGTTCAATTCCCGATCATGGCCTTATCTGTGTGGAGTTTGTATGTTCTCCCTGTGTTTGTGTGGGTTTCCTCCGCATACTCCGGTTTCCTCCCACACTCCAAAAACATACTGGTAGGTTAATTGGCTGCTATCAAATTTGACCCTAGTCTCTCCCTCTCTCTCTCTCTCTCTGTGTGAGTGTGTCTATATTAGGGAATTTAGATTGTAAGCTCCAATGGGGCAGGGACTGATGTGAATGAGTTCTCTGTACAGCGCTGCAGAATTAGTGGCGCTATATAAATAAATGATGATAATGATGATTTTGGCTCTTGCTATGTATGCATACTTTGTGTGATGATATTCTATAAATAAGTTATGAATGCTAAATTGGTAAGGGAGCATTCACCCTACAGACAGTACAGAGCATTGAGGGGAGATCCTGGAGGAGGCGTCATTACAATAATAGGTCAGGGCTAAGGTCTGCCTAGGTGCTGATTTGGCAAGGGTGCATGCATCCTGCAAGCAGAGTGTTGGGCTGTGTCCTAAGATGGGCAATCCAGATGAAGGGGCCTTGACATCAAGCAAATAAAAAAACCTGCCTGTGTACCGGCTTGGTGAGGGCTAAACCCCAGTGGTAACTGGAACAGCAAGGAACCCCGCAATGAGTATTGTACAGGGCTCATGAACGATGGCCTCTGCATAAGAGTGGTTGGTACCGTTTCCGCAGAGAATAGTGGGTCTTAGCCACAGTGAAAGTAGAGTTTTATAGCCCTGCTGTCACGGTTTGGTATTCTGGACTCTTGGATCCACCCAACAGATGTTACCCCTAGCAGGGCGCGGAGTCTAACGAGCCAATGGTTTTCACCAGCGGTCACCGCAAGGTGATTTGGGTTTAGCAGCGTTCGCCCACAGGTCGCGGTCCCTACCAGAGGTGTTGGGCAGAGTCCTGGGGGAGTGATAGATAATGTCAGTTCTATTCCCAGACAGCGAATAGACAACAGATGCAGGATAAAAGTACAATCAGCGATTTAATGTTGATTGAATGATCACAGAATAGTCTTGGTAAATTGGCACAAGGAACATAGGAACAGGATGAGCAGTACCCCCGGCAATGTAGTATGAGTGAATACAATATAGCGGTTTAATCAGTGTATTCAAATATAGCATTAGCAGGAACAGTCCAGCAACAAAGTGGAGATGGTATATGAGACCACAATAAGGCAGCACGATACAGGAGGTACAAGTAACAGTCCAGCCAGCAAGGAGGGGATAAGAACAAGCAGCTTAGATGATACGACTTGTAATGCCACTGAGCCACCGTGACAAATGTGGAGTAGATGATCTTGAGTGGTGCAGTCCGTGGAGGGGTAACACAGTAGAGTTAGATGTAACTTGAGCAGCACGGCCCATGTAGTAGCAGTACAACGAAGATAAGTGTAGCTTACGCGATCCAGCCCGAACAGCAATACAATGAAGGCAGGTGCAGCTTGAGTAGTGTAACCCGTGGAAGAAAAGAATATTCCTCACTTGGAGGCTTCAATGTACAATCAACCAATCAAAAGTGGCTAGATAGTGCTGCCTGTAGTCATCATCATTATTGCATATCGTTGCATTGGCCTTCCAACACCTGCAAGAGATATGCATACTTTTTTTGGTACACAATTTGAAAAGTGCCATCATATATGCACGGAAAATCCTGGGATAATACATGGTTAACAAACATGCCTTATAGAAGTGGTGGACAACAGGCCGCCTGCAGGGCCTTCCCTTGCAGCCGGCTGCTCAATGATCTTATTAGAATGGGGGCAGCTGACGGTTCAGGGAGGTCACATGGCATACTCAGAGTAGGAGGGATTGAACTGTGCATTCCCTCCTTCCTCTGTGCGGCCCCTTGGCAGACTGGAGGGCCACTCCTGCGGCTCTTGCTACATGCTACTTCATGTTGCCCCTTACTGCTTTATAGCAATGTAAAAATACTTTATTGAAAAGATTATACATGGTAAAGCCATTTAAGTATCTTATCATAATCATATCATTATGATTTTGCTACTGAGGACAAGGTTATATTAGAGTCTATAGATAACATTTCACATATTCCTCATAAGAGCGATAAATATGACAGTTCCCCAATAATATTAATAAATATTCCAAATCCCACTCAGGTGTAACACATATGCTGTCCTTTGCAGGATTGCTAGTTCAAATATGAATTAATGAACTTTATGCAAAAAAAATAAAGTAAAAAAAATAAATCTGCTTATGAATAGGTCACATTTTCCATTAGAATGTTGAAATATTTTAGCACAACAGATTGCTGGATACTGCATGGAGTGACCTGTGTATTTGTAATCAATGTTTACAACATTTCCAACTGAGAACTGTCTTCATGTTATCTATTTATCACCCAGGAAGCTGGTACTTGTTATTTCTGCACTAATTAATTGTTTGATTTAGATCAGTTAACTTTCATTATAAGCAATTCAATAACAGAAAGAGCTATAGGCATGACTATATAAATAATAAATTTCACTCCCAGGGCTAGATTTACTAAGCTGTGAGTTTGAAAAAGTGGGGATGTTGCCTATAGCAACCAATCAGATTCTAGCTTTCATTTATTTAGTACCTTGACAGCTAGAATCTGATTGGTTGCTATAGGCAACATCCCCACTTTTTCAAACCCCCAACTTAGTAAATCTAGCCCCCAGTCTCAAGAATTTCACTCCAATATCCTGGATTTCTTGAGGCTTTACTAGTGCCAGAAGAGAAGAAGCACAGGGCAGCAGTACAGGATAGGCTGCTCTTTAACTCCCTTCTACTGACGTATAAAGCAGGGGCCAGGTTTGGTGCTGTGGGAAAATGCTGCAGATTGACACAGCCACCGACACTCTGATCGGTGAATGTTACTGCTTGTAAGGTTGTAGCAGCTAATTGAAGCCCACTGTACAAAAGGCAAAATCTGGCACTCTGCCTAGAGTGAGCAGCTTGGAGTACTGGACTGGCAACAAGCAACCAGCACTGTGGTGAGTTCATAAATTTGGTGGGTGCGGGTTTAGCGGTTCTGTATTTTATAGTTGCCATCAGTAATTGGGTTCTACTTTGTACAAGAGACCTTGGGGTGTGCACTGCGGGGTGGTCAACAAAGACCTGTGTCTATTTTAGTGGTCACTAGAAAGTACACTTTTTTTGCAATAGAAATTTTTACATTCAGAGCACAACATGCATCAACCACTACAAAATGCCTTTGTTTTGCTCTGGTCCAATAGAATGGATGGTCCACCGCATATCAAGATGCATATTTACTTCTCTGTTCTTGGGAGACACATAGGAGTGCAGAAGAAAAAAAATTGAACAGCGCAATGTGCAAAAATGTAAATGTCACATCTGCTATCACTGTAGGATCACTCTCTTTATTAAACTAAAGTTTTATGTTTTTCTCCTAAAATGCTGCTTGATGTAGCGTAATTTATCTTCAAGATCCATTAGATAGAGGGGACATTGGCCCTTTTATAATTACATGTGTCACTATGTGTGTGAAGCTTTTTTTTGCATTGCTAGGAGTGCACTTAGAAGTGCTACATGGAAACACAAATTGAAAATATTAAAAGTATAGGGAGAGACCTGAGGATTCCCAGTACGGAGCTGGTGCAAGAAACAATTCCTTTTGTGAAAATGGCTATATGGCGCATTTCGCATCAAGTTACCCCTCTATAAATGTGCCCTCTGATTTCCCCACTAGCGTGGGAAAATGACCTGAAACTATAAATAAACTTTGCGCATGAGCAACGCGCATTGCGTAGCGGAGCTCCTAGCTTGCTAGGAGCTGTTTGCGGCGGCTCCTGTCTTTTTTATTTTTCTGCAATCAAGAACAAAGATTTCGGGGATGTACAAATATGGCCCCCCCGGCCTAAGAAATGAAGACTACTATCAACAATGGGCCCCTCCTGGGCGAAGAAAAGAAGAGATTACAAGCCTGGACATTTGGAAGGTATAAATAACTTTGGGACTGGGGCAAGCCGGACTTTTGGATCTACAAATTGTTTTTGGACTTGGTCAAGCCTGGACATTTGGAAGCTATAAATAACTTGGGGACTGGGGCAAGCCGGACTTTTGGATCTACAAATTTATTTGGGACATTTGTGACAGAAAGAAGACTTCATTGGTGAGTATCAGGGAATCTATTATTTTTAATAAAAATTTATAGTGTAAATGAGGGTGCTTACTGTGTTTATTGTGGGTTTTTAATTTTTATTAAATGTTAGT
Organism: Mixophyes fleayi; assembly: GCF_038048845.1. Taxonomy (NCBI): domain Eukaryota; kingdom Metazoa; phylum Chordata; class Amphibia; order Anura; family Limnodynastidae; genus Mixophyes; species Mixophyes fleayi. The sequence goes on along the minus strand of NC_134405.1, from coordinate 103,121,857 downwards.
GGTTTTTACGAGGGTGTGGTGGTTTTTTAAACATTTTTTTTTGTGGAACTACAGGTCCCAGCCAGCCATGGATGTCAGGGCATGTTGGCACTTGTGGTTTTCCAAGTGCCAACATGCCCTGGCTGCCGTGGGTATGCTGGTGCTTGTGGTTATACAAGCAGCAGCATGGCCACAATATTTTGGGCAACCTGGCTGGCTGTGACTTGTAGTTCCACAAAACAAAATGGCGTCTGTTTGTTTTTTAAACCTTTTTTCGCCATTATTACCCTATTCTCCAAATTTACCCGCTTCCTCCAAAAATGCTCCCGTACCGCCGAACGTCACTGGAGAAAATCCCGCTCCCTGGCTGACTTCCTCCACTTTAAATTCATCCTTTCATCCTACAGCTCTGCCCTCTCACTCGCTAAACAATCTTTCTTTAAATCCCTCATCTCTTCCCAGTCCTCTAACCCCCGCCGCCTCTTCGCCACCTTCAGCACTCTCCTGGCCCCCTCCCCTCCCTCCTCCCTGACTGCCTCTGATTTTGCCTCCTTCTTCTCTAAAATCGAGGCCATCCGACTTGAAATCTCCTCCTCCACTCTCTCTTCCACCCCTCCCACTCTTCCGTCCTCGCCCCCAACCACCTTCCCCTTCACTCCTTCTGTCCCACCACCGGGGAGGAAGTCCACTTTCTCATTTCATCCCCCCCCCCCACTACCTGTCCCCTGGATCCCATCCCCTCCCACCTTCTTCGCTCCCTTTCACCCACCACCTGCTCCCACCTCGCTCACCTCTTTAATCTCTCCCTCTCCACCGGCATCTTCCCCTCCTCCTTCAAACATGCTCTCGTATCCCCCATTCTTAAGAAACCTAATCTCGACCCCACTTCTCTCTCGAACTATCGCCCCATATCTCTTCTCACTTTTGCCCCCAAAATTCTCGAGAGGCTCGTCTGCAGCCGTCTCACCTCCTACCTTTCTAAATACTCCCTCCTTGATTCTCTCCAGTCTGGTTTCCGCCCCCTCCACTCCACTGAAACTGCCCTGGCTAAAGTCACCAATGACCTCCTCTCTGCTAAAGCCAGGGGCCACTTCTCCCTTCTCATCCTCCTTGACCTCTCTGCAGCCTTTGACACCGTTGACTACCCCCTCCTCCTTTACACCCTCCAGTCTTTCGGCCTCTCCGGCCCAGTCCTGTCCTGGTTCACCTCTTACCTTACTCACCGATCCTTCTCTGTCACCACCTCTGGGTCTCTCTCCCCCCATCCACCCTTTCAGTCGGGGTCCCTCAGGGCTCTGTTCTGGGACCCTTACTCTTCTCTCTATACACCTCCTCCCTGGGTAATCTCATCAGCTCCTTCGGCTTCAGCTACCACCTTTACGCTGACGACACTCAACTATACCTCTCCTCTCCTGATCTCTCTCCCTCCCTCCTCTCTAGGGTGTCTGCCTGCCTCTCTGCCATCTCCTCCTGGATGTCCTCTCAATTCCTAAAACTTAACCTTGCCAAAACTGAGCTCATAGTTTTTCCTCCCTCTCATACCTCATCCCCTTCTGACCTCTCCATCACTGTCGACAACACCACTGTCTCCCCTGTCCCCCAACTTCGCTGCCTTGGTGTCATCCTCGACTCCTCTCTCTCCTTTGGCCCCCACATCCTTTCTCTTGCTAAATCCTGCCGCTTCCAGCTGCGCAACATCGCTCGCATCCGGCCCTTCCTCTCCCAAGATGCCACCAAATGCCTTATCCACTCTCTGATCATCTCCCGCCTGGACTACTGCAACCTCCTCCTCACTGGCCTCCCCCACTCTCATCTCGATCCCCTTCGATCTGTTCTTAACGCTGCCGCTAGGCTTATTTTCCTTTCTCGCCGCTCCTCTTCTGTCTCCCCCCTCTACCTAGCCCTTCACTGGCTCCCATTTCCCTTCAAAATCCTCTTTAAGCTCCTCACACTCACCTACAAGGCCCTCGCCAACTCCACTGCGCCCTACATCTCCACCCTCCTCTCTATTCATGCTCCATCCCGCCCTCTCCGTTCTGCCTCTGACAGTCGCCTCTCTTCCCCCCTTATAACCTCCTCCCACGCGCGTATCCAAGACTTCGCCCACGCTGCCCCCCTCCACTGGAACAAGCTCCCTCCCTCCATCAGAACTTCCCCTAATCTGTCCAGTTTCAAACAGGCCCTAAAAACCCACCTTTTTCTTAAAGCCTTTCTGTCTCCCACTTAACTTCCTACCTTCTCTTCTGCCTCCGTCCCCCTACTCTCCCTCTCTCCCCTGCGTCTCTCTGTCTGTCCACCCTTCCCCTTAGATTGTACGCTCCTCTGAGCAGGGCCATCTCTCCTCCTGTTTCCACCACTTCTAACTCTGCTCTCCAGCTACTTAGCCCTCCTCCTCGAGGGTCCTCCACCCCACGTCCACTCTCGCTCCCTCCTCCCCCCTGGGGGTCTCCCTGTCTTTTGCGCCCTCCTTTTTGGGCCCCGTCGTTTGTGGATCCTCCCTCCCCCTTCCCCCCTCTCTAGCTGTGCATTGAGCTTACTGAGTTGCTGTGCTTACTGTTTACTGTACTGTGCTGTCTCCCATTGTATTGTAATTTGTTTGTCTCTGTACGGCACTGCGGACACCTTGTGGTGCCTTATAAATAAAAATTAATAATAATAATAATAATAATAATAATAATAATAATAATAACCCACCGCCCAGGGGTGCAGGAAGAGCCCTAGTGCTATCAGCACTGGGCTGGGTGTCTCTAGGGGGGGGGGGGGGCCCGCTCGTTTTTTTGGGCGGAACCCACTCCCTAGGGAATCCAGCCCAGCGCTGAACAGCCTGGGGTTGGTTAGTCATTATGGCAGGGGGACCCCTGCTGCATGTCCCACTGCTATAGTGCCGCCAACCCCGGCTGGTTTGCCTAGTGCTGGTTAAGTGAAAATTGGGGGGACCCCACGCAAAATTTTTCCCCGATTTTCACGGAACCAGCAGTAGTCAGGCAGCACTAGGGTTAAGCTGGAAAAGCGGGGGACCACACGCTTTTTTTTTTTTACTTGAATCTATTCTTTACAGGAGCTCCGGCAGCTGTATGACAGGCCAGTGTAACAGTTATGTGTTTAAAACACGCTGCTACAACACAGGAGAATTTGCCAAACACAGAAGTGTTTTAACTCACTGCAAATCGCCGGAGATGACCAGCGATTTTGAACTTCAGGGTAAAAATCGCACCTTGATACATTTGCAGAGTTTTTCACTAAAAATTTGCCGCAATTTTAACACGCTGGCAAAATCGGACCTTGATACATTTACCCCTTAGGGTTATTAAAAAGTAAGATGATCGGGCTGGGAGCAAGGGCTAACTTAAATTTTGCGTTTGCTCAATCTCAAAGAGTTAACGAGTGTGCTACAATTATGTGATGAGAATCGGACTGTGGACCACTAGTGCGAGGGAGCCAGAAGAGATACCCAAGCTTTCTGCTTTGATCGAGACCTGAACTCTGGAGGAGCTAGGAGAGTTCCATAACACACATTGGGCAAGTTGCACCACTAAAAAATAATGTCTAAAATTTGGTACCCGTAAGCCATCACCCCGCGCCGATCTCTGCAGGATGAGAAATAGAACTCTTGGGCGCTTTCTGCCCTATATGAATTGTGATGTGTAATGTTGCAAAAATTTTAAAACATATGCATATGGGTAGGGCTTGAAAAATATACAGTAATCTAGGTAAGATGTTAATTTTGATTAAATTAATGCGGCCTATCCATAAAATAAGATGTTGACTCCAAGCTTCAAGGTCAGATTTAATCTGGGAGAGTAGTTTTTGGTTAATTAGCCTGAAAATAGTTGACTGTATTGTTTAGTGATGTGGATGGCTAAATAATTAATCTTTTTTTGATGCCATTTGAAGGGGAATTGCCGAGTGAGGGATGATCTAATTTTATTTGTTAGGTGGAAATCAAGAATTTCTGTTTTTTGGGGATTTATTTTGTATCCTGTTTCAGGGTATCTGCTGTAAGTGTTGTTATCTGCAAGGAGGGGAAGAGTACAGAAACTGTGGGGTCCGAGAGAGACAGGAGAACATCGTCAGCATACAATGATATTTTAAGTTCAGATTTCCCTACTTTAATTCCATGAATGGCCTCATTAGATCTTTACAGCTAATAGTTCGATTAAAAGGGCCTTTGCCCTTTTAAAGGTGAAAGGGGGCAACCTTGTCTTGTCCCATTGAAAATTGAAAAGAGGGATGATGCGACTCCATTGGCCACCACCATTGCCCTGGGTGCTTGAAATAGAGCTAGCAGGTCATCTAAAAATTTACCGGAGAAGCCCATTGACCTCAACACTCTAGACATAAAAGGTCCATGAAATTCGATCAAATGCTTTTTCAGTATCAAGCGTCATGATCAGTGATGGTTTTTTACCAGAATTAATAGAATGTACGAGGCCAATAGCGCGTCTGGTGTTGTCTAAAAGGGGAACCAGTTAAGATTTTATTGAAAAATTCTGTCACGTGAGGGGCAAGGTCCTTAGCAATTTTTATTTTGTAATATTGCAGGGTGAGTCCATCGGGGCCTGGGGTAGAGGATGATTTCATCATCTTAATCGCAGAGATTGTCTCTGTGTGAGTGATATCAGCATTTAAGAAGGTGAGATCATTATCTGAGAGATATGGCAATGAGAGAGATGACAAAAAGAATGTGATCTACTCGTCAAAAGAGTCGGCAGAGGCCAGAGAGATTGTATAGCGCTTTGTAATAATCGTGAAATTCTTGAGCAATTTGCACCGGGTCATATACAGGCTGAAAGTTGGATTTATTTTTAACTTTAGTGATCAGTCTTTGAGTTTTCCTCTGTCATAGTTTGTTAGCGAGTATAGAGTTGGCTTTGTCAGTCTTATCCTAGTATTGCTGATTTAGTTTTTTGAGGGTATTTGCAGCCCTGCAGGACAGGATTGTGTGCGAACGGACTCTTTATCGTGTATTCAGTGTCACGCAGTACCTCCACCTTGATCTAAGTACTGTAGGCTCTTTGTGGGGTAGTGTCCTGGAGATAGCAAAACCAGAGGGAGACCAGGGAACCCTCTGCCCCCTAAACTGGACCACAGGCACACACAAAGGAAATATTACTACACCGAGCTGGTCTTAAAAACCACACCGGCACATTTATTAGTGAGGCCTGAACTCCTAAACTTTTTGGTAGATTTTTTATCTTAAAAATATATTTCTTTGGCTCAAACAATGGTTAAGGGTGACTTGAGAACAATACTAACCAATAGCTAATACACAATTTACACAGGCCTCACAAGTTTTATACCACTAAGCGGTACCTCTATCCCTTCTAATGTCTTGTAATACCTCTCTAAACAAGATAACTATCACTAGTAACATACACTAAACTCACACAGTTACTTTAACTTTGCTAACACATTTTACACAAATGCAATTGAATATTAGATAAATATACACAATAATGCAGTCTTAATAGGCAGTTCAAATACAAATCACTTCATCTCTTTCCCAGGTGATTTGATAAAACACTCTCCCTTGTCCATCTTTCTTCCAATTTAACACGAATGCAGAATACAATTATGCTCCCTCTCTTCTTCTAAGGCATAAGCATACAGTCACTTTAATAAATGCTGGCTCCTCAACCCACACTTATAAGCTTTCCCACAGATACCAGATGCCAAAGAGTTTGGTGCAGTTTTTTCAGTTTTAAACTCAGTCTCTTTCCTCTAACTATCTCTCCCTACACTTCACCTTTGTTGTTGAATCATAAATCAGTCCCGCAAAAGGGTATTGTAAAGTATTCTTCAAGTCTCCCCACCTGTTCCCTACCTGACTTGTAACACAATACTCAATTCAAGCAAATCAATAATATGAGATTACTCATATTATTGGTTTGGGTTACTCATCCCCACTGGTCTCCAGTATCTGTATCCAAGATGGTGCCTCTCTGTTCAGGTGTCCGGTAAGTTCTCTAACTGGGAAGCCTTTTTCACTCTCCCCATGCGTCTCTTCCTGTCTGGGGTTTCACTGTCACTCAGACCACTGTTCAGCCCTCCAGTTGTCTTGCTGCAGAGGACTCTCAGGATGTCAGTCTCCCTGGGTGCCCCTCAGAATTCCTTCTGCTGTTTGTAACTGCTCCTTCACAATCTCCTCCTCCCCACTGCATGCTGGGAGATCATCATCATCATCATCAGTTATTTATATAGCGCCAACATATTCCGTAGCGCTTTACAATTGGGGACAAACGTAATAAACTAATAAACAAACTGGGTAAAACAGACAAAGAGGTGAGAAGGCCCTGCTCGCAAGCTTACAATCTATGGGACAATGGGAGATTGACACATGAGGTTAAGTATACATTTTGCATCTTGGCCCAGCCAGACTGCAAAGGTAGGGTGACTCATAAGCTAAATGATCCTGTCACACAATAATGTTGGTCCGGGGGTAGTTGTCTTGTGTGAAATTGTGTAACAGGCTAAAGGTAGTGAGGTTAAGATGGTGGTTGAGGAATATTATACGCTTGTCTGAATAGGTAGGTTTTCAGAGAACGCTTGAAAGTTTGTAGAACAGAGGAGAGTCTTATTGTGCGAGGGAGAGAGTTCCATAGAGTGGGTGCAGCCCGAAAAAAGTCCTGTAACCGGGAATGGGAGGATGTAATGAGGGTGGATGAGAGACGCAGATCTTTTGCAGAACGGAGTTGCCGAGTTGGGAGATATTTTGAGACAAGAGAGGAGATGTATGTTGGTGCAGCCTTGTTGATGGCCTTGTAGGTTAGTAAAAGTATTTTATATTGGATTCGGTAGAAGACAGGCAGCCAGTGTAGAGACATACAGAGTGATTCAACAGAGGAATAGCTATTTGCAAGAAAAATCAGTCTTGCCGAAGCATGCAAAATAGATTTTAGGGGTTTGAGTCTGTTTTTGGGAAGACCAGTAAGGAGGGAATTGCAATAGTCAATGCGGGAGATGATTAGTGCATGAATTAAGGTTTTAGCAGTGTCTTGTGTGAGATATGTGCGGATTCTGGAAATGTTCTTTAGATGTATGTAACATGATTTAGATATAGAGTCAATGTGGGGAACAAAGGATAGGCGTGAATCAAGGATTACACCTAGGCAGCGAGCTTGTGGGGTGGGATTTATGGTCATGTTATCAACAGAGATAGAAATGTCAGGTATGCTCTTGTTGGCGGGTGGGAATATTATTAACTCTGTTTTAGAAAGATTAAGTTTGAGTTGACGAGAGGACATCCAAGATGAAATGGCAGAAAGACAGTCAGTTACACGGGACAACACAGATGTCGAGATATCAGGAGAGGATAGATAGATTTGGGTATCATCCGCATAGAGATGATACTGAAAGCCAAAGGAACTTATTAGATTTCCAAGAGAAGCGGTATAGATAGAGAACAGCAGAGGACCTAGCACCGAGCCTTGTGGTACTCCAACTGATAGGCGAAGCGGAGCAGATGTGGCTCCAGAGAAATTAACAGTGAAAGAGCGATTAGAGAGGTAAGATGAGAACCAGGATAGAACTGTGTCTTGAAGACCTAGGGATTGCAGCGTTTGTATGAGAAGAGAGTGGTCAACTGTGTCAAATGCAGCCGAGAGATCAAGGAGAATTAGGAGAGAGTAATGGCGTTCAGTCTTAGCAGTGATCAGATAGTTCTCTGCCTGCAGGAGAGGCATCCAAAGCGCATGTGCAGCCCACTCAGCTCGCCGGCGCCACACTAATAAATAGCATACAGGGCAATATGACAATTAACTGTGGCAAAGTCATATAAAAGACATCAACAGATAGATATTACATACTTGACAACTTGACTTGTCAACCTGACCCATTTTACCTGGGAGATAATTGCCTGCTTCCTGGGAGATAACTGCCTGTTAATTTTTCTGGGGGCAGTTAACTAACTACTGTAAAACATTTATTTTATTTAAATTTATTGAGTGTAGGTTAGAACATTCAGAACGTCAGTGTTAAATATTGAGGCTGACAAATTTATCTTCAGCATGAAAAGGTTTGATGTCTCAACAATATCTGTATAACAAACGAGAGATAGAGAGAATATGCTGAATGCAGAAACTAATCTAGAACAACAGATTTATTTCTGTAATTTTACATGTGAAACTTTTTGCATCATTAATGAAAGAAAATAGTTTACATGATTCTGATTAATGAGCGCCCTCTAGTGTCCAGATTGTTGGTTGCATGTTTTTCAAACAAACTTGTTTCTCCACATGTAACAGTCAGGTTGGAGTCTCTCTGTTAGGACTCCTACCATTGCAGCCACGGATACCCTGAAACACCATTGGTAGCAGAGCGGGTAAGCTTTCAATTTTGTAAGGTTCTGGAACTTCGAAGTAACTGATTTGACATGCGCAGCTCATAAGAATGTATCCGTGTTTGTCCACTTACAAGCAGCTAATTACTTCTGTGTTCCAGATATGGAACGCTTTATGAGACTTAACTAACATCAACAGTGGTTTCAAGGGATCTTTGGCTCTCTTATTTAAGGTAATGCAATGGGTACTGATGGAAACACCCCTACTTGCCTGGTATATGTAGGGAAGCACTGAATGTGAGGAGTTATTTGGAGGTGGAAAACCCCTTTAATAGTGTGAATGTATTATTCTTGATGGTAAAACATGAAGCTGGAAATGTTTTGTTGGTTTTGTTCCTTTAATTTCCATTACTATAAAGAATAACATTAGTCATCTAGTTCGGAGTCCAGGAGGTAAATGTATTAAGGACGATTTTTGAATTCGCAAATATTCCATGACTTTGACAGCTAAATTTAAAACAGCAATGTGTTTTAAGGCAATATTCGGTCTGTTGATGATTTCAAGGAGCAGTGCTATGGGACAATGCAACCCCAATTGCATCTCTCTGGATCCACCACTGGTATGAGATTAGCTTACATCTTTCTCATTCCTGTTAATTACAGAAATTCAAACAAATCTTGTTGGCTTTGAAGCACAGGGCAGAAGGTGCTTGAATTACAACAGTTTATTCATGACCTCAAGGAGCAGATGACCGGTTAAAATTGTTACGATCTGCAGGTAAAAGGCCTGTGTGAATCCTGAGTCTAACGAGTTCCCCGGTGTTCGCCAAGAACCGCCGCAATGTGGGCTGGACTTCGCTGCCAGGAACTCACTGGTCACAGCCCCCTGGATTGTCTCAGGAAGCAACAGTGGTCTCAAGGATGATCTTCCCAGAAGATAATGCAGAGATAAAGATAATGGAGGAATCAGGTGTATGAATGAACACAGGATAAACGGCTGGCAGGGATCTAGTACAATAAATAAAGCATAGGGGTACTGACCGGTTAGGATTAGGTACACGAGTAGTCAGACAATGCGTAGTCAGATGAGCCAGGTATGGTACACAGGAGATCCAGCAATGTGTAGTCAGCCAAGCCAAATTCGGTACACAGGTGGTGCAGCAAATGGAGTCAGACAGGACAGGTGCTGCACCACCTGTGAATCAGTAAACGTAGTCAGATGAGCCAAGAAACGGTACACAGGAGATCCAGCGGCAGTACTCACTCACAGGGAGAAGGACACACAGAGGATACAGGAGTCAGCAACTTTGTTGCTGAGCGTCATGTGACACGTGTGATGTCATGTGACCCACTATTCGGAAGTGCCGATCGCAGCGCGGAGAGACAGCGCTGGGAGACAGTTGGTTACACAAGACAGTACAAAAGGGGAGAGGTCAGGGGAAGAGATATAGATGTGGGTGTCATCAGCGTAAAGGTGGTACTGGTGGCCGAATGAGGGAATTAGTGCGAAGAGGTGTACAATGAAAAAAATAAAAGGCCAAGAACAGAGCCTTGTGGGACCCCAACAGATAATGGGAGTGGAGGGGAAGATGTGCCAGAGGTAGAAACACTAAAGCGGTTCGATAGGTAGGAAGTGAACCAGGAAAGAACTGTGTCATGAAGGCCAAAGGAGTGAAGGGTGTAGGAGAAGAGGATGATCAACAGTGTCAAAAGCATCAGAGAGGTCCAGGAGAATGAGTATGGAGAAATGACGCTTAGACTTTGCAGTGAGTAGATCATCTATCAATTTTATGAGAGCAGTTTCAGTGGAATGTTGGGGATGGAAGCCTGATTGCAGAGAGTCAAGAATGGAGTGAGAGGAGAGAAAGTGAAACAGGCATTAGTGCACTAATCGCTCCAGTAGTTTGGAGGCAAGAGGTATGAGAAAAATAGGGCGGTATTTGGAGAGAGGGGCTGGATTGAGAGATGGTTTCTTTAGATTTGGTGAGATGAGTGCATGTTTAAAGGAGAATGAAAATGTGCTAGTGGAGAGAGACAACTTAAAGAGATGAGCTTGTCACGACTTTCACTAGGAATATCACTGGTATTAGCGCAACTAAACTGAGAGGCGCGGAGTCTAATGCACCACCGGTGTTCGCCAGGGACCCTCGCAAAGAGGTTTGGGCTTTGTTGCGTGTGATGCGCAGGTCGCAGTTATCCCCGATAGTTACCAACGCAGTGAATGGAGAATAGTCAAACAGGCCGAGTCGAAACCAGAGGAGTGCAGTACAACGTAGAGAAGGCAAATCGTAGTCTGGAACAGTCCAAGGGTCAAAACCAGTGCGGGCAGCGAAGAACAAGGGAAGATCCGGAAGAGAAGTCAAACTATAGCCAAGGAGTCAATACACAGGAGTAACACAGGGAGACTGCTTTATATACCCTAAGGTGTCTCCTGATTGGGTTAGGGAGATTTAGGCGGTTTAGACATGCTGGCTGCAGACAGGTGAGCAGAGATAGCGTTCTGCTGCTAGGCAACCGGACGTGGATTGCGGAGAGAAGGTGTCTGTCTCTGGCACCTGTGGAGAGCGCGGAGACGGCACCTGACAGAGCTAGAGGTGGGCATGCAGTGAAGGAGAAGGAGCGGAGAATTTGGGAGGTAATAGGTGCAAGGTGACAGGTTGTAGGGGAGACGATGAGATGAGTGTAAAGACTTTGTCTTCAGTAACTAGAGAGAATGAATTAAGGGTGGATTGGGGAGTGTAGGTGAAGGTGGGTAGAGTGGGTGGAGTGTGAGGAATTTGGAATGAGGAAATATCTTATTGAATGGTGTCGATTTAAGCAAAATCATGGACTGTGAGAGAGGAAGGGGGAGGAGGTGCAGGTGGGTGGAGAAGTGAGTTGAAGGTGGTAAAGAGGCGCTATGGGTTAGAAGACTAGGTGGATATTAGAGATTTGAAGAATGTTTGTTTGGCAATTGAAAGGGCAGTGCTTTAAGATGAAAGGGTGAATTTATAGTGGAGGAAATCGTGATAGGTACGAGATTTCCTACATTGGCGCTCTGCAGTGTGGGAGCTATTTTGCGGTTAGTGGGTCTGTTTGTTGTGCCATAGCTGTTGCTTGGATCGTCGGAGACTGTATGTGTTAGCTGGAGCTGCATTGTCTAGGGCTGATGTGAGTGTTTTGTTGTAGAAAGAGGCAACCTGATTAAGGCAAAATTAGAGAAAATAGTTGTTTTAGTGAAGATGAGAAGTGGAGTGGGTTAGGAGTACGTAGGTGTCATTGTGTAAGTGTGGATTTGGGGGGAGGGCGAGGCTAAAGAAAAGGAGGTTGTGGTTGGAAAGTGGGAATGCTAAGTTGGTGAACCTAGAATGGAGCAGTAGCAGGAGAAGACAAGGTAAAGAGATTGTCCATCACAGTGGTTGGGAGATGAGGTGCACTGGGAGAGACGAAAGGAGGAAGTAAGTGAAAGGATTACACCTAGGCAGCGAACTTATGGGGTGGTATTTATGGTCATGTTATCAACAGAGATAGGAATGTCAGGTATGCTCTTGTTGGTGGGTGGGAATATTATTAACTCTGTTTTAGAAAGATTAAGTTTAATTTGACGAGAGGACATCTAAGATGAAATGCCAGAAAGACAGTCAGTTACACGGGACAACACAGATGTCGAGAGATCAGGAGAGGATAGATAAATGTGGGTATCATCCACATAGAGATGATACTGAAATCCAAAGGAACTTATTCGATTTCCAAGACAAGCGGTATAGATAGACAACAGCAGAGGACCTAGCACTGAGCCTTGCGGTCCTCCAACTGATAAAGGAAGTGGAGCAAAGGTGGCCCCAGAGAAATTAACAGTGAAAGAGCGATTAGGTAGGATGAGAACCAGGATAGAACAGTGTCTTGAAGACCTAGGGATTGCAGCATTTGTATGAGAAGAAAGTGGTCAACAGTGTCAAATGCAGCAGAGAGATCCAGGAGAATTAGGAGAGAGTAATGGCGTTTAGTTTTAGCAGTAATCAGATCATTGACAACCTTAGTCAATGCAGTCTCTGTGGAGTGTTGAGAACGAAAGCCAGACTGAAGAAGATCCAACAGGTTGCTTGCGGAAAGGAAGCGTGTGAGGTGAGTGTAGGCAATTCTCTCTAGAAGCTTAAAGGGGCACGGGAGCTGAGAGATGGGACGGTAATTTGAGAGAGAGTTTGTGTCGGAATCTTGTTGTTTTAGAATAGTAGTAATCACTGCGTGCTTGTATAGTGATGAAAAGATTCCAGTAGAGAGCGAAATATTACAGATTTTAGTTAGAGGTGAAATGAGCACAGCAGACAGGGATCTACCAATTTGCAAGGGAATAGGATCAAGAGGACAGGAGGTAGAGTAGGAAGATAAGAAGAGAGTAGAAATTTCCTCTTCATTTGTTGGGTTCAATAAAGAGAGGGTGTCAGAGGGCAGTGGGAAGGAATTGAGGTTATTGCTTGTCGAGGAAGAGGATACCATTTCTAGTCTGATCTTATCAATCTTGTCCTTGAAGTAGGAACCAAAATCCTGGGCGTAGGGTTCAAGGTGGGAGGATTGAGAAGAGATTTAAATGTATTGAAAAGGCATTTGGGGTTAGAAGCCTGAGCACAGATAAGAGATTGGAAGTATGTTTATTTTGCAGTGTCCAGAGCATTTCGATAGGAGCGGTAGATAGAAGTAAATGTGAAGAAGTCATTAGAGGTGCGAGATTTACGCCAGTGACTTTCTGCTTTACGGGAAAGTTTTTGAAGATATTACTAAGATCGAACTTTGTCTCCGTTGGATGGGATCAAAGGTTCCATCACTCCGCAGCATCGGTTACTTCTATTTGTTACAGTGTGTTCCTAGGTTAATTCCATCTGTTCCAGTGTGTTCCTGGTTAATTCCATCAGTTCCAGTGTGTTCCGGGTTAATGCCATCAATTCCAGTGTGTTCTTGGTCAATTCCAACTATCCTCGTGTGTTCCGGTTTATTCCATCCATGCCAGTGAGTTCTGAGTTTATATCCTGCGTGTACCTCTGCACTGACGCCTGGTATTATCTACCTGTCGGTCACTTCCAATGCCTGTATGGAGGGCTGCGACATGCAGAAGGATAGTAGCTAAGCCATAAATCCTTGTGGGGACCCTGGTGAAAATATACCCTTCGTGAGATTCCTTACCTTAATTTCAGGTTGAGAGACATCGATCTGACTGTTTGAATCCTAAAGTGCCTGTTGGATCGCTGACAATTAGAAATGCTTGAGATAACTAAGTGGAATCCAGTCACTAATAAACAGGGCTGAATCACCCATCTTTGAGGGCACGTCTGCTGCCCACATTTTTAAAACAATTCTGCTCACTCTTTCTGAGTTGTGCCCAGATTTGGTCCCCATCCTCCATTGATGTGTTGTGAATTTTTTAAGTCTCATTCCTACAATACATTAAACTCTTTCTTGATTCAATATATATCATTCTGTACCTAAGGGGAGTGGCTTGAAGGTTTTCAATCCTATTGCTTATTAGTTTCTATGTGGGTATAATATTGTTAATCACTTTTTTATTTAATACTTGATCTGCAGATATAAGGTGACAATAGTGCTATTCAAATCTTTTTCTTATTGTAATTTAATTGTTTAATGTATGTGATAAAGAAATAAACAAACTTCCTCCTCACTGACCCTACGATTACCCAGTGGACTTGCTTCCAGGAGCCGCTAGTGGAACCAGAACTGAACATTTTCAGACAATACCTAAATGTGAATGAGGCAAAGGGATTTATCTGTGTCTCTTCTTCTTAAGCAGGTGTACCAAATTTTTGTTGCTTGCAAAAAACTTTAGCAAAAATATTAACATGTTAAATTTATGGGGTGCTTAAATGTTACTTAATATGAGACCTAGATGAATGAAACAATTCTTTGCTTTTAATGTACATTAAGAATACGGAGTAATGTCATTTAGACTGTACAGTCATGACCAAAAGTTTTGAGAATGACACAAGCATTGGTTTTCACAAAGTTTGCTGCTTCAGTGTTTTTAGACCTCTTTGTCAAATGTTGCTATGGTATACTGAAGTAAAATTACAATAATTTCATAAGTGTCAAAGGCTTTTATTCACAATTATATTAAGTTTATGCAAAGAGTTAATATTTGCAGTGTTGCAGTATTGACCCTTCTTTTTGAAGACCTCTGTAATCCGCCCTGGCATACTGACTGATGGCCACCCATTCTTGCCTAATCAAATCAGAATTATTGGGTTTTTGTTTGTCCAGCTGCCTCTTGAGGATTGACCACAAGTTCTCAATGGGATTAAGGTCTGGGGAGTTTCCTGACCATGGACCCAAATTTTCGATGTTTTGATCCCTGAACCACTTAGTTATCACTTTTGCCTTATGGCAAGATGCTCCATCATGCTGGAAAATGTATTGTTCATCACCAAACTGTTCTTGGATGGTTGGGAGAAGTTGCTCTTGGAGGATGTTTTGGTACTATTCTTTATTTATGGCTGTGTTCTTAGGCAAAATTGTGACTGAGCCCACTCCCTTGGCTGAGAAGCAACCCCACACATGAATGGCCTCAGGATGCTTTACTGTTGGCATGACATAGGACTGATGGTAGCGCTCACCTTTCCTTCTCTGGACAAGTGTATTTCCAGATGCCCCAAACAATCTGAAAGGGGATTCATCAGAGAAAATTACTTTATCCCAGTCCTCAGCAGTCCAATTCCTGTACCTTTTGCAGAATATAAGTCTGCCCCTGATGTTTTTCCTGGAGAGAAGTGGCTTCTTTGCTGTCCTTCTTGACACCAGGCCATCCTCCAAAAGTCTTTGCCTCACTGTGTGTGTGCAGATGCACTCACACCTGCCTGCTGCCACTCCCGAGCAAACTCTGCACTGGTGGTGCCCCAATTGCGCAACTGAATCAACTTTAGGAGACGGTCCTGGCGCTTGTTGGACGTTCTTGGGCGCCCTGAAGCCTTCTTTACAACTATTGAACCTCTCTCCTTGAAGTCCTTGATGATCTGATAAATGGTTGATTTAGGTGCAATCTTAAGAGCAGCATAATCCTTGCCTGTGAAGCCCTTTTTGGGCAAAGCAATGATGACTGCACATGTTTCCTTGCAAGTAACCATGGTTAACAGAGGAAGAACAATGATTTCAAGCACCACCTTCCTTTTTAAGCTTCAAGTCTGTTATTCTAACTCAATCAGCATGACAGAGTGATCTCCAGCCTTGTCCTCATCAACACTCTCACCTGTGTTAACGAGAGAATCACTGACCTGATGTCAGCTGGTCCTTTTGTGGCAGGGCTGAAATGCATTAGAATCATTGTCATGGCAAAGAGGGACTTTGAAATGAATTGCAATTCATCTGATCACTCTTCATGACATTCTGGAGTATATGCATATTGCCATCATAAAAACTGAGGCAGCAGACTTTGTGAAAAATAATATTTGTGTCATTCTCAAAACTTTTGGCCATGACTGTATAATGCTCCAGCGACTTTTCAGCATTTAATAAATTATGTCTTTAAAGACTTGCTAGGTCAGTTTGTCTTCAGTTATCTTGATAACATGAATCTTTTTCTACAGGATCATAAGGAACATGTTCGAATTGCATTAGTACTGTATATCAAATCAGAACAGCTTGTGTTCCATCAAACACAGATCTCAAGAGTCATATTCATACATGGATATTAGTAAAGTTCAAACTGATGTGGATTAGCCAACCTCAAGCAATGCTCTAGAGAAATTCAGGGATTTGCAAAATTTACCAAATTCTACAAGAAATTCATAAAGAACTTTTCCAGAGTTATCTGGATAAGAACAGGATCAAGAACAGCTGAAAAGACTCAAGGACAACTTCTTTCTGGGGGAGGAAATTCTAGTATTATCTGGAGAAACATGTGCCCTTTTGCCATACATGCAACTGGTATAAAACCCCTCGATCTTACAATTTGAGATTATTATAACTGCTGGCTGATGAGTCCTGTCCCTGGGGATCAATTTCATTGGATATCATTGTGTATTTACACCATCAAAGGGCATGACAACTATCTCAGTGGTTGATCACCTCACAAAGGTGGCTTACTAGGGACTAACTTCGCTAAGGATCAGCTAAAATAGTCTATAACCATGTGGTATTAGATCAGGTTATACAGTTTACTTTAAAATTTTGGAATAATGTTTGTTCCAAATTTAAAATTGAAGTTGTTCTAATTGCCGACTGTACCAATCAGACCATAGAACAATAACACTACAATGTTCTTCCAATGTCAGAGTTCTCCTAAATAATTCTTAACATACGTCTACTAAACAGTCTCTTCTATGCTAACCTGGGGTATCACCCAAGCCTCATGCCTACCTTCTCCAAGTGTTTCCTGCCATTACCAACAAAACTGATTTATTTCAACATGGAGTAACCTAAAAATGCAGAAAAAGTCCTTATGTTAGCCCAGTAAAGTTTTTAAAAATACAGACAGATCCAGTCTAGGTTTTATCATAGGGAAAAAAGTGTAGCTTTCACCTACAAACTTAAAACTCAACGCACCTGTGATGATACCAGGATATAAGGGTAGACACCCAGAGGAAAGCCCTAGTATCTAGGGGTTCGGGATCACACAGACAAAGAGCGATAGGAAGGATACAACTGTACCTTTACTACAAAAAAATTAACATCTATTGCAACAATAGCCAGAAAAAAATCTATACTTTAAATCAACACCCCAAGTATTCACCACACTCTAAATCACAGCCAAAAAAACCTCCCAGAGGTATATTTACTAAACTGCAGGTTTGAAAAAGTGGAGATGTTGCCTATAGCAACCAATCAAATTCTAGCTATCATTTTGTAGAATGTACAAAATAAATGATAACTAAAATTTGATTGGTTGCCATAGGCAACATGTCCACTTTTTCAAACCTGCGGTTTAGTAAATATAACCCCCACTTTTATTAACAGAGCAACAGTTATAAACGGAACAGTTCTTGGATTCCAGACAGGAGTGAAAAAGGATTGGGGTTATCCCGTGGTCCAGCAGCGAGCTAAATATCACTGCGTAAAGTTCCAAAATCTCGAACACGCTGCAAGGGAAATATCTCTGGGGTACTTCTTGGTCTCTTGATGTTTCTGGTTAACTTGGTCAATGCTCTTTATCATCATGTTAGGGATCTGAACCCCAGCCTCCCTGCTCCAGGAGGTGCGAACAAACCCACAAGCAACACCAGATGGAGCAAAGATGTGTGGCAACCAGATATGAAGGGTAGTTGCGGGTTAAATGCAGGATCAGATGCAGTAATTATGATGGAGCTGGTGACAGTGAAAACTCTACAAATAGCTCAAGAAATCCTGGAACACCCCCTAGTCCCCCCTGAAGACTCTTTTAATGTGTCCAATTTTCCCACCCTGAAGGGGTAGTCTTTAGTCAGTTTGGTTCAGGATTGGCTGGAATGGAAAGATGGGTTGGTGGTGGGCAGGGATTAGGATGCTGCCCATGTGGGGCTCTTCCTTGCTGGGCTGGTGCCTCCAAGTCTACTAGAGTCCGGGGAGAACAATGGTGGGCAACACTGAATAATGAGATCTCTAATCCCTGTTGATGAGTAACTTCTTATACCACAGCATTGTGATATAATCCACCTGACTCCATTTAAGAACCGAGGTGGTAGTAGTCCAGATAAATTCCATTTGGATACAGTTCTTGAATGCCCACAAATCCATACAATAATATACATTTGTAATTCTCAATGGATTATAAGTATACCCACATGATAAGAATAAGATTAGGGAAGGCAGCAGGATAGGATGTTTCCTGTAGTCCGTGCTGTCACAGTACTTTTTCCAAATATAAATGGGTTCAATTAAAGTACTGGCAGATATCAGTTCTTTAGCTTCAATGGTCTGAGGGTTCATTTGGTCTTGCATGTGGCTCTGTTGAAACAATACATTTCAAATCCTTTCTCAGGTCAGACTTTGCTCCTCCCCTTTCCTAGAATCCAACAAGAAGAATTTATTGTAGGAAGAATTCTGGACTCAAATAATTTTCCAGAACCAGTTACAGTACCTTAGTCATTGGTAGGGTTATAGCACTGAAAATAACTAATGGGAACCAGAGGTTGTAGAGGGAGTTTCAACGAAGATACCTTTTCAAACCTAGTCAAGCTCCATACAGAGTATGTGGTTGAGAAAGGGAATAATGTTAGAATGTTTTGACAGGTTGTAGAGGGAGTTTCAACGAAGATACCTTTTCAAACCTAGTCAAGCTCCATACAGAGTATGTGGTTGAGAAAGGGAATAATGTTAGAATGTTTTGTTCCATATTAACACTTCCTACTTCCAATCACGAGAGAACACCTTCATCTTCTCCATTAATTCTACTTTCATCCAAAATGAGCAAGGCAACATCACTTGATGGCCATCTAATTTTCTGTCTGGCCTAACAATAGTAATTTCCTCATGTGTTTACTGCTTGAGTTTTTTGGCTTCCCCCCTTTCCTGCTACATGCGTCAGTGTGACTACTTACAGTTCTGTGTACTGAACTCAGATTATGTCTGACTTCTCTCAGTATACAATCTTGTGTACCAAACTAGGCTTTTGTTTCACTTCTCTCAATATGCATTCCAATGAACCATTATTGGCTTATGTCCAATAATTCTTAAGGTGTGTTCCTAAACTAGTTTGTCTCTGTTTCCTCTGAGGCTATCAAACTTCTGCCTGTTTTTCTAGTCCTTGTAATACTTATAGTTTGTTACAGAAGGCTGATGCTACTGGAAGCATAGGATCCAGGGTTCATATGAATGAAACCTAGGCTCTCACTAATGGGCTCTAGATACAAACAGGTTACAAATGCATATAACTTGACTTCCATTGTAGAACTCCCAGCATTATATATTGCACTGTTATTGCAAAGTCTGCCTTGAAAGCCAGCTACTGTCTGTCACAAAACACATAGAATTGGCTGAAACAACTGTCACTCAAAGGCATGCCCAAGCATGTTCAGCTTCCATAGTGACAAGTTCTTGAACACCCACTGTGGCAAACAGTAATATGAATACAGACAATACATTCCATAAAGGAGTTCTATTCAAAACCTACATACTGTTGGTAATGGTTGGGCTACAATCGATTTTTATTTAGTCTTTATTTATTAATGTGATTGCTCTTCCCTGTTACATTCATAGGAGTTCTCTCAGTCAGGATTAGAACTAGCCTAGCAGGGCGCTGAGTCTAACAGCCCCCCCTGGTCTTCGCCAAGAACCGGCGGGATGGGCTTAGCTGTTCGGAGACTGCAGGTCGTGGACCTGGTTTAGCCTCCTAATGTGAAAGGAAGATTGGAGAAGCGAGTACCGGAGACCAATATAATAAAAGGCTGTACCTGGAGATGTCCTGGAGAGATGTGAAGAATATGGACCAACAGGAGCAGGAACACGATACAGATGACATAGGTACAGAGGAGGATCTAAAAACGTAGTCAAAGGGCAGGCCGGGTCTGGTACACAAATCAGATGGCAATGGTACAAGAGGATTTTCCAAAAGCGTAGACAAATGGATAGTCAAGGTCTGGAACACAGTTCAGATGTAAACTTGCACAGGAGGACTAGTAAGGAGATGAGCCGGGTCTGATACACATTAGTTCAATATCAAGGTAGGGTAACCTATTGCTCTGACACTGAGCTAGTGTCAGAGCACTTTCTTATATACAAAAGGGAAGAGGAGGAACCAGGTCATAAGCACATTAAAACTTTGTAAAATGTTGTTTTCATAGGAAAAAAACATATTTGCTATTAGACTTATGATACAGCAGATATAACCTTCCTTATTGTGTACCAATGAAAGTAAGAATACACACATAAAATCAATAATATATGCATGAGCAAATAATCTGGCTAGTAAAGATGCATCTGTGTCTGTGTTCAGGTCTAAATTCTGCAGGCACACCCTTACTGTATTTGGCCCACATTAAAACGCCAATTACCTCTTCAGGTGCAAGTAGGCACAATTTTGAATGCGTGCAACTCTGCATAGGCAGAGATAATTACAGTTTTTGTGGCCATACACTGATAGATATCATGCAATGTACACTACGCAAATGGTAACAGCTTTATGCCCTCATATACAACTCCTTGCTCACCATATATAGTCCATTACAACCATTGTAATCACTACTTTGCAAACAAAGGTCTACACAGTTCTTGTGCCAACATATATAGCCACATACCCACAATATAATGTCATTTGAAAAGAACAACCATATACTGCCCCAAGCAAACTGTATCATAAGCCCCATGCCCAACATATGCAATCTCCATACATACTCATGCCAACCTACACAGCTTGAGGTCCACATATGTCACAATGTAAAAACAAAATACTTCCTCTTAGGATCTATATTGCTCTTGCTTGAAATCGTTTCCTGCTTCACAAGTAGCCCAGAGCCAATCAGAGGCAGTCACTGGAGGTAGCTAATCAGAGCAGGAGGCATCAATACTACCTGCCCTAAGGACCTCTGCTTCTACCATTGCTTCCCCCTCCTGTTGTCAGTGATGGTTTTGTTGCGTAAATTATGCAGGGCACCCACACAGCACTGCATGGGGTGCATGTTTCTGCACTATAATTAAAATAGTTTGTTACTCATGCAACAGAGTGGTAGTTAATAACAGGTAATTACAGTTGAGATGTAATGTATGAACAGTTGCCACTGCTGAGGTGCCACCAATATCATTTGCTGACCTGTTTCAGTGCCCAGTTTGCGGCTGTTGCATGAAATCTTTTTACAAAATGTGTTTTTATTTACTGCTGAGCAGGGCTGAAATTCATGATGTGTTGAATTGTTAATTTTGATTGTTATCAAACATGCTGTACAGTACAGTGTTTTTTCTGTGTGAACATGTATGTTAACTTTGACATGCTTTAATAAAAAAAGATATATGAAAAATAAATCATATTCTTAGAAATAAGGTTGGGGATATAATTTTGGCTAATGGTTTGCTCTAGACTTTTTCATCATATTGGTGATTTTGTTTAGGGTAGGATTGGGTAGAGCCTAGCTTTGCTCTTTCAAACCTAGGTGAAACCCTATCCCTAACCCCTAATTAGAGTGTTTAAAAACATTTAAATAAGCACCCATGGGCAGGAAGCTGTGATACTGCTGGGGAGAACCAACTTTTACAGTTAATGCCAACTACAATCTGGTGCATATTCAGCACTAGGGAAACATGGGTAACATTGGCCCCGTGTACATAGCAAATAATACATAACTATCTTATAGTGATATGTACAGTATTTTTGTGACACAGATGCCAGTCACAGATTGCTAGGCAAGGAGGCCACTGGAATGATCAAATAATCTAGTTTTATTCTACATTAAAAGCCCCAGAGGAACTCTTTCGATGATGATGATGATGATGTTATTATTTATTAACAATACCTTATTTTGATTTGTGTGATGTTTTATTCACTGGATGACAAGGGCAGAGTAGATATTTATTAAATACAAAGAAATATGTTTCATACCCATTGTTTTAGTTGTAATTTTGTAGGAGGATCTGAACTGAACAATTGTTTGAAACGCTGGCAGGAGCCTCTACCTGGATAATCTATATGCTCTTTTGCTTCATACATATGTGAGTATATTATACAAGTGTAACATTTATTCTGTATGAGTGCCTCTGAAGTCGATTGTAGTTATACTGTAAATAGAGTATATTTGCCATTTAATATTTCATAATGTTTCAGACAAGTATTCTGAGATGCCTTAGACTTCTGTCTAGTTATGTTACCTGGGAATTATATTCAATATATATAATATAATAAATATGTACCACTAACCTGGGTGCTGATAATTACAAAGTGTCAGCAGAAGATACATTGTTTCTATATGATATGCTGCTATAAATCAGGAGCCAGAAGTGGTGCTTTGATCCTAAGTGACAGACTGAGGTTCAACAGCTGATGATTTAAAAGATTTGGCCCCAGTGACATTTTTCTCGCAGGGTTCAGTATGGGCAGATCATTTGGAGTGTAAACTAGTGCATAACTGGCTAGTTTCATATGTCATCCCAATGCTGCATGGCTTGGCAAGAGAAGTGATACACTCTGACGCTGGGAGCCTGGAGCTGTACGGAGTATAGCTCAGTCCTTCTGAGCTTGTATAGAAGCCATGAAGCTCCAGCAGAGTGTATCGGGTAAAATGTGATTGCTGGCTGCTTTCCACCCCTCTGTCACTATGAGTTGTGTAATAATGTGTAGCATAGCGTACAAATACAATGTGACTAGAACATGCAACACATGCACATGCAGCGAGCATTGTGCCTTTTACTTACTGATGTAAATCAGTTTTCTGTACAGCGCTGCGGAATCAGTGGCGCTATATAAATAAATGGCGTTGATGATAATGAGCTATGTACAGATGAGGCTGTAAAAAAAGTATTAATTTGCACTATGTGAAAGCTGTGCTAATTTGAATTGTACTACACACAATTCACAAAAAACAGTGTGATACACACTTTCCTTTTTCTCTTTTGCTCCAATTCGATTATGTTATTGGTGTGTGAGTGCACCCCCTTCAATTATATTTGATTACTTATATATTTGACTTATGGAGGGTGATTGAATTACTCGGTGCGGTGTGATTTGCTTTTGTACTAATTTGAGTTGTGACCCATATGTACATGTGCAGTCAAGTGCTGTGCCATGCTTATCTAAGCATGCTGCCAAAAAGGTTTGTCACATTTTCTACATCACCAAAACTGCAGTCATCTAGCACAGTGTTTCTCAAACCCAGTCCTCAGGACCCCTAATAGTGCAGGTTTTCCAGGTGACAATGGAAATAATTATACCACCTGTGGATCTGTTACAATGCATCAGTCAGTAATGAACACACCAGTGCTAAAGCAAGGAGTTATGGAAAATATGCACTGTTAGGTTCCTGAGGACCAGCTTTAAGAAACTCTGACCTAGTATATGCACAATAGTCATGATATTAGATGCAAATGGAGTGCGTGTACATACACTTGCACTATGCTTTAGTCATCACATAGAAATATATGAGGCAAAGCTTCCTTACAAAATAAACAACTATCAGAATAATGTACAATGAATATATTTTCTAAGAGATTCTATGGCCTATGATAATGTCTTGAGCATGAAGCTGGATAGTGAAAAACATGGTATGTAGATATAATAGTTCTAATTAAAACCAAAGTACATGAAAAACAGTTTTCATTGATAAGTATTAGATAAATAAAAAAATTTGTGGATTGATTGAGTGTGAATTTAATCAATGCACAGATAACAAAGGTTCCACTGTGCAAATAAAAAAAAATCAAATTGCATTTCAGTCTGACATTATTTAATTTATGTTCACATTGCTAATAAAACCATCAGTGTCTTTCCCATCTTGGAAATGTTGTTCTTCAGGTTTGCTGGGAAGAAGGCAGAGCCCAAAGCAAGTATATCTTGTACCCATAAGATAATTGCAATGTCTATTATTCTACTTATCGGCCTTCTTAGCTATACAGCTATCATACTTATGGTCTCCTATGTATGGATGTACACTGTAGTATAGTCAAGTCTTTATGTTTAATTTTTACATTTTGTCCAGCTTAAAGTTAATGCACCTATGAATACTTTTCTCACCAGTAACTGGGATTTGTGTAGCATAGATCCCCACAACAATGTAACTTTGTCTTACTTGAGTATGATATAGATAGATGTTCTAGGGATTCTATATATCGATTGAAGTAATTCTTGAGCAAATGTTCAGCATGGGCTCAATGGATGAGTGACTTTAAAATCAAGGCTGCTCACTTTACTAGCAGGCATTGCCCATCCTCCCTGTAGAGATGCTATTAGCAGTTGGTTGACCTGAAATTCACATGAGCTGGCTGAGGTTCAGTCTTGGATTTCTCTGCACAGCTTAACACACTGTACATTTTATTATCAGTTGCTTAACTGCACATTTTTTTGTGATCTGCGTTAAACACACATATGTCATGTTAATTATACTGTATATCTATTTATATGATATCCCTTTACATTTCTACCATTAAAATCTGTGCAATTGTGTTTTTTAAAAATATATAAGAGGATTTTGTTATCTATTGCTATAACCTGTGTTAGGCTGCTAATCATTCTGGCCTGGTTCTGTTCTAGCCAAAGACCAATAGATTTTTTTTTATGTTCAACTGACCAATTCGCACAGATGTAGTCAGTTTTTATTCCTCACAACTATATCTTAGCATTCACTTTAAGGGGGTACATGTTGGGGTGCTGATGTGTTGTGGTTTCCTACACCAAGGGCTAGATTTACTAAGCTGCGGGTTTGAAAAAGTGGGGATGTTGCCTATAGCAACCAATCAGATTCTAGCTATCATTTTGTAGAAGGTACTAAATAAATGAAAGCTAGAATCTGATTGGTTGCTATAGGCAACATCCCTACTTTTTCAAACCCGCAGCTTAGTAAATCTAGCCCCAAGTGTTTCCTCTCACAAAGTGTTGCACAGTTAAACAAACAGGGAACAACCTCTGATGCCTGCCAATAACTAACTTCACCTGCTGCAGTAGGAAGTGCACTTCTTATTTAATGTTCATGGATATTGTTACTTAGCATTTA
This sequence comes from Mixophyes fleayi, assembly GCF_038048845.1. NCBI lineage: Eukaryota > Metazoa > Chordata > Amphibia > Anura > Limnodynastidae > Mixophyes > Mixophyes fleayi. The sequence goes on along the minus strand of NC_134405.1, from coordinate 103,097,017 downwards.
TATCTTTGTTTTTTTTCTCTTTATATTTCTGCTTCACTCTCTCCATCCAGCTGTGCAACTCCTGCTCTCTCTACTAAAATGCCTTTGTCATTATACTGTCTACCATAACACTGCTATGCCAAAATATTGCCTTGATGCTTTACCACTTTGATTACATTGCCACTATCATACCTCCCTTACCACCACCCAGACCTCTACACTACTTAGACCCACACACCATTATGGCCCCTTCACCTTCTAGGCCTCTGTACCATCCTGAACATTGACCATATATGCCCCTGAACCATTATGGCCCAATCTGCGTCTCCCTTCCTTTGGCCACAGTACCTTGCAGACATCTGAACCATAGTGAATCCCACTATTCCTATTGTTCCTATTTGCTCCTTTTGTGTCTCCTTACCCCCTTCCTTTAGGATGTAAGCTTATATGCCCTATGTATATTGTCTGACCATGCTCGTTATCATTGTTTTGTCTTATGCTAAATTGTTTTTGTATGCCATGCGATGTGTTCTGTTAATTGCAACAAATTTATTATTGTGCTTGTCTGTAGCCATTGTTCTTATCTGTATGTATACTTATGTAATATTGTTGTATGTTCAGCGCTGCTTGAAGCACAGCGCTGCTTGAAACCTTGTGGCACCTTATAAATAAAAGATAATAATAAAAATAATAAAAGCACATTCTTTAGCAACGTACAATTAAAAAATAACAAATGATAACAATATTAAAACACATACACACACAATTTTGTGTGTAAAATATGCAGATTTTGTTGCGTATTGCGCTTGCAACTTCTTAGGACTGCATAGGTGGAACAGGGGAGGAAAGGGGTGTGCAAGCGTAGGCTGAGCACAGTAAGGGAGGTCACGATCACGTAACTAAGAGTGAGGTAGAGCTTGCTGCATATACACCATTCAAGAGGTGTATCTTTTGCAGGTGTCGGAGGAAGTTCAGCGAGACGCAATGATGATGACCATCAGCAGCACTAGCTAGACTTTTACGATTAGCCAATTGCGCCTTGACCCCTCCCAGTGATTCATTAGTGTGGCTACTAAATTATATGATATTTTGTCCATCTATTCACATTACTTAATATTTTCCTGCTGCAGGAAAGAAGATTCCAATTTGATTTTGGGGGGAAAGAAAACAGCAGATGTTTGTATTTAATTATACAATAATCGCATTTATTAATAACACTTTGCAGACACCACTCTCAGTTGTGTATATGACACTTCATTACATTAGATTGTGTATAAATATGGTAATGTAGCTTTCAAAATGGACTACTACCACTGTCACATTTCTACACTCTCTCTATGCTCTCTGTATGTTTTTGCTAGAGATGGGCGGGTCCGGTTCCCCGAGAACCGAACCCACCCAAACTTTGGGTATCCGAGTACCGAGCCGAGTAGGCCCGCTCGGAATCCAAATCGAGGCCGAACGTCATCATGACGTCGTCGGATCTCGGGGCTCGGTTCTCGCGATACTTGAAGATGATAAATACACGCCTCCACAGCAATCCATCACCATTTGACAGAGGGAGAGAGCAGGATGTAGCTACAGGCTGATTAGAGCAGGGACAGAGAATACAATATTCTTATTCCAATTGAGCAACCAAAAATCGCTAGAGAAGAGAGGAGGATAGAGGATTTTTTTTTTTTCAATATCTGGCACTCCCCAGTGCTTTTGGGATGTCCCCCATAATTGTGCATAAATATTTCTGGCTGTCAAAATTACTATCTGTCAGCAGTATCTGCCAAATAATTTTTAGCACTCCCCAGTGCTTTTAGGGTGTCCCCCATAATTGTGCATAAATATTTCTGGCTGTCAAAATTACTATCTGTCAGCAGTATCTACCAAATACTTTTTAGCACTCCCCAGTGCTTTTGGGGTGTCCCCCATAATTGTGCATACATATTTCTGGCTGTCAAAATTACTATCTGTCAGCAGTATCTACCAAATACTTTTTAGCACTCCCCAGTGCTTTTGGGGTGTCCCCCATAATTGTGCATAAATATTTCTGGCTGTCAAATGTACTATCTGTCAGCAGTATCTGCCAAATAATTTTTAGCACTCCCCAGTGCTTTTGGGGTGTCCCCCATAATTGTGCATAAATATTTCTGGCTGTCAAAATTACTATCTGTCAGCAGTATCTGCCAAATAATTTTTAGCACTCCCCAGTGCTTTTGGGGTGTCCCCCATAATTGTGCATAAATATTTCTGGCTGTCAAAATTACTATCTGTCAAATAATTTTTAACACTCCACAGTGCTTTTGGGGTGTCCCCCATAATTGTGCATAAATATTTCTGGCTGTCAAAATTATTATCTGTCAGCAGTATCTGCCAAATAATTTTTAACACTCCCCAGTGCTTTTGGGGTGTCCCCCATAATTGTGCATAAATATTTCTGGCTGTCAAAATTATTATCTGTTAGCAGTATCTGTCAAATATTTTTTTAGCACTCCCCAGTGCTTTTGGGGTGTCCCCCATAATTGTGCATAAATATTTCTGGCTGTCAAAATTACTATCTGTCAACAGTATCTGCCAAATAATTTTTAGCACTCCCCAGTGCTTTTGGGATGTCCCCCATAATTGTGCATAAATATTTCTGGCTGTCAAAATTACTATCTGTCAGCAGTATCTACCAAATACTTTTTAGCACTCCCCAGTGCTTTTGGGGTGTCCCTCATAATTGTGCATAAATATTTCTGGCTGTCAAAATTACTATCTGTCAGCAGTATCTGTCAAATCATTTTTAACACTCCACAGTGTTTTTGGGGTGTCCCCCATAATTGTGCATAAATATTTCTGGCTGTCAAAAGTACTATCTGTCAGCAGTATCTGCTAAATAATTTTTAACACTCCCCAGTGCTTTTGGGGTGTCCCCCATAATTGTGCATAAATATTTCTGGCTGTCAAAATTACTATCTGTCAGCAGTATCTACCAAATACTTTTTAGCACTCCCCAGTGCTTTTGGGGTGTCCCTCATAATTGTGCATAAATATTTCTGGCTGTCAAAATTACTATCTGTCAGCAGTATCTGTCAAATCATTTTTAACACTCCACAGTGTTTTTGGGGTGTCCCCCATAATTGTGCATAAATATTTCTGGCTGTCAAAATTACTATCTGTCAGCAGTATCTGCCAAATACTTTTTAGCACTCCCCAGTGCTTTTGGGGTGTCCCCCATAATTGTGCATAAATATTTCTGGCTGTCAAAATTACTATCTGTCAGCAGTATCTGCCAAATAATTTTTAGCACTCCCCAGTGCTTTTGGGGTATCCCCCATAATTGTGCATAAATATTTCTGGCTGTCAAAATTACTATCTGTCAGCAGTATCTACCAAATACTTTTTAGCACTCCCCAGTGCTATTGGGGTGTCCCCCATAATTGTGCATAAATATTTCTGGCTGTCAAAATTACTATCTGTCAGCAGTATCTTACCAAATTATTTTTAGCACTCCACAGTGCTTTGGGCTCAGAATGGATTCAAAGCAGTCCACATATGATCAGAATGAGCAACCAGGTTCTGTCACCAGTCCTGATGTTAGTGGTCCCAGTATGTCATCTGTGCAAGGCGATGTCAAACTACACAGTGTTTTGAAATCAGTCCAAAAAACCCCCAAAAATTTAAAAAAAATTACTGTGTTGAAACGAAAAAGAAGTGTTACTGAGCAAAAGTTAAGTGCCGATAAAAAGAAATTGCCAACATGCCATTCTACACACGCAGTGGCAAAGAGAGAATGAGGCCTTCACCTTTGGCTATTAGTGGCAGATCCCAAAAAGTTACCGAGCCTACAATTGGTGCACAACTACTGTTACACGTCAAAGCCGAGCTGCAAGATAACAGTAAGGCATTAGAGGATAATGTTTGCTCTGATTCATAAATGACACCAATCCCTGTGGAAAGTCCATCCAACAGTGGTATGTCTAATTGTGAGCATTCTGTTAGTGTACCCATAAAGAAGGGCCCTTTCAGCAGTTCTACTGATGTGTACCTGAACAGCCCGAGTGTAGCCGATGTAACACAAATTGAGGATACCACTTTGGAAATAGAAGAGGATGAGGGGGAGATTTGTGGAGGTGACGAGGGCGCTAATGAGGATGTTGATGATTATGATGCAGACAGATACCAAATTGCCCTTCTCAATTTCTATTTATATTCTAGATTATATAACGGCTGAATAGTTTTCTATTTTACTCCTAATGGAGTGGGAATCTGTTGCAGACAGATACCAAACTGCCTTTGTCCTTTTCTTTGTATATTCGAATTTCAAGTTCCACAGTCTGTGCAGGCTGCTTTTTTTATATTCAACTACAAGTGGAGGGCGGGGGGAGGCATAGATAGCCCTCAAACTACCGTGGTCCATTTAATTTTACTTTCTAGTTCCACAGTCTGTGCAGGCTGCTTTTTTTATATTCAACTACAAGTGGAGGACGGGGGGGCATAGATAGCCACCAAACTACCGTGGTCCATTTAATTTTACTTTCTAGTTCCACAGTCTGTGCAGGCTGCTTTTTTTAATATTCAACTACAAGTGTAGGGTGTAATATACACCCAAAGACGATGGCTACATTGCCAATAATCAAAGATGGAGGAGGTAGACAACCAGGTTTGTCTGTATAATTTGCAGACAAGTGTTCGAATTAAGGACGGCCTACCAGGGATTAAACAGTTTTTTTCATAATTTATTAGCTTTAGAATTACCTCACTTATCTAAGAAACTGGTGGAGCACTAAATTAGGTTATTTTAGACCAAAAAAATTGTATTTTTTTCGATAATAGCAAAACATAACCAAACAAAACCAAAACCAAAACACGAAGGTAATCCAGATCCAAAACCGAATACAAAACCAAAACACGGGGGTCAGTGTCCATCTCTAGTTTTTTCTACAATATTGTAGGGCATAAGTATAAATACTTGTTACTCCTGACATAAACTTGGTGCAATTATGCTAGTGTTGTAGAGATTGACCACATGCATGCATGCGTCTTTTCCTCCTTACATTTGGGGTGCAAATGTATCCAACTCTACATGAGCTTTACGTGAAGTCCATTGAGCATATAGGGGGGATGTATAATACCCCATCTATGACTATGGTTGAGTGACACCCCTGAGTGAAGTGGAATGAATAGAACCACCTCTTGTGCTGGTCAGCAATGTGGTGTAAGGAATGGGACATTTAAATGTCCACTCCAGAGCTCTGGAGTGATTTTCTTTGAGATAGTTAGAGAATGCTTCAATTAAGGTGTACTGTTTGTGCTTTCCATTTCAGTGAGAGGATCCTGTTAGTCTTATCTATCACAATGCCCTTCTGATAGATAGGGTGGGAGATACTGAGAGCCATTGAGTGTCAAGAGTGAGTTTGTATGAGTTCCAAGGGTGCGACTCTGGGAGTTAGCTTTGACAAGAGATGCACTTGAATGTTAGCAAGAGAGAGAACCTAAGATCCAGTGAGAGGCAAAGAGGTGTCAGTGATATCGCTGTGAATGATAGTGAGAATTTGGAAATGCAGCCAAGTCAGGTGCTGAGGTAACGGGGCAGATGGTTGGCACACCAAATGTAGTGTAAGGAAGGATTCTATAGGCCCAGTGGTATGGTAGAAAGGCGAAGGTCCCCCCAGTAGTGTTAAAATAAAACAAAGAACACAGGGCTAAAACTGCATAAACTCATGGGTTTATTCTCTTTGCTTATGACATAAGGCTTTGCCACAGCAGCAGATAAGTAGCGGTACTGTAGAAAAGTAATAGCACTACACCATCAACATGCAATGTTATTCAACATGTCACAAAATAAATAACATTTTAGGAATCTTGTTGTCAGGGTTCCCAAGGCAAGACCTTGGAGAGAAAGTAGGTGAACGAAGTGGTTTATTAGAAACACAGGTAATACAGGTTCAGGATGCAATAACTGGTAAGGCAGAAATATAATCACAGTTCTTAACAGTGGAATAGGCAATACTGTAAAGCGATGGAGAGATGCAGTAACCAGCGGGTTGCAGGGTTGGATACCTCTATAAGGGTGGTGAGGCGAGTAGCCTGTGGATTGCAGGGTTGGATACCTCTGGAAGGGTGGTGAGACAAGCAGCCTGCGGGTTGCAAGGTTGGATACCTCTGAAAAGGTGGTGAGACGAGTGGCCTGCGGGTTGCAGGGTTGGATACCTCTGGAAAGTTGGAGAGACGAGTAGTCTGTGGGTTGCAGGGTTGGATATCTCTGGAAAGGTGGTGAGACGAGTATCCTGCCGGTTGCAGGATTGGATACCTCTGGAAAGGTGGTGAGACGAGTAGCCTGCAGGTTGCAGGGTTGGATACCTCTGGAAAGGTGGTGAGACAAGTAGCCTGTGGGTTGCAGGGTTGGATATCTCTGGAAAGGTGGTGAGACGAGTAGCCAGTGGGTTGCAGGGTTGGATACCTCTGGAAAGTTGGAGAGACGAGTAGCCTGTGGGTTGCAGGGTTGGATACATCTGGAAAGGTGGTGAGACGAGTAGCCTGCAGGTTGCAGGGTTGGATACCTCTGGAAAGGTGGAGAGATGAGTAGCCTGTGGGTTGCAGGGTTGGATACCTCTGTAAAGGTGTTGTGGATAAGTAGCCTGCAGGTTGCAGGGTTGGATACCTCTGGAGAGGTGGAGAGACGAGTAGCCTGTGGGTTGCAGGGTTGGATACATCTGGAAAGGTGGTGAGAGGAGTAGCCTGCAGGTTGCAGGGTTGGATACCTCTGAAAAGGTGGTGAGACGAGTAGCCTGCAGGTTGCAGGGTTGGATACCTCTGGAGAGGTGGAGAGATGAGTAGCCTGTGAGTTGCAGGGTTGGATACCTCTAGAAAGGTGGTGAGAGGAGTAGCCTGCGGGTTGCAGGGTTGGATACCTCTGGAGAGCTGGAGAGACGAGTAGCCTGTGGGTTGCAGGGTTGGATACATCTGGAAAGGTGGTGAGAGGAGTAGCCTGCAGGTTGCAGGGTTGGATACCTCTGGAAAGGGGGTGAGACGAGTAGCATGCAGGTTGCAGGGTTGGATACCTCTGGAGAGGTGGAGAGATGAGTAGCCTGTGAGTTGCAGGGTTGGATACCTCTGGAAAGGTGGTGAGAGGAGTAGCCTGCGGGTTGCAGGGTTGGATACCTCTGGAGAGGTGGAGAGACGAGTAGCCTGTGGGTTGCAGGGTTGGATACATCTGGAAAGGTGGTGAGAGGAGTAGCCTGCAGGTTGCAAGGTTGGATACCTCTGGAAAGGTGGTGAGACGAGTAGCCTGCAGGTTGCAGGGTTGGATACCTCTGGAGAGGTGGAGAGACGAGTAGCCTGTGGGTTGCAGGGTTGGATACATCTGGAAAGGTGGTGAGAGGAGTAGCCTGCAGGTTGCAGGGTTGGATACCTCTGGAAAGGTGGTGAGACGAGTAGCCTGCAGGTTGCAGGGTTGGATACCTCTGGAGAGGTGGAGAGACGAGTAGCCTGTGGGTTGCAGGGTTGGATACCTCTGAAAAGGTGTTGTGGACGAGTAGCCTGCAGGTTGCAGGGTTGGATACCTCTGGAAGGGTGGTGAGAGGAGTAGCCTGCGGGTTGCAGGGTTGGCTACCTCTGGAGAGGTGGAGAGACGAGTAGCCTGTGGGTTGCAGGGTTGGATACATCTGGAAAGGTGGTGAGAGGAGTAGCCTGCAGGTTGCAGGGTTGGATACCTCTGGAAAGGTGGTGAGATGAGTAGCCTGCAGGTTGCAGGGTTGGATACCTCTGGAAAGGTGGTGAGACGAGTAGCCTGCAGGTTGCAGGGTTGGATACTTCTGGAAAGTTGGTGAGAGGAGTAGCCTGCAGGTTGCAGGGTTGGATACCTCTGGAAAGGTGGAGAGACGAGTAGCCTGTGGGTTGCAGGTTTGGATACCTCTGAAAAGATGGTGAGATGAGTAGCCTGCAGGTTGCAGGGTTGGATATCTCTGGAGAGGTGGAGAGACGAGTAGCCTGTGGGTTGCAGGGTTGGATACCTCTGGAAAGGTGGTGAAACGAGTAGCCTGCAGGTTGCAGGGTTGGATACCTCTGGAAAGTTGGAGAGATGAGTAGCCTGTGGGTTGCAGGGTTGAATATCTCTGGAAAGGTGGTGAGACGAGTAGCCTGTGGGCTGCAGGGTTGGATACCTCTGGAAAGGTGGAGAGACGAGTAGCCTGTGGGTTGCAGGGTTGGATACCTCTGGAAAGGTGGAGAGATGAGTAGCCTGTGGGTTACAGGGTTGGATACCTCTGGAAAGGTGGAGAGACGAGTAGCCTGTGGGTTGCAGGGTTGGATAACTCTGAAAAGGTGGTGAGATGAGTAGCCTGCAGGTTGCAGGGTTGGATATCTCTGGAGAGGTGGAGAGACGAGTAGCCTGTAGGTTGCAGGGTTGGATACCTCTGGAAAGGTGGTGAGACAAGTAGACTGCAGGTTGCAGGGTTTGATACCTCTGGAGAGGTGGAGAGACGAGTAGCCTGTGGGTTGCAGGGTTGGATACCTCTGGAAAGGTGGTGAGAGGAGTAGCCTGCAGGTTGCAGGGTTGGATAACTCTGGAAAGGTGGTGAGACGAGTAGCCTTCGGGTTGCAGGGTTGGATACCTCTATGAAGGTGGTTAAAATCAGAAGCCAGGTAATGTTGAAACTCTTGAGAGCAGACAGCAGGTAACGGTGGAAGTAAGCTGAGCAGGTTACACTGAGAAACAATAAGCTGTAGAGAGCAGACACAGAGATCCACACAGGTGTATAACTCAGGAACTAGATAGATGTTGAGCTGTGTCTGCAGCAGTGGAATGAACAGCAAAACCACAAGGTCAGGTACACAGGTAAGAATAACCAGAAACAGGAGTCAAAGGATTGCTTCCTATCAGGTTGAATGACCTGATGATCTGGCCCAGACTGCTAGGCGAGGCTGTCGTATAAGGAGTAGTGGCAGATGTGAATCATCCTGAGAAAATGAGCTTAGATCAGCAGGAAGGGAAACAGTTCAAGCACCACAGTGGACCCTTTGGTGGCATGGTGGTACTGCAGGCTACATGTATCCAGAAATACCAACATAGCTCCTGGCAAACAGAAGCTGCAGGAGGCAGATTGTGACACTTGATTTAACAATATGCAAACATAAATTGACACAACACATAGGTCACTGAATAAGTATATCCCACTTTAAACGTAGGCGCTGTGTTTCAGTGAAACTGATTTCACTGGATAGATACTTTAGGAGACAACAGGTTGATGCAAGTTAATTAGCTCATTACACTAAATGCTATAGCAGCAGATAATTTAAACCAATCAATCACAATACCTTTAGTGCAATTATACCAATTATACTTATCAGACAAAATCAATAGATATGCAACATCCTGTTCAGGTTAGCTGCTTTTTAGTTCACTTTACGATATACATAACCCAAGGAGGTAAATTATAATCCACAGGTTTCTGCAAAGATGCAGCTGACACATGAAGCTTATTTACTTGTACAAGGTGAAATCAGAAATTAAATTGCTATTTTGCTGTTGAGCTCCATAAACAACAGCAATTCTGCACAATTAACAATTTCCAGTGTAAAGGACTGTGTCCACTTAGCAAACCAGCTAATGGAATAAACATCTCTCTCCCAGCTACTGTAGGGTTAAACAAAACAGACTTATCTGTCTTCATATGAGTCCTGCTGACATCTCATGGGCAGTGGCAAGTTATGTATTTTCCTATGCTGCAAAGGTGCTTCTTTCTGGGCTGGCTACAAACATCTCTCAGGACAACAATTCAGCCATAGCATTCAGTGGCTCTTTATGGGAAGATCCTATATTAGCTCAGCCAGCAGTCACACATCACTTTTCACACTATTCAGTCCAACTTTGGCTCCTCCCCTTTTTCCTCAAGAATCTCCTGGAACCTTCTAGTTCATTCACTGCAGTTTGTCCATCCCAAAATAGCAGATGCAATTTGGATTTAACTTCCCAGAAGCACTCTGGGGTACTGTAGTTTTCTGAATGATTGCAAATGGTAAAATACCTGTGATTTGCAGTGTATTACATTGTCAGTCTGCCTTGTCAGAGACCTGAGTGTCAGGAGCGTGGATATAGCTGCTCACTGAGGCATCCTCAGAGAAGTATGCATGTAGAGACTGTCCACCTGTGAGCACAGAGTGAGGCAGGATATGGGAGCTAGAAGGGAAGAGATACCCTGGAGTGAGGTAAGAACAGGACAGGTGAAGTGATTGTTGCAGCTCAGAGCCTGGAGAATGACACACTGAGTGACAATTCGAATCAGCAGGAGTGTCAGCTATGGCGACATATTCTTTGATGTGCTATAACTGTGATTTATGCAATCAAAGATTACACAGAACAGACAAGATTTAAAGGTGCTTCATTATTTTTATTAAAGAGATGATCTGACACCCAATGTAAACTGTGATTGTAGTACACTTCCATGTCTGTGTCTGCTCCAGACTTTCTTTTACAATGCATACAGGGGCGGACTGGCCATCTGGCACTTCTGGCAAATGCCAGAAGGGCCGATGGCCAGAAGGGCCGGTCCGCATGTCCGCCGAGCAGCAGCACCCTGCGCGCTGCTCGGCGGACGGAGAGTCAGTGACTGGCGACTATGTGAGTAATCACATGGGACGGCACCACGCCACAGGCGCCGTCCCATGTGATTACTGCATAGTCGGCAGTCATTGATTCTCCGTTGGCTGACCAGCGCGCAGGGTGCTGCTGCTGCTGGATGTAAAAAGGTAAGTGTCTGTGTGTGTAAGTAAGTAATAGTGTGGCAAACAGTGGGGCTGGCAAACTGGGGCAAACAAACAAACAGTGGAGGAAAAACAGTGGGGCTAACAAACAAACAAACAGTGGGGCTAACAAACAAGCAGTGGAGGAAAAACAGTGGGGCTAACAAACAAACAGTGGGGCTAACAAACAAACAGTGGGGCTAACAAACAAACAAACAGTGGGGCTAACAAACAAACAGTGGGGCTAACAAACAAACAGTGGAGGAAAAACAGTGGGGCTAACAAACAAACAGTGGGGCTAACAAACAAACAGTGGGGCTAACAAACAGTGGTGCTAACAAATAAACAGTGGGGCTAACAAACAGTGGAGGAAAAACAGTGGGGCTATCAACCAGACAGTGGGGCTAACAACCAGACAGTGGGGCTAACAGTGTGGCTGTGGGGCTAATTTTGTGCATGTGTGGCCCCATGTTGCTATAGTGTACGTGCGTGTTTGGCCATGTTCATATAGTGTGCGCGAGCGCAGTATTTTAAATATAGCATGTGTGTGCGTGCGCGCAGTATTTTAATATAATATGTGAGAGAAGGGAGGATCTTAATATAGTGTGGGAGGTAGGCTATTTAATGGTGGAGTGTAGGTGGGGGCTAATTATTTAAGGTGAGGTGAAAGAACCTTTAATTTAATGCTGGGGTGGTTTAGGGCTATCAATTGAATATGGGGCTGATTTTGGGGAGAAGGGCTATTTATTGAATGTGAATATAAATTATTTATTGTCGGGATTGGTTGTGGAAAATGGCTATATTTATTACATTTTAATGCTATTTAATTTATTGCTGGGACTGTTTGGAGGGAGGGAAATATGTCTTGAGTAAATGGGTATACTGTTAATTTTATGTTGGGGCTGGTTGGAGGGAAATTGGTCTACTTAATTAATGTGAATATTATTATTGTGGGGACTGGAGGTAGGCCTAATTATAAAACGTGAGTGCTATTGTTTTAACATTGGGGCTGGTTGGAGTTTTCTAAATCTCATGTACCCATTTTTTTTTTCAAAATAGGGCATCCAATATTCCAGGTTCGAGACAAGAATGAACTGAGCTAAAGAAACCATCTGCTACAAGTGGTGAAAGTGACCAAGACAGGTAGGAGAGAGCAGGACAGTCTGCCAACTGTCCTGAATCTGGTAGGGCAGTCCTGAATTTGGATGACTGTCTCCCTTAGTCAGGATTTGGTCCGACTGCAAGGACAGTTGGGAGGTATGTCCCGCTTCACAACGTACTGCTTGTGAAGGCAACGCTGTGTGCTTCTAACAGTAGGGCCTGTGTATTTGTCTAAAATGTAATGTATTATTATAATGTATGTATCAATGCCCCATGTTGGCCACACCCACAACACAATGAGGTCACGCCGTGTTCAGCGCCACCGCTACGCGGCGGCACATATTTTCATTCCTGCTGGAACTGAGGTGGGCCTGTGTACCTTAAATGCCAGGGCTGATTTTTAGTCCCAGTCCGGCCCTGAATGCATATGTGGCCTGCATGTGCAGGCCACATATGCATGTAACTACCTAATATATCCATAGCCTTGGTGACGAGTATGCACATATACACTGCACTGACAGAGCGCTACATTATTATTATTATTATTATCCAGTATTTATACGACATCAACATAATGTACAGAACTGCGCAATGGAATGGGCCTCATTTACAGTTAAATGCAAAGCAAAAACAAAGGACCAGATTTGCTCCTGGACAAACCATGTTTCAATGCAAGAGGTGCAAATGCATTTTTTTACATGCAGGGAAAATACTGGCTGCCTTTGTATGTAGCACACTGGACAGCTTTATTTTTACACTGTAATTTGGAGTTCAGATAGGACACATTCCCTCCCAACTCTAAATCTGTCCGCACATTTTGAAGCAGACATCTCATGAAATAAATCAGGTGTATTACTAACATAAATCACTGTGGGCCACAATAGGAAGAATGTTGGTGTTATTATTTTCCTTTGTTTTTCTAATTTCATCCTGCTAGTAATGATTAATGAATCTGTTGTAGTGAACAGAGATGCTTTAGAACATCCCTCTGAGCTCTTCCTGCACTGTGACATCCTTCTTTTCATCTCTGCCAGCACATGACATTGTCTTAATGGTATTTAACAAAAGCAAAAAAAAAAAAAAAAAAAGCTCAAAATGACCCTGTTCAGCGTATGAATCTACCAATCCCCATTGTACATTTCTGCAAGGCAAGACTACTAGGCTGTCAGTCAGACATTAAAAAATCGCAACATAGGTGGGGTACAGTGCAAAATACTCTTTGGAGTTCCTGTGCGCCTAAATTTCCGCCAAAGCTTATAAGTTTACAGAGGAAGAAGGTGGCATTTGAGGAGTTGGGTGGAGTAAAATTGTTCCTTGCAGGTACAGTGTAGGCACACTGGTACAACTAGTTTTGTGGAACAGTTAAACAATGAAATTTCAAGTTGCAGAGCGCACTTATTAAAATGAGATAAAGAGGTGTACAGTTCATACCTTTAGGGGTGTTGCTTGTAGCGCAGAGGTGCACACAGTCACTTCCACTTCACAAAAGTGATTTTGCGAAATCTCTGATCCAGGAGATTGTGCCTTATCCTTCTTTTAATGGTGTAGCGCCTGCGGGGAACAGGACAGACGCACACAAATGAACTTACCTTACAAACGATGGTCACTTCCTGTCTGCTTCTGATGCACCCCAGCCGCTCTCCTATCCCAGCAGACCAGCAACCAAACCTCTGTCACCTCCAACCACTTCCCTCTGAGGAAGAAACAGAAATTAAGGCCGTGCCTACCAGGAAAGGGCTATCCGAGACCACGGCAATGAGCAAAGACACTCTAGTCAATCTCGCTTGCCGCCACCTCGTTTTACTCTTGCCAAGGGCGCGGGACTACGAGTACATGAGACCAGGAACAGTCCCGCCTCAAGTACCCCACCACCTCACGGTGAGGGACTAACCGAAAGAAGGAATAGAGCGTTATACTCACCGGGCACTCCAACTTCCGGTCCCTGTTCTCCTGCTTCTCTCCGTCACCTGTGAATGACAGGTACAACACAGCCTCCCTCTACTCTACCAGTGAGGCTAGTATTTACACCCACAGAACTACACTAACTAACAACAGGCGGCCCGACCCTAACAACTTAACTAATGGCCAGGAATGCAACTTGACTATAAACTGGGTGTAGTGTACTGCCCAAACCTCCCTCTACTTTACGGGGAACACCAGCCGATGTTCACTGTCTATTCCGGAGGGCTGTTCCTAAACCCTCACCCAGGTCGTACCGCGAAGACTGTCTTCTCGCTATGGGGTCACCCACGGAATCCTAAGGAGCAGTCGCACAGGGCACGAAAGAGGCTCACTGGAGCAGTGCACCACCGGAGTGTCAACTGGCGCACGGAACCGCCAGTCGTCACTACCGGAACTCAAAGCGACTGCCTTCACTCAAGCAGAACACCTGTTCCAGTCCAGAACCGCCAGAGAACCTGCCGGAACTGAGGACTGGAACACCCAAATAGAACCAAGGGCCGCTTCTGAAACTCAAATGGACTGTGCTGCACCGCCAGTGAGATACTCAATCACCACCTCTAGAAACCAGTGTAACCCCAGGGACCTACGGGACGGGAAAACTACTGTGTGTTCTTCCCTAGCTATGTGTATGCTTATATCTACACCTTGTCCCCACAGTACAGGTTATTGCAGTAAAACAGCAAGGAACAAGAGCCTACCTTTAATGGGGCCTGACGTCTTGCACCTGCAAGGAAACACACAGCACAGCCCAAATACAATACACAATGCAATATTCGTCGCACAGACGGAATAATACTCTGCTTCTGTTCCTGGAAGGCTGTCACTTAATACACACCTGCTATCCAACCAGACGGTGTCACGGCTCTGAATGATTTTGATAGATCCCTTGCCTCTACTATAGACTAGTATAGTAGAGGATAGTGGAGGTAGAACACGATGATATGCAGAATGGTGATCTTCACAGGTTTAAAAGTTCATGGCTCATGTGCATCACTGATTATAACAACACAGGAGATAATAGTAGTGCTGTAAAGTAGTGCATTGACTGATGGTACAACAGGCACGAGAGAATATATATATATATATATATATATATATATATATATATATATATATATATATATATATATATATATATATATATCGGCAGAGATGAACACACGGCAGTTGGTCAGATTAGAGAGACAAATCACATATGCTACTTCATAGTTGGTAACCCTTGGCAACAGCATGAGATGAATAATACAACAGTTCAACGCAGAGGTGATGAATAAGAACACTTGGATCCAATAGAGAAACACACAGCAGATGAAATGTGAATCACTGGTACAGCTAAAGTCCAAACAGAGTAGTATATAGAACTTGGCTGAGCCGAGAATAGAGATGATTTAACATAGCAGGTGGTTACTGATATCACGGTGATTCTTATCTAGCAGAGCAATAAGCGTTATACAACATCCAAGGACTTGGATGAACAGACACATGCAGCAGAATGTTGCCTAGAAGTAGCAGCGAAGTGAGGAGTATCTGAACCGTGCGTGGAACTACAGGTAACAGGTATTCCAGTCTCAGATGCAAGGTGAGTTCACTGTAGTATGAGGCAGCTGAACAGAGGCACGCAACTTGAGCTGATTTAATAGCCACAGACACAGCAAGAATTTCACAATAACAGTCCAGCAAACAGGTAAACAGCAGAGTGGAGATAAACCGTGCCAGACGTGGAACTACAGGTGACAGGTAACTTGATAGAAGCTCTATCAGCGAGATGTAGCGATATAGCCAGCCAGATAGAGATGAACTTGAGCCAACAGATTAGGCACAGGTGTAGCAAACAACTCACGATAGTAGTTCAGCGTGCAGATGAACAGCGAAGAGGAGTTTCAGCTTGCAGATGAACAGCGGAGAGGAGTTTCAACTGAGCCGACCAGGAATCAAAGATGACAGGTAACTTCGGCAGCAAGTATAGCCCAGCGAACAGGTAACGGACAAACGGAAGGTCAAGGTATACAGCCAGATACCAATGCAACGTGAGTAACACGAAGAACAGGCAATGAGTCCATAATCATGGGAGGTTAAAATAGTGCTCCAGGACCAATGAGATTCGGGAGGAGGTCCAGATCAAGGTAGCAAGGAACACCTGTATAAAAGTAATGTCTCTGAAGCAGAAGCAAGCACAATCATGGTTCTTAAAGGGAAAGTCACAGTGGCGGCACCTAGCTATGGGACCGGCGTGTGACAGACGGTTTGGTATAGCACTAACAGGAGCCTTCTGCTCTACTGTTGCCTAGGCCTCTCATCTAGCGAACTCATCACACACAGGACCGCACCCTACTCTCTCAGGGCTCTCACGCCGCTGCATACAGGGTCTTATGCCCTTCGCACCATGGGCCTTATGCCCTACACCATGGGCCTCTCTGCCCAGCTGACTACAGGGCCTTGTGCCCTGACTATGGGCCTTAGCCCCCTCTCTGCCTTGGGCTTTGAGCCTACTAACTAGGGTCTTGCGCCCTTCTAACAATGGGCTATGAACCCCTACCTAGGGCCTTATGCCCTTATACACTATGGGCACTATGCTCCCTGACTAGGCCCTGTGGCCTCTCCTGACTATGGCCTCTAGGCCACTAACTAGGGCCTTGTGCCCTTTATACACTATGGACTTTAAGCCCACTAACTACCTAATAGGGCCTTGTGCCCAATTGCCCTGGGCCTTGTGCCCCTAACTGTGGCCATGGGCCTTGTGCCCGACTTTGCCCACAGGCCTTGTGCCCGACCTAAGTTTAGTATACTTACCTGCTCTGCCCAGGATACTCAGCTTGACCCGCAGTCTTCTTTCTCCGGGTCTTCCAGACCCTCCAGCCGGCGGCGCCTCTTCTCCGCTTCGGCGCTGCGTTTCCGGTGATATTCTGGGCGGGGGCGCTCTTGGCCCTTACAAGGGCTCCCCGCCGACGTCTCTGGCGGTGATTTCTTCTTGTGGCAGGGTAGCTTCTTGCCCTGCCACCTTTGCCGGCGCTTTCCTGGGAGTTCTCTCCGGACGTCCCACGATGTCCTCTCTTCTCTGCTCTGCTGGACTTCTGGCAAGATGGTGCAACGTCATCACTGGGCGCCGCCGAGAGTGCTCATTGGCTTGCCGCAGCTCCAATAACTCAAATGGCCGGAGGTGAGCCGTGATTGACTCACTCATCCGGTCGCCGATTGTCCAGCTGGGGAAGGCGAGCCCTGGTTGGCTCATCATCCCTCCGCTGCCAAGACCTGCGGAAAAGAAGAAATACTCACCGCTGGAACGCTGGATCGGTGAGTAACTTTCCCCTTCTTCCTTCACCCTCTTCGTGGGCACAGCAACCAGGTCCATATTCGCCCTCTTCACGGGCACAGCATCTGTGGGGCACATCTCTACAAGGGGACGCATTTTGCACCTTCCAGTTGCTTTTTGGTGGAGTGCACTTTAATGTGTATCATCCAGGCACATTGGTGCAAAACCTTTATATGTATTGCTTTCTAATACTCCACTCCCCTTTAATTAACACTCACTAACGTATTTCCTATCTGCATTCCCTAACTGTAGCATCCTCACCCTGTTGCCAGTAATTAAAATCTCATAAATCTTACAATCATCTTTTCTTTTATCCCTCTCTCCTTCTGCTGGTAACATATCATTAAATCCAGGTTCCCCCATATCCCATACATGTCAGTATTTTCAATATCTTACATAAGGCCCCAAGGACAATTCCATCTTGCCACTTTTCTTATCTGCCACTTCTGTGTGGCAAGGTTTCCTAGATGTGCTATGAACAGCCGTGTGTTTGTATCATTGCTCTTTTTGCTTAGCATCCAGCCAGCTCGCTGCAGTCTTTGTTCGAGAGTGGATAAAAATAATAATGTGACCTCTGAGGTGGTCAAAATTGACTGGAAATGACTGGAAATTAGTGTTATCGAGGTTAATAATAATGTAGGAATAAAAAAAAGAGCTAAATTATGTGATTTTAGCATATTTTAGCTATTTTTTCTTTAAAATACAGAACCAAAACCAAAGCCAAAACACGCAAGGGTGGTTTTGCCAAAACCAAAACCAAAACACGAAGTTAATCCAGATCCAAAACCAAAACCAAAACATGGGGGTCAGTGAACATTTCTACCTCAAATACATAATCTGTCTTCGATTTCAAAATCATTTAAATGTGCATGCTCTATTTGAAACAAACTAACCTCCATCCATGACCTCTTCCTCTCAAACAATCTCTACCTTTTGACATTCACAGAAGCATGGCATACACAATCAGACACTGTCTCACTTGCAGCCCTTTCACATGGTGTTCTCCACTTCGCCCACACCACCCAAATCTCTAGACCTGCAAACAGACAATGATGTTGGGTTGGCCTCCTCCTTTCTGCATGCTGCACATTCACAGTTCTACCAACTGTTCATTGACTTGCTTCATCTTTTGAAGTACGTACAATCCAGATGTTTAAATCCTTCTTTCTGCATGCCACTGTGTTCTATTGTCAAGTGAATCTTTATTCCAAGAAAATTCTGTTGATATTGCTTTCCTATGGTTATCCCTCTGGGGGAGATTTTATTTCTAAACAAATTTGGTATATGTATGTAATAGCTGAAGCTCTCACAAAACTGTATTGCCTATTGTTAGCAAACATAGATATTATATTTATTAGATACTAGCTGAAGTACCTGGCATTGCCTGGGTTTGAATTTTATTAAAGTTATTAAGTTATCAATGAGTTGGATGTAACTGTCAACATTTTAAAAATAATTAGCAGCATAGAAGCTCATCCAAAACACCCATGAGGTGGCTGCCCAGTGTCATTTTTGTTTTTACATTAAATATAATCCAAATCCATCCAGTGGAAGGCTCAGAATAAACCCCTGGGTCAAGGTTCTGCTCAGCACACACCAATGGGATGTAGGACTGGGACCCTAACCCCTCTAAAACCTGGCCAGGACCTAACTGGACCACCTCATATTGGTTTCATCCCAATCAGTGCAGGGGTGTCCAAATGCATAATCGGACAGTCAAACAAACAGACCAATGACTTTTATATATAATATGTCATCCAAATCCATCCAGTGGAAGGCCCAGAACAGGCTCCCCGGGTCAAAGTTCTGGTCAATATACACCAACAGGAGGTCCGACCAGGACCTCAACCCCCATGTATGCTTTTTGGGGTCCACTGTTATGAGTCTGTGAAGTTTTCGTCCAAATCTATCCAGTGGAAGGCTCAGAATAGGCTCTATTAAGTTAATTTTATCTCTTACCAAATAAAGATTGTCCAATGCCATTATTGTGGTTCCAAAGCACAAAGATATTTAATTGCAAAATATAGCAGGATTTACAGCAAGCCATTATTACGCATAAAAGATATTACAATAAAGCAGGAAAGTATAAAACACTGAATACATTACATCTCCTCTAACGCTTCATCCAGGCCCAGGATAAGGTAATCATTTCTGCTGTGTAGTCAAGCAAAAAGAGAGAACTAGCTGGGGGAAGCAGCTTGATAATATCCAATTTCAGTATAGAAAAAACTACTGATTATGTCACTATGTACACAACCATCACGTCTAGGGGTCTTCATTGGCTCATTGTTAATGATGTTACAGTTGCCTGCTGGTCATAGGTTAATTCAAAGGATTCCTCTGATAAGGTGTGACCACCTCACCCTTAACTGCTGAACACATGTGGTGCTTAAGGAAACTGATCTAAACAAGTTTCCACACAGTGTCATTTTGACCATTAATCTTTTATCTTCCATAACTATTGATCGCAGGAAGCGATCGCAAAGTCGATGTCACGGGCACTAGGAGTTTTACCCAGAATTCACCAGGTGTAGCTACACTTACCAGAGGTGCGGACCTCTGGGTAGTGTGGTGAATCAGTGGAACCATACAATAGAATAGAGGAAAGGAATGTCAATAGTATAAATGCTGAGTCTTGGCACCGTGGAACTGTGATGGTACAGCAGATTAGTAAGCAGGATACAATGAGGAAAGAGTCCAAGTGCCTTAGCACGCAGGTAGCATATAGCAGGCCAGTACTTGATAACTGGATAACATTAGGCAAAGACCAATCAACAATGCAGTAGAAGAGTCAGCGACTTGCAGCTATAATACAGAGGCACTTGTAGACTTTAGTCCAGCTCGTAGGTACCATACTGAGTAGTAGCTATATCACAAGGAGACATGAGTGGTCTACAATTTATTTTTGAAGAACATAGAACTTTTAGAAAACAAAATACATTTTTCAACATGTAACAAATGTAAAAAAAAATAAAAAAAATTAAACATAATATTTTTGGATCATATCCAAATATTGATTGTTTTGTTGGTGTAACTCTTTTGGGATTTTTTTTAAATTAAAACATGCATGGTTGGTGGTGGTTCTGCACCTACCAAAATAATTTTACCATCACAACATTATTACATGTTAAACAAATCTTTGCTCTATGGCTATAGTCTGGCCCCACATTTTTGTAGTTCTGCAAAGTTCAGAGGTGCTACATTAATACAAATTATCCTAAAGATTTATTTAACACTAATTAGGCCCATTAGGTCATACAGCTCAATATTAGCAATCTTTGCATAGGCCTAGGCAAATACAGATTTAGCAGAGAAATTATTTCTGAGGCCTATACTTTTCTACAGAAACAACACACTAATATGATACTTATATTCTTCTTCAGGGGCCTGGTTTGAGCTTTTTGTCTCCTCCAGCTGGGGCTCCTCCTCTGCCACCTCCCTGGCCTCCTCCCTCTCCTCCAGTTGACGGCGGCAATAGCGGCATTCTGTTTGAAGAAATATGTCAAACTGTTAGGAACAACACAACCCGGAGTCTACTCTGCCAGTCAGGTGTTCACTGGAGCCCCTGATGGTGGGGACAGACTGGGCTGCAGACTGACAGAGGGTCGTGAAGTGTGTACCGGCTGGGGAGAACCCAGGCAAGAGGAGTTAAGTCCAAGCAGAGGTCAAGGGCCGGCAGCAGGTAGCAATTCCAATAAACAAGCCGAGGTCAAGGGTCACGAGCAGACAGGGAGGTCGGTAAACAAGCCAGAGGTCAGGGTCACAAGAAACACAGGCAGGGTCCAAATCCAGGCAAGGGGTCATACACAGGGAATCAGTCCAACAGGTTTTCACCAATACAAGGCAGGAGCAGGAGCAGGTTAGGCTAACAGGTAACTGGACGCTATAACCGGCAGGGCGGCTAAGCCCTCCCTGCCTTATATACAGACTTTGGCCAATCAGGGCTTAGCCCTGAAATGCATCCCAGGTGTGCTACCAAACTTAATTAGCCCGCAGGCTATCCTAGCGCATGCGCCCGGCTGCCTCACTTGCCGGGGCGCATCGCTTGCTACACTCGGCGTCCGGCCGTTGCCGTGATGTGACGCCCCGGTCGTCATGGAGACGGCCGGGACGTTCACTGACACCAGAAGTGAGTCGCGGCGGTGCCCGAGGCCGCCGCGGCTCCTGACACAAACGTTAGCATTTTAA
Source organism: Mixophyes fleayi (assembly GCF_038048845.1). Classification (NCBI taxonomy): domain Eukaryota; kingdom Metazoa; phylum Chordata; class Amphibia; order Anura; family Limnodynastidae; genus Mixophyes; species Mixophyes fleayi. The sequence goes on along the minus strand of NC_134405.1, from coordinate 103,075,761 downwards.
GAAATATTATCTCTCTCTCATAGATAGATCGAAAGATAGACATAGGGCAGCACGGTGGCTAAGTGGTTAGCACTTCTGCTTCACAGCACTGGGGTCATGAGTGTGATTCCCGACCATGGCCTTATCTGTGTGAAGTTTATATGTTCCCCCTATGTTTGTGTGGGTTTCCTCCCACAATCCAAAAACATACTAGTAGGTTAATTGACTGCTATCAAATTGACTCTAGTCTGTCTATGTGTGTGTGTTAGGGAATTTAGACTGTAAGCTTTTTTGGGGCAGGGACTGATGTGAGTGAGTTCTCTGTACAGCACTGCAGAATTAGTGGCGCTATATAAATAAATAAAATGATGATATTGAATGATAGATATGAGATACAAATGATAAATAACAAATCCTGTTTGCTGCCAACATGAAAAAAACTTATAATTATTTAATATGTTTGGTACTATGAAATAAAATAATATTATATTAAGGTAATATTTTTTATAAGACCACCCTATTAGCAGAAGCGCTGTAAAGTGACAGGTGGCTTTTAATGCATTTGCAAAGGACGATGGAGAGTGAACAGACAAACGACACAGAATAGATGGCTCTGCCCTGGAGAACGTACATTCTAAGAGGACAGGGTAGTGAAAGACAATAGGATTAAGCTTATTGGACCAGGCAGGTAGCAGAGGAGAAGGAGGCTAAATAGTTGAAGTTACTTGAAGGTGGAGGTGAAGTAGTGATACCGTACATAGAAGGGGTTAAGGATATTGGACAGGGAAGATGAGGAAAAGGGGGACAGAGGTGTTAAGGTAGTATAGGAGGGATGAGGGGGTGATTGCGCATTGTGGAGAGAAATGGAATGCAGTCAGTTTAAGACAGAAAGAAGTACATGATAATAAGCAACAAGAGTGGACACTCTGCAAATAGAGGCCCCTCTAATACTGTGGCAGTGGTCTGATATTTTCTGACAAAGTACAAGCTGACGGTTTACGGTGTGATAGTGAATCACACAAAGGAGTGCCTTCTTAGCCCCAGTTAGGGGGTAGCAGTATCAGGGTCCTCAGCAGAATAATGTTTCCTGTTCTCCCAGAGACTAGAGGATGCAGCGACCAGTAGGCTCAGCAACAATGGCTGATGTAGCACATGGGGTACCATGAGTAATGGTTTTCATAGATAAGATTAGTGCCAGGCACTGCCTTACTCCCAACTGTTTGCCTTCTTCTTCCTCCGGCATCTAACTAAATGCTTTACAGCTGCATCTTGCTAGATCAGTGACAGGTGCTGCCTCACTCTTGGCTGGTTGCATGGAAATGGCAACCAACATTCCTTGGCTCTTGTTGCTGCTTCTTCCGGCATTTAGCTGGTTGCTGGCAGCAGCCTCTGCTTAATCTTGTGCTAATAGCACAATTATATGGGTTCATTTACAAAAATGAGGAATGTCTACTAAGACTTATCTAGATTGGTTCTTCCAGCCTTTATTAATCCCTCTCTCCTACTACTTGAGCTGGTTATAGTTTAGACTTACTCAGTGCCTTGTTGCTGTGATTCTTTGTTGTGATCTGGATTGTGTATTGGACCTTGTCTTGTCTGCTACTTGCCTTTTTATCATTTGCCTGTACTTTGGATTCTGACTTTGACTGCCGCCTGATCCTGACCTGATTCCATTTTGACCAGCCTCTGACCAATTCATGACTGACTTTGCTTCTGGATCTGACTGTCAGTAATCTTGTCGTCCTGTACTGGGTAACCCAGTGTTCGTTACTAATCACTGTTAAGTATACTATACCCTACTGGTCTCCTACTGTGTCCTGTCCATCCTCAAATACCTTAAAGCCCTTACTACTACAGGTTAAGTTCTGGGGGCAACTGGGTATTACTGAGCATATACAAGAAAAAAGGCTTCTAAAGGTGAAGACACTGGGAATGGTTCAAGGGATCTTATTATCTGATGGGTATTTCCTTAACAGCCTGGTAAACTTATGTGTGAAGGCACCCGGTTGGTTGGGGAGTATTAGTGCCACCCACAAGATGGTTATGTAGAGAGAAGAGTTGCAGAAATGATCCACTTGATTTTTCGGGCATCTGATCAGTATTTGAGGGAGGTATTTTATCTGTTAGATCCGATGGTTATTTAGCTCCACGGTCAGGGTGAAGATGAATTTGCACCTTTTCTGAGGCTGTTCACATCAGAGGCCATTTTCAGTTTTTCCAGCTGCTTCTTGTTAATCACCTTCTTTGGCCAGGTTAGGGGCTTCCCAGGGCACTTTTTCAGCCTCCATAGTATTATTTGAACACCGGTTATCAGTGACTGGTGACAGGCCACAAGCACCGCTTGGCAACTCTGATGAATGTGCTAAAGGCTCAGGTGGTGAGGACGGACTCAGCCCCACATGGTAGGATGACTTATAATGGTAACAGCCAGTTGAGTGGAATAAGAAGTGTAGGATTGGCAACGCTGTCTGGAAGACAGGAGAGTGGCGGGTGGATGCCACTAGAGTTTGTGGTGGTAGAAGGGGTCAAGCCGATGGTTTCACAGGGCCGGTGGTGAGACATGAAGTAAGGCCACTAGGTGTATCCCAGTAAGTAGATTGTGGCATGACTCCTTGCAGTGGCTCAAGGAGTAGGACGCAAATTGGGATCTTGATTTAGTGCTGCCAGAAACTTGTCTCCAAATGCAGTGCTGGAACAGGGGTAAACCACCCAGCAAGGTCCCCAAAATTCATACATGATGTGGCATCTAAGGCTACTAGAGTAGGAGCTCTTCATGGACATATCTATGTCCAGCAACCATTTTTCCTACCTCCGCAGGCCTGTTTGCATAAAAATCTGTTTATTTATATTTCATTTTATAGACCTTTACATGTGATGGATGGTGTCGAAGTCAGCATATTGGATAAAGTCATTTCAATTAAAATCAAGCAAACTTGGTTGTCTTTGTTTGAAAAGATGCGTACGGTACGCTACGGCGTGAAAGGGCACGCTATGGCGTGGAAGGGCGTACGCAACTGCAACACGTGGCAACAACAGTATTTAGTCTTTTACATACATTCGCACACATACGCACACTTGTAAAATAGTACACATTAATGGTAGTTGCAACACATAGTCATTTATGTCGAAATATAGTAGTATTTATATGTAATATTATAAGTTATAGGCATATCAGTAAAACATATGGTACACATTGAAGGAATCTAGTCATGTGTGGTATCATACTAATCCTCTTCGCATTTGCAACTGTCTGGTTCACTCTGCGTAGTAATCGCAGAGTGCATACGCAAGTTATTAATGTTAAGGGATTATGGACTATTAAGATGAGTAATCTTGGCGGGAAGATCAGAGCTCATCCCCTGGAGAGATGACCCCCTCCTTTGGATTCCTGAGCTTAAACTAGCCTATGATCTGCAACCCCCTGGACCCTCCTGATGCCTGGACCAATAGAAGCAAGCCACACCTTTGCATTGTTTTACTGTATCTCTGTTTGCATATAAGCAGCAGCTCCTCATCCAGAGTTCAGTCACCTAGACCACAGACTTCAGGACTGAATGACTGTTCACTGGATCCAGAGCGCCTGCGATAAGTAACGGCTGTACTTGCTATTATTTTGCTAAGATATATATACTGCTACTTTTTGAGAATAAATCTTTGTGCGTTGGAAACACAAATCAAGATTCGACAATCGTTATTGGATAGCGACAAAACGCTCATAACAATGGCTATAGCTGTCTATTTCCCCACCCATATTTTCACAGTCTGCTTACCTGGATCAAGCATCCACCTCACTATTTAAAATAATGACACCCTGTTGTTTACTTTAAATTATACTGTAGCTGTGCTGGAGCCATCAATGGGAACAACAGGCAGATAAGAATGTGTAAAACCTTCAACATGTAAAACATTTCAATATGTAAAATAGGAATATACACAGGAAATTATTTATTTTGGTGTGATTTTCTCTACATATTGAAAATAAGAACATATCCTGACAACTACATTCAGCATACAGAGATTAAAATTCACAAGGTAATTGGATGTGCTGTTGGAAAAGCATCAACACTAAATCAATGAACCAAGTCTTATAGATTCCTCAATCTTCCTCAATGGTTGGAATGGCCAAAGCTTAGTCAATGCAGCAATATATTGACTAAAACCTTAAAGATATTTTTATTGAATCTTGTACAAAAAACAAAAACAAAAATCAAGTCTACAGGGTCTACAGAGTATATTTTGTTCATTTAAAATGTATTCATACCAATGGTATAGATGTAGACTTAACTGTTTTTGGCGTAATGGACTGGAGTGTTATGAAACCATTGTTCATTATGCAGAGACCACAGGGGTGACAAAGTTGAAAGAGTGTCAGTGCTGACTAATGCTGGTTATAGAATTTTTACATCAATTTTTGTTGTTGTTGACAACATTGGGCCTATCTCAATAGGAAGACCAATGGAGTCCCCCTTGGCTGTTGAATGATGACTGAGGCCCCCAGAGCAGCAACATACTCTACTCTAATACCAAAGCAAAATGTTTCAAAGTGTTAAATGATAAACCTCCACCCTGATGGGCAACCTAGTCTCCATTGTTTATGATCTACTAAAAGATACAGCATTATCATGGTGAAGGCCCAATTAAAAATTAGAAGTAAAAATATGACCGTATATAAATGTTTGATCCCCAGCAATAAATTGGTTTCTAACCTGTAAGCTTATTTAAAGAGAGACAAGAGCTGCCCGGCTGTTATTGCAGGCATACCTGTTTCCTGTTAAATGGAAAAGTTTCTCAGACCTAAATTTAATTATCTCTCCAAGCTACAGAATATTGTGAGATAATCTTGTTACCAGGTCTGAGAATTTCCATCTGATAACTCTTGCCATAGCTACATCATTATTATTTTTTTTTTTTGTAAAACCAGTGGATATTGTTCAATATGGTCAACTATAACAGTTTTAAGAGAAGTCATAGGCATCAAAGGCAGGGGAAGAGTGTACACTTAAAACTCATTGGGGCATATTCAATTGTTAGAATATCCCGCCGCGTTAAAACTATTACCGTTATTACGGTAATAGTAAGCTGGATTTCAGCTCGTGGCTCAGGGAGCTGCGAGCTGAAAACTACCGCAATAACGGTTTTTACACGCACTATTACCATATTAACGGTAATAGTGCGCGCGCCGCGAGATTTTCGGCGTTTGTATGTTATTAAGAAAATTGTCAGTTTTGGGGAATCAATACAACTGAGAGCTGACAAGTTCACTTCTACATTTCTCCAGCCAATAGACTATATGATCTATGTAGGTGCTCTATTTTCTGCATTTTTATGCCTTTATTTCTAACTCTGATTGTATTTAGTTAGTATGCTTTTTTTCTCATTATATTCAATGTATTTTTATATTAAATCTACAGTGTAATAAATTTTACCTTGTTATTCTAACAAATCCATAAACTTTTTAAGATTAGAAATATTACTTGGCTAGGTTAACTCTTTGGGCCTGATTCATTAAGGATCTTAACTTGAGAAACCTCTTATTTCAGTCTCCTGGACAAAACCATGTTACAATGCAAGGGGTGCAAATTAGCATTCTGTTTTGCACATAATTTAAATACTGCCTATTTTTTCATGTAGCACACAAATATCAACTTTACATTTCAGTGTACAAATAAGCTATCAAGTATTTGTGTGCTACATGAAAAAACAGTCAGTATTTAACATATGTGCAAAACAGAATACTAATTTGCACCCCTTGCATTGTAACATGCGCCGTCTCTCCTCTTCTGATTTATAGACATACTATAGGCGCCTAATTGAATATAGATCTGCAGCAATAGGGGTAGAGAATTTATATATATCGCAATTTAGATCTAGCCTGCAAAATACTTGGGGCATGTAGGATTTCTATCATAGCTACATGTTAACCCTAGTAGTCTCTCAGTTAAAGGAGACACAGGGAAATCACTATGCATAATTATGATGCATCTTTATCGATCTAAGGCTCTTTGAATAAAAAACCTTATTGTCATATATATCGCAGTTCAGGTTAAGCCTATGTTACAGCATTTAGCATATGTAGGATTTTTATCATAATCATATGCTAACCATAGTACTCTCTTAGCTAAGGAAGCAAAGAGTAACAGCTGTGCATAATTATGAGGCACACATATTAATTCAAGGCAACTAAAAACCGTCTATAAAGTGTTGCCATTTATACATATTAGATCTAAGGGAACCAGAAGATATGGTATACAAATGAATGAATGTGATAATATCTATTCAGGTTTTCACATTTACATTGATTGGATATGACTAATAAACAAGTATATGTATAATTTCTATACAGTCAATGTTATATGACTCAAGGTTATCTAAGGAGTTCCTTTTCTGATAGACCTGGTTTTAAGTTTATATATGAATCCAGTTTAACAGTCCTGATCACCCTAATAAGACAAGCTGCGGCATTACTCAACCTACAGATTATAAAAACTGAATACAAGACTATTATGTCTCTATATATACAATATATGTAGGGTACTATATTCTTATACCATTAAGCGCCCTAACAATTTATTTATAATATATCATATAGGAGGGACGGCGCATTCTAGTAGTTTCTACTGCTAGTTTTATCAGTTTACATTTGTTTAGGTCTATTTGTTCATTTACACTTTTTAATATTTCACTATTCTATATGTGACTATATATTATGACATTAATTTTAATGCATACTAATACATTTTGAATAAGTTTTACATTATTTTGTTATCCTTCGAGTGCCCTAGTTACACATTTCTTGCTCTTCACAAATTTGCTTACTAGTACCTTGTGTGGGTGCACCAATTCTGGTCTTCTGGCTTTATAAAAATGGATGATACCAATATATTTGGATGAGGCCGTCTTCCAGAATAAGTTGAATATTCCTGGTGCGATATAGTCTGTCTTTCTTAGTACAGGCAGGAGTGGAGTCAGAAGGCCAAAGGTCAATACCAGGAAATCAGTATGAGTCCAGAGGGAGATCCAATACAGTAGTCAGGCAGAACCGGATCAGAATCCAAGGAGACATGTATGCAGGAGACAAACAAGGTGCTGGAGACTAGAGAGCTAGATACTCTGGCACCCTAATGGCGCTAGAGCCAGGTTTAAGGAAATTATAGTGGCCTGTCATTGGTGCATGTGGGATCAGCGGTCAGAACAGCACTGAAGCGTCTCCATGGCGCCCGAACTTCTGGTCGAGAACCGGGAGTACCATCCCGTTGCTTAGCAACGGGATGCACGGAGGGCAAAGCAGACAGCCGTACCTGGCACCTAATGTGTGTGCGGGGATAGCGCCTTACATGCTGTGTATTTGTAACAAACATACCTTTGTCACAAACACTAAAAGCACCCCAAAGCAGAGCAAGTGCAGCTGAACAAAGTCTGGTACCTGGGAATGGAAGCAAGTAATTGATGAGGTTAAAAGTCACAGATCTTGAACAGCATGGAGGGGTTACACTGATTAAAATCGCCTTGTTATAGCTATACACATGTCCTAATGAATTTCGTTAGCTTCTGTGACTCTGAAACGAAACATTCTGTCTCAGAACAAACAAATTAATTATTCCTTCTACAGCACTCTCTACATTTAATCACCAGGACATTCATTGAGTGCATACACACCACATGATCGGTTGGCGATTGGTCGGAAAATATTAAACAGTACGACCAACCAAATAAGCTGACAATTGACACTTTTGAAGGACATTCGACCATCGTATCACTATACACACTAACCCGACTTCCGACTGAATGGTTGTATGCCGGCTGATTTGCCCGATTATTAGACGAAAATACTCCAGTGTGTACCCAGCCTTAAAATGAAACTCTGGAGGAAATTTATTGTAAAGACTAGATTAAAGCCTCTGGTTGTTATGAATCCCAGTGCATTCACAAAGTGCAACGGAAGTGTAAGGCAAAGTGTCTTTATTCAGGTAAATATATTAACAAAGATAACTCAAATCCACGGATAACAGGTTCCAAAAGAGACTGTATAGTAAAATAGCAGGAACAAGTATAATAAGTTTACCCCAGTCCAGAAGGCACAAGGCTGTCCAGGAAAGCAGACAGAGTCCAGGGATCAAATAGAGACCAGACAAACAAATCCAAATAGCCAGGCAGAGATCAAGCAAATAGGCGAGGTCCAGAAGTCTGTCCAAAAGGTCAGGGCAACAGGCAAAACAGCGTGATCCAAGGTACAGGCAAATGATTCGGGGTCTCAGGCAAGCAGGCAAGGTCCAAGGTACAGGCAAATGATTCGGGGTCTCAGGCAAGCAGGCAAGGTCCAAGGTACAGGCAGGGGTCATACACAGAAGTTCAGTCCAGCAGGTATATACCAAATAGCACAGGAGCAGGTTAGCAGCAGCCAGGAACAACAGATGAACTGCTCAGAGCACAGCTAGAGGCAGGTACTAAAAGCAGTGCAACAGGTGTAGTTCTAATTAGCATCAGACAAGGAGATTTACTCCTTCAGGCATGTTGCAGAGTTCAGGAGCAGGACAGCAGCTGCACCTCTAATGGATTATAGGTACTGCTGCCAGATACAAAACAAAGGCAGTCATAACACTGGTTGGTGGAATTCATAGTACTGTAAATGGCATGCATGCTAGTGTAGATTATATCACACATTTTTTGTCTGTTTTTGCATGGCATTGTAGCCAACTATCTAATAGTAATATTAATAAAAAATAATAATAAAGTTCTGTTTTCATTTAAAGTTGTGAAGAATAGTTTCTTCTAATACCAAATAATGTTAAACCAATTAGACATGTTAACACTTTACCTATTTTTTACAACTGTACTTCCTAGCATCGAAGTCTACAGTACAAGTCTAATTGGCCTGAATCTAAGATAATGGAAGAAAGTCCTTGTTGTTGGTATTCAGCAAAAGAGCATAAGCGACTTAATTGGTTTAACTCAGCGCCATGCAGAAGAAAGCACTTATTGTACTTCTCATTGCTCAAAGAAAATTTCCCTACCCTCTTTTCTGAAATTGAAAAGGACCTACACATGTGTTGGTTGGGGTAAGTGTGTGCAGTATCTCCTGGTTTTCTGCTGTTAAAATGAATATTCGTCCCCAAATCCTGTACTTATTTCAGACAATTTCAGTTCAAGTAAATATATCCATGTGGTACTCTTAAACAAGTACAGAAATCCATAAACAAGTTTATTTGGATGAACAATTCATCTAGGCAGAAAGATGAAGGTGGTAGAGGACTACCAGACATCCCTTAGTATTATTATGCAAACTCGTTTGTTTCAACTTGTGGCCCGGTTTCCCTATTCTTTTTAAAAAGTTTTCAGATTGAGACTTCCAACACCGATGCAACTTTCCTGGCTTCAGTCCTAAATACTCCTAAACATTTCAGGTCAGTATTTGCCCTTGAATATAGTATTATTATTTTTTCTAGATCCCTGTGGTTAGTTTGTTAAGAAATGTAAATGATCCAAAATACATTCTCCAATAACTGCTGCTGGTCAGAAAACTACAACTTCCTCCTTCTGTGGTGCTGTGTTCCTCACTCTTTCTACTACAAACATCCAGTTCATCTGTTTCTTTTCTTTCATCATGTTGTCCATCCTGACTTTCTTACAAAGCCCACCATGTATTATGTTCCTTTAAGGTCCAATCTCTGTTTTAGGATACTTTCATTTTATACCATGTTTCTCTGATCCTTTCCTTTTACTAGATCCACCATGTTCTTGGTTTAAAGCTGTTCCAGAACTCAAGGTTTTCTTTTGTTCATTGAGATGCACTAACGCCACAGTTTTTTTATTGAACCACTATCAATCCAAGATTTCTTACAGACTGTACTTTTGTCTTCTCTGTTTAATGTTTTATTCTCTTTTATCTTCCTCCTTCTTGGACCGCTTTTTTTCTCTGGGAATTGTGATATTTTTCTCCACCAGATGTATTTTCTCTCTTGTTAGTCATCTCTGTATCCTATGATGTCATCTCTCTCCTTCCATATAAATCTAGGAAACCTGCCTCAGAGGTGTGTCTCTTCTCTCTTACAATGTTGTCTCTACTTTTTTACAATATTTTTTCTCCTTCCTTTGCTTGCCACATCTCTCCTCTATAACTTTCTTATTACTTTAAATCATTTTACTCTCTGTTGTAACCTCCATAATTTGCTTCCAACTGTTTGCTTCACTTTCTTACCAGAACTAAAGTTGTGGCTGATAACATTTTCACTAGGCAGACAAACAAGGTTATGTTTGTTTGCAGTCTTTGAAAACAACAATTCATGGGCTTCAGCACTTGTATATTTATTTAACTACATGATATCATCAGCAGTCATGAGTGTTCCATCCTAGTTTAAAAGAAGAACAAAAAAAGCTTTAGTATGAAAGTGCGAGATACAGAGAAAGTAGTCAGTAGGGAGTCACCACCTAATTTCTTAATTATCCAATTGCTCTTAATTTTCTTGGCAAGCATATGCCATTCATACAAAATATCCATATACGTATCTTATAACCCCTTTCCAGCAGTGACTGCTAACATTGTAAGCTCTGCACTTGTGCCATATCTTAGTTGTATGCTTTTATTCTTATTTAACAGAGTTCCTGGATTGTGGTTTCCTCTGACTCCTCTGTCACTGATTATATATTATGATATTATGTTTGTTTTTAATAAAGATGGGTGGGCTCGGTTCCCCGAGATCCGAATCCATCCGAATTTCGCCTATCCGGTAGGCTCGTTACTCTCCCGGAGTCAAAATCGAGGCAAAACGTCATCATGACGTATTCGTATTTCTGAGCTCGGTTCTCGCAAGATTTGAAAAGCATAAATACTCACCTCCACAGCAATCCATCGCCATTTGACAGAGGGAGAGAGCAGGGTTAGGTCAGAGGCTGTATTAGCGCAGGGACAGAGCAATAATTGTACACCTTATTCTTTCTATTATTCTTTCATTTCAAATCTATTCAATTATATTAGTAAATCAAATTATATTAGCAATTGTTAGAGCAGGAAGAGAGGAGGATAGAGAGGCTTATTTTTAAATTTTTTTGCACTACAAGTACTTTGGGGTCTCCCATAATCCCCAGTGTTTTACACTCATTTTTCTGGCTGTCAAAGGTGATATTTGTCAGCAGTATTTCTAAAAAAAAATTTGCACTACAAGTGCTTTGGGGTCTCCCATATTCCCCAGTGTTTTAGACTAATTTTTCTTTCTGTCAAAAGTGATATTTGTAAGCAGTATTTCTAAAATTTGTTTGCACTACAAGTGCTTTGGGGTGTCCCATATTCCCCAGTGTGAAACACTAATTTTTCTGGCTGTCAAAAGTGATATTTATCAGCAGAATCTTTACAATTTTTTGCACTACAAGTGCTTTGGGGTGTCTCATATTCCCCAGTGTGAAACAATAATTTTTCTGGCTGTCAAAAAAAAGTCATATTTGTCAGCAGTATCTACTTTTTGGCACTACAAGTGCTTTGGGCTCCTTAAAATGGATTCAAAGCAGTCCACATATGAGCAGAATCAGCAATCAGGTTCTGTCACCAGTCCTGATGGTAGTGTTCCCAGTACATCATCTGGTAAAGGCGATGTAAAACTACATAGTCTTTTTAAATCAAGGAAAAAAACACACAACAAAAAAAAGTTACCGTGTTGAAGCGAAAAAGAAGTGTAACTGAGGAAAAGTTAAGTGCTGATAAAAAAAAAATTGCCAACATCCCATTCTACACACGCAGTGGCAAAGAAAGAATGAGCCCTTTGCCTTTCTCTATTAGTGGCTGATCAAAAAATGTTACCGAGCCTACTTCTTGTATGGTCACTTGTGACCAAGCAAGACCAAGTAATTTGGAGTCTAAAAGTGGTGCACAACTACTGTTACGCTTCAAAGCCGAGCTGCAAGAAAACAGTAAGGCATTAGAGGATAATGTATGCTCTGAATCAGAAATTACAACAATCCCTGTGGAGATTCCATCCACCAGTGGTATGTCTAATCATGAGCATTCTGTTAGTGACAGTGTACCCATAAAGAAGGGTCCTTTCAGCAGTTCTGCTGATGTGTGCCTTAACAGCCCAAGTGTAGCTGGTGATACACCAATTGAGGATGCCACTTTGGAATTAGAAGAGGATGAGGGGGAGATTTGTGTAGGCGACGAGGGCACTAATGATGATGTTGATTTCTATTTATATTCTAGACTCTATAACGGCTGAATAGTTTTCTATATTACTACTAGTGGATAGGGGGTCTGATGCAGACAGATACAAAACTGCCTTTGTCCATTTCTTTTTATATTCTAATTCTATAGTCTATGCAGGCTGCTTTTTTTCTATTCAACTACAAGCGGAGGGCGTGGGGGGGGGGGGCATAGACAGCCACCAAACTACCTTGGTCCATTTATTTTTTATATTGTTCAGTCTATGCAGGCTGCTTTTTTTATATTCAACTACAAGTGGAGGGGGGGGGGGGCTGTAGAGACAGAAACCAAACTGCCTTTGTCCATTTCAATTTATATTGTACAGTCTGTAATGGCTGAATTTATTTTGTATTTTCTACAAGTGGAGGGGGGCCTATAGAGACAGAAACCAAACTGCCTTTGTCCATTTCAATTTATATTGTACAGTCTATAATGGCTGAATTTATTTTGTATTTTCTACAAGTGGAGGGGGGCCTAGAGAGACAGAAACCAAACTGCCTTTGTCCATTTCTTTAGATATTTAACTATAAGTGTAGGGTATAATATACACCCAAAGACAATCTGGTTTGTGTGTAGAATTAATGACGGCCTATCAGGAATTAAACTGTTTTTTTCATAATTTATTAGCTTTACAATTACATTACTTATCCAAGAAACAGTTGGAGCACTAAATTCGGGTATTTTATGCTAAGGGTGATCGGTCTATAGTTACGGCAGTCAGCTGCATCTTTGCCTGGTTTTCAGGATCGTCATGATTTGAGCTTTGAGCATCTCCTCTGGGAACCCACCACATTCAGTGCCATCATTGTACAAATCAACCAATATAGGAACAAGGTCTTTCTTAAACAAGCCATGTGCCTTGCGTTTCGGGATACCCTTTAGCATGTCAAAGATTTACAGAGAGGTTCAAGGGGCATTCAAGGATTGCAAGGCTTTTGCCATCTAGAGAAAGGAGACTAAGATGGTGGAGAAAGTCATGAATGTGAGCAGATGAGGGTTCTGGGGTGGCTGGGTCATCTTTGAAATTATAAAGGCCCGAATAGTACTTAGCAAAGAGATTGCCAATGTCTCTGGGATTTGAGATTCTTAAACCCTCTGAGGTAGACATATGGCGGATCCTATTTCTGGCCTGTTGGCCCCTGAGTTTTCTAGCCAGCATCCGTCCCACTTTATTACCTGTAGTTATCACCTGTAGTATAGAATTTATGAGAGACAGGAGAGGGCAGCTTGGGTACGGGCCAGGAGAAGTTTTTTAAGCTGTTACCAAACTTGGGTCAATTTAAGTTTCAGTGATGGCAAGGGACATGATTTGTTACAGGTCTCCAGGGTGGAAAGCTTAGATTAGGTCTGGCTTGTAAAGGTAAAGTTAATCCTATCCCTAACTCCTAACCCTAATACCCCTAACCCTAAAATAATACTTACATTACATGAATGACACCCAGGTCCGTCCATCGCCGCTTTAAGAGAAGTCACAGTTTCACATGACGTCATTTTCCATAGTTGGCAAGAGATGGAGTCATCACATGAAGTCATCTGGATCTTGGTTAGTAGTCTTTTCAGTTTGGGGTAGTACTTCTTCGGAATCCTTATGCCGCCTTAGTCCGTGTCAGGGTAGTCAGTATTGTTAAACTGGCTACCACCGAAAACAACAGTGTGAACCATGGCAAAAACACAGAAGAAACTTTGACTGTATAAGGCTTCAGGAGAAAACTGACATGGCTTGGCAATTGAAGTTTGGTTGTCTAGATGTGTCATGAGGAATGCACTTTCGAGGGAGTCTATGACTGGGGAGCAAATTGGGAGAGAGGGGTATAGTTTTCCCATGAAAGGGCTGGCTCCAAAACATAATAAACAGTACCTGAGAGTCAGCGGGCAAATCTCGCATTTCGGTTTGCGAAGTTTACCAGGGGAAAATCCCAGAAGCAGTGGAGATAATAGCAGGAGGCACAGAAAAAGAGAGAGAGAAGATAGCGACTTGGAGATCCACGCCTCAGGGACCGACCTGTCCCACCTTAGACCACTTAGCAGCAATGCGGGCACAAGGTGGAGAGGTGTCAAGAGCAAAGATGATGTCCCAGCCTTTCAGTAGTTGGGAGGCCTCATCAGGAATAAAAATAACATGAGTAGAATTGTTTCTCTGAACAATGGGCTTTACTGTGAACCCACAATGGTAAGAGATGTTGTGGCACCACAGGGCCGTGGTGAAAGCATGGAACATCCTCCTCTTAAGGATAGTGGCTGATAAAAAATCAGGAAACAGTTGGATATCAGAAAGAATCTCAGTGTTTTACACCTGGTCGCTCTCAAAAGCTGTTCCTTCATGTGGAAAAAGTGCATCCAAAGGAGTGTGTCTCCAGGAAAAGGGTCCAAATAGGTCCAAGGTTTGGGCAGTCTATAGACTTTATCGATAAGGAGATCTCACTCCAAAGCTGAGGGTAGAAGCATGCAGAACAGTGTCATGATTTAAGAGCAGATGTCAGCATTAGCCATTGTTTCAGGAATGCCCCCGATTTTGACATATCTGACATTTTTTCTCTAAAGAAGTCTTGTTCCAGCTGGAGGGCGTCGTGGGAGGACACCAACTCGCCCATTTTTTGTTCCAAGTGATTAGTGCAATGTATTTCTCCAGTTTCTCCCTTAAGTTCACAGATAGAGGCTCTCATGGTGTTGGTGAGCTCAGAGTTGAGGTTAGATAACATCAGTTGCATAGCACCAACCATGAGGCTCGAGATGAGCAGAGGAGGTAGTAGGAGGGTCTATTGACCCTGAGATCAGGGAGGCCCCAACATCTGAGAGAGCTGAAGCCTCTGAGGAGGAAGGGTTTTCTTTTTCTTTCCTTTCGTTAGGTGCTTAAAGTAATTCACAGCAGGAATGATGTTTTTTGTATTTTTTTGGGCCCATCGTGCTAACAAGAGGATAGAGTCTTGGTGAGATAGTTTGTCACACAAGAGCGGTATAGGGTAGCACAGGTTGTCAGGACAAAGCAGGTGGTGTCAATACTCAGACATGGGTGGGTCTGTAGAGCAAAGTCAGTGGCCAGACATGGGTCAGGTGTGTGGAAACAGCCTGCTGGTCCCACGGAGAACACTACCCTCAAGCTCGGAGGTCAGAAGCTTGTATCTCCTACAGGTATTATAGGCGAGGGCAGTCAGCATCTAGAAGGATGAGGTGTCAGCACGAGTTCACAGCCAGAACCCAGTTTTGTAGCACATTGTATGGGCAACCTTAAATGTTAACGGATACAATGTGTAGTGAGGAGATTCCACTACCGGGTGGGCAGCAGAGCTCTCCACCAGAAAAGGCAATGGACGTGGAGAGAGACAGTTCCAGGTCTGTGTATTGGAACCAATGTGGTTTAGCTGCCGATGCAATAGACAAAGTGGCCACTAGTTGTAAGTGTTGTTGTAGAGACAGTTCAGGTAGTATAGAAAAGATGGCTAGTGTTCAGAGCTAACTGTACCTCCTTATGGCTGAGGCATTTTCTGGAGGAACCTGCAGAGGTACTTGATCTGCTGTGGGTCTTGTGTGATGCAGACACAGGTTATTCAGGGTGCTTATGGCAGGATTCTGAGCCTGAAGGCTCTACCACCCATGAACTCTGTGCTTACAGGCATCCCACCGCTGGGATCTTACAGCGGCGAATGTCCACCAATGGGTTTCTCGGCAGGGGGTGCCTGTGCAGTGCAGTAAGCACAGAAGCCCGGTCACTGCAGGTGCTGCTCAGAGCTCCTACAAAATGGCACCACCTGGGATGCGCCCGTGTTGGGAAATCCACTATTGTGTCTGCTCGCCTGTGAGGTCAGGCTGCTAATTGCTGGTGATTGCAGCCACTGCCATGTGAAAGCGCTGGAATCTCAGGCCTTGGGAGGGGCTAGTTCTCCGTAAGGAAAGCTCCCAAGTTGCCCCCACTATGTGACTAGTGTGTGGATTGTGAGCCCCGTGTGACCGCTTCCTTTGCAGATGGTCACAGTTTTGGCCACCAGAATGTTGGTGTGGCCCCCGGGGGTACAAAAGGCTTAAGTGATGCCGGAAGAGTGAGCTGATTGCGAGAAAACCCCGCAATTTGGCACTCATGTGCTGGAGCTCTGTGGTGTTGCGGCCATTGACCTAGGCCGTCAAGCCACACACCCCCATTTTTATCAATTGTAATCAATTAAAGCATGATGCTGATGCTAAGCACCTGATATCACTTTTTTATTGTTGTGTCTGATTAATTAAACATTCACATCAAGAATTCTGTGCTTGTATGCCTCACATTTGCATTATCTATAAAGAACAAGAATACATTGACAAATCTGCTTACAGCTTCAGAGAAATAGTCAGACAGTGGAAGGGTCAATAATAAACCCTGCTACTTTCCTTATCATAAACATGTACACAGTTATGTAAGTAACAAAAATAACCTGTAACAACATTACTACTCCTAGCAGATTGCACATGTAATTTTCATTAGGGTTGGCCAGAGCGCGTCTCAACAGCATTATAGGCCCCCGGGCGAAGCAGTCCACTGGGGCCCTACCTACACAACCACTCACCCACTTATGTACAATTAGTACGTTGTTTTCGTCAAGGTCAAGATATGTATTCGCAACAGCAAGATCACATGTGCTGATAACAGCTGATACTGAGGTGATTAGTCCATCTAAATGTTTTAATAAAGAGGGTTTGAAGGTTCTGAATAGATCACCGGGAATAATATACTGAAAGGTTGGCAAGCCTTTGTGACCCCCATGCTCGTGCACCCCCGGGCAACTGCCCAGAGTGCCCATGTGTTAAGATGGCTCTGGCTCTGTTTGTTCCAGGGCTTCCTGCAGCAACTGCAAAACATGTGTGGGAAAATGTTTAATAGATATAAAGGGCCAAGAACCAGCTCCAAGACGTGGTGTCACAGTGGAGTAGATCAGTTTCTCTTAATTATGATCCATAGAAGCTAGAGCTGACATACTGAAGACTAAGCTATGCTCTGATCAGAAGGGAACAGAGCTCTGAATCTGCTCCTTTTTTCTGCTATAAATATTGTTAAATAAAATGTAAAATTAGACATTAATATTAATTATTCAATTCCATAAAATATACATTTACTTTAAATCTACACTAAACCTAAGAAAACAGGGAAAACAGGGCTAGCAAAGCAGGCCAAGAGGTACAGAGGGTGATGGAAAAGTAGAAGGAGCACACATGGAAAGAGGGCCCTGCTCATGAGAGCTTACATCCTAAAGGGAAGGGGGAGACACAAATAGGGTGGTACTAACTGGGGGAGAGAGCCAGGACAAGGAAGTTATGAGGAGGACTGATAGACTTGAATAAAGAAATGAGTCTTAAGGGCACGCTTGAAGCCTTTGAGAGTAGATGCTAACCTGATGGAACGTGGAAGATCGTTCCACAGCAGGGGAGCAGCCCGGGCAAAGTCCTGAAGACGAGAGTGAGAGGAGGTGATCAGTGAAGTAGTGAGGCGGCGGTCAGAGGCAGAGCGGAGGGGGCGGGTAGGAGTGTAGGTAGAGATGAGATTGGAGATGTAGGGAGGGGAAGATTGACTAAGAGCTTTAAAGGTGAGGGTGAGGAGTTTAAATTTAATTCTGTAGGGTATGGGGAGCCAATGTAGTGACTGTTGGAGGGATACTGCAGAGACAAAGCGTCGGGAGAGAAAAATGAGGTGGGCAGCAGCATTGAGGATAGACTTCAAAGGGTCAAGGCGAGAATCAGGTAGGCCAGGGAGAAGGAGGTTACAGTAGTCAAGGCGAGAGATAACAAGCGAGTGAACAAGGGTTTTCGTAACTTCCGTGGTGAGAAAGGGACGTATTTTAGATATATTCCGAAGGTTGAAGTAGCAGGATTTTGAGAGGGACAGAATGTGAGGCTTGAATGAGAGAGAGGAATCAAGGATGACCCCAAGGCATCGGACTTGGGGGACAGAAACGAGGGTAGTGTTATTAACAGAAATAGAGAGGGGGGGAGGTGGGAGAGTCCTGGAAGGGGGGAAGACTATAATCTCGGTCTTGGAAATATTGAGTCTAAGCAAGCGTTGGGACATCCAAGATGAGATGGCCGAGAGACAGGAGGAGACACGAGACAGAAGAGAAGGGGAGAGGTCAGGGGATGAAAGATAAATTTAGGTATCATCAAAGAGGTGGTACTGGAGGCCAAAGGAGTGGATGAGAACACCAAGGGAGGAGGTGTAGAGGGAGGAAAGCAGGGGGCCAAGAACGGAGCCTTGCGGAACGCCAACAGGTAGGGGAAGAGGGAGATATGCAGCACTATATGCAATGTGATTGTGCAGAGCAGGAATGTTTTCTGACCAGTACAGTGAAAGAGAATACTGGCCACATCATGGAAAGAGACATGGTGCCTTCAGGAACACTATTATCTTCCCGGTAACAAGGTTAGTAAATACATTTGTATGTTGCCATGAACATAATACAATTACAAATTTTGTTAATGTCAGAAAAGGTCAGAAAACTACTTTTGTTTCATTTTAAATATGGATGTCCAGTTTGAAGAAAGTTAAGCACAACGGTGAGCAACAGGCTACATATTGGGGGCCTTCCATATGGCCCCCAACTCCTTCAAAGAGTTGCACACTACATTTTTGTAATTGTTCTTGGTGCTTTGCTATGGGAACTTCCCAATGTGTACAGGTGCTGTATGTATCATGCCTATACATCGAGTCTAACAGTTCCTATAGCCTTTGTGTCAAAAAATGATAGCAGTTCATCTGAAAGTTAGTTTGTGGAGCCTCAGAGACCTCACCATCGAATGGAAAGCACAGGTACTGCGCAACAAGATTCTTCCCATTCTGCAGTACACAGCCCAAGCTTGGTCACCTCCTGCTGCTGTCTGCAAGACCATCATGAAGTCAACCTTCTACTTCATCTGGGGCTCCAAAATGGACAGAGTGAAGTGGCTGGTTATGTATAAGAAGCTCATCAAAGGTGGGAAAAGGATACCGGATATCCCCACCATGCTGAGAGCCTTCTTTATTTGCACTGCATCTGCAGGTCTCTTATTGAAAAGATCACCTCCTCTGCTGGAAATTCCATATCTCGCTTCTTCCTCCTGCCTCTTTGGAGGACCCTTGTGCTCAGAACCTGTAAAATATATGCTGTGCTGTTTCCCTTCTGGTGATGCAGAAGGAGCAGTGAATATATATGCAGAGGTGCATTAATGTCCTGAGAGGCAAATCCCCCTGGATAGACATCCATGCAATGTCTTTATGTCTATTAGTCAGTCTCTTAGAGGCCACATTCTCCCACACATGTTTAGCTGTATCAGCAGGGAGCCCTGGAACAGACTCCAGAACATCTTTAGCTCTGATGAGTTTTTAGTTGGGACAATTGTGGAAGCCAAAAACTATCTCATCAGAACTAAGGACATTATGGAGTTTGTTCCAGGGCTTCCTGCAGTAACTGCAAAACATGTGAGGGAAAATGTATAATAGATATAAAGACATTGCATGGTTGGATATCCAGGGTGGTTTGCCTCTCAGGACATTCATGCACCCTCCAGGACTGTCGCAGGCTGATCCACAGCTTGCTTAGTGACTATAAAACCATTAACAGTCCTGATGAATAGGAAAGTGATTGATTGTTGTTTACCTCTACTCCTTCTCCCCCATGTCTCTGTTTTTTAATAAAGCTTTGGGCTTGTGAACCCTCCTCCCTTACCCCCTCCATCCTATCCCATTTCCCCATCACTGTTTGAAAATTTTTCAATAAAAAAAATCAGTAATACCCAGTAATATCGCCAAAATAGAACTAATAGTGAAGGCCAATATTGTCAGCAGTATTAGTAATGCCTAATACTGCCACTAGTAGCAGAAATATCCAACAGTGTTAGCAGCACTTATTTTGAATAGTGTCAGCAGTAGCAGAGATAACTAACAGTGTTACTAGTAGCAGAACTGTTCAACAACAATTAATAGTAATGATGCCCAATATTGCCAGTAGTATTTGTGATGTCCCAGCCATCACAGTAGTAGTACTCAACAGTGTTAGCAGTAGTAGTCATGCCCAAGAGTGGCAGCTCAAAAAACATTGCTGACACTCATTAACTTTTCCATTTCCTGATTTGAGCGTTCACAGTGTTTCCCTTCATTCAGCACGATGTGAAGATTGCGCTACCGGTTTCTAATTGGTCATTGCTCATGGCCACCTAGAAGACTGCATTCACATATTAAATTTTATTTAATTTGTTGAGGACAATAATCACAATTGAGGCAGCATAAGTAGTGTCTAGACCAGCACCACAACCATCCTCATCTTATAACACCTTGAAAATCACCCTAACCTCCCACATACGTGGGTGGAAGAGATAAAATATAAAATAAATACATTTCTAGCACTGTTTGTGATAATCCTTTTCTTCCACTGCTGCCAGTGTCGGACTGGGGCATGAAGGGCCCACCGGGGAATGCAACACTAGGGGCCCACCAAAGGGGGTGTGGTCCGCCATCATAGAGGCGGGACCAGACAATAGAGGGGGAGTGGACCAGACAATAGAGGGGGAGTGGTCAGTCCACGAAGGACAGCTAGCACCATAGTGTAGTATGTAAAGAATGCAGTGTGTGTATAAAGAGTACACAGTGTTGACCTGCCCCTTAGATTGGGCAGAACAGTCACCAAAAATCAGGATTGTCCCACTAGACCAGGATTGGCTAACCTGTGGCACTCCAGGTGTTGTGAAACTACAAACCCCAGCATACTTTGCCAATATATAGAAGCTTATTTCTGGAAGGGTATGCCGGGACTTATAGTTTCACAACACCTGGAATACCACAGGTTAGCCAAGCCTGCACTAGACTCAGATCATTTGACAGACTGTCCTACCTATTGTTGTCCCTTTTAACACCTGTGGCTGCTGGTTTCTTTAGTTGCGGCTTGTCTAGATCCTGGAATGTTGAGGGCCGGCCCTATTTGGAAAAAATAATGGGTACATTTAGAAACGTCAACTATTCCTGCCATTAAATAAACAGCACCCACATTCAATTATAGACCCAAACCAACTCAGCATTAAAGGTCACATCACCCCCTCCCTATAGTGTTCTCTGTGCAGCCCCCCCTCACTATAGTTTAGCATAGGCAGCCCCCCTATAGTTTAGTATAGATAGGCAGCCCCTCTATGCCACATAGTAGTGTCCCCAAAACAATGTTATGCCACACAGTAGCGCCCCCAAAACAATGTTATGCCACATAGTGCCCCAAATGTTATGCCACATAGTGCCCCCAATGTTATGCCACATAGTGCCCCAAATGTTATGCCACATAGTGCCCCAAATGTTATGCCACATAGTGCTCCAAATGTTGTGCCACAGTGCCCCAAATGTTATGCCACATAGTGCCCCAAATGTTATGCCACATAGTGCCCCAAATGTTTTGCCACAGTGCCCCATATGTTATGCCACAGTGCCCCAAATGTTATGCCACATAGTGCCCGCAATGTTATGCCACATAGTGCCCCAAATGTTATGCCACAGTACCCCAAATGTTATGCCACATAGTGCCCCAAATGTTATGCCACAGTGCCCCATATGTTATGCCACAGTACCCCAAATGTTATGCCACATAGTGACCTCAATGTTATGCCACATAGTGCCCCCAATATTATGCCACAAATGGTTAAAAAATATACTTAACCGATATCTTGCTTGCTGCAGGCTCTCTGTCCTTCTTTCTTCTTCAGCGGCGGCGGCAGGCAGGAAGATCAGCTGACAGGGGGAGGGGGCGGGTCACATGATCGCAGCTGCGATCGCAATTGAGCAGCGGGGATGCCGGGTTCTCGTGGGGGCCTCCAGGTAAGCTCCGCCCACGGGTAAAAGGGGGTGTGGCCGTATGGTAGCCGGGCCTATCGGTGGCTTAACCGGTAGTCCGCTGGGCCAGTCCGACACTGACTGCTGCTGAGCCTCCGTAATAAATATGCTGCGACTCCAGCTGCAGGAGTACAGGAGGGCCACATGCGAGTTGAGTCTCAGAGGTTTTGCAGCACTATATAATGTTGGAAATATAAGAATTGTAGAATAGTACAGTGCGTTTTACTTTTAACTTTACAAGTATTTAATAGTAATTTAAATTACCACTTTAGAGAAGACATTGTAGTGGGGACATGCATGGAACTTGAGTAAGTTTAAACTGGATTAAAAGGTGGACATATTTGACAATTCTATTTTGTGACAATGGAATTGTAAAATAATTCTGCCTTATACTTCATTTTTTTTTCACTCCAATTTCACAACTGTTCCCCAATGTGTCATCTGCCTAGCAGCAAGCTGCCCTTGGATATTTTCAAATGTTGGCATGTATGCAAGAATAGTGATATGAACAACACATAATCCAAATCTCCTTAACACAGTGGGGTCAAGCAAGGTAACTGGACATATAATTAGTAGTCTCTGTGTTGTCTGATACTAATCCTTTTATTGATGGGTGACATGTAGCACACGTTGTTACCAAGAAGGAATGTACATATGCTCTACAATGTGTTTCTCAACCTACTGACCCTCCCATCCAGGATGTTACTGTCAGATATTTTGTCACACCATACCAAATATTAACTTTAACTCAATAATTCTGTTAGGGATTTACAAGCCATAGACTTAAAATATTACTAATACAGAAGGTTTACTGCTTAGCGCATTCCAGCGACTCATGACAGTAATCAAAGGAACGTGGCACCCCAGTAGATCAGACATCCCTGCAGCTGCTTTTTCACATGATAAACTTGCAAGCTGCTTCATTCTAATTACCATGTCTGACTACAAGATTAAGATCCAGGGACAACCTATTCAAAATTTCCATTAAAGGGACCTGTCCATCCTTTCAATAATAAGAACTTCTGTAATGTTAAAAGCATTAACACCAAACAAAGGATTCTTGACACTTATAATGACTCGAATAGGATGAAAATGGTGACCAACTGGTGAATTATTGTTGTGAATAAACTAGGATTAATGAAATCCATGTTTACCCTTCACTTTATTTCTCACAGTAGGATCAGTATATGTTAATCAGCTTAATTTGCGCTGCTTCCTCTAAACTGAATATTACATGTGAAAGTGTCGGTCTTGTCCACAGACAGTGTGTGCAGCTCACCACAGGGGCAAACGCAGGATTTAGAAGGGGGGGGGTTTCTGCCCCCCCCCCCCGGAAAAAAAAAAAAAGAGCAAGGGAGAGCAGCTCCATTTCAGCAAGTCTGAATTCTACAGCAGCCGTGGCACTGTCAAGAAGCATCCGCGGCAGTGCTGTATTATACTACAATACTGCACTGCCGCGGACGCTTCTTTGACAGCGCCGCGGCTGCTGTACAGTACTGTTGGTTCCCGGAGGGGAGGGGTTTCTGGAGAACCAGAAACCCCCCCTGCGTGCGCCACTGCACCAGATAGTGACTCCCAGCTCAGATCTGATGGGCAGATAGATACAGTTTATGATCCAGTCACCAAAATGTGCACAGGATAATCCTGTTGGGAAATCTTTAGCCTGCATGTATTCCCCATACTGAAATAAACATCAAAAGAAACTCTTTATAAATTCATATCTAAGAAAGTCGCTAGACATATTTAGGACTAAATTAAATATATGTCGAACTTATCTGCTAGTCTATAGAGAGAACAAAGAAACGAAGATTGTCCTAAATAATTAAAATGTTGTGGTCTTATTTTATATTTATCTGCGGGTAAATTTATGCTAGGTTGGTTGAATGCATTATCATGTTTCTATGATGTTGTGGTAAATAGATATTTCATTTGAGAATTCCCTATTAAACCTGTGTGAGTAGAATATGTCATAAAAGGCTATTGTAAAGCCCAGATTATGGGCCACATGGGCCTGGGGCCAGGGCCGGATTAAGGGAATGGAGGCCCCTGGGCTAAGGGGGCCTCCATTCCTCCGTGAGGGCCCCCCCACTGTGATCCGAGCCGCCCCTCCGGTGAGCCGAGCCGCCCCTAAGGCACTTACCTCTTTCTCCTGGCATTGCAGTTCTTCCCCGGCGCGCTGTACGCTCTTTACTGAGGATATCTCGTGAGAGTGAGGACTCACGAGATCTCCTCAGTAAGGAGACTACAGCGCACCGGGGAAGGACCGCAGTGAAAGTGCTCAGCAGCATTGATCATGCCCGGGGGCGCCTCCGCTCCCGACCGATCAATAATGCTGCTGAACAATTTCAAGGGCCCCCTGGATGCCCGAGGCCCCTGGGCTGTAGCCCAGTTAGCCCTAGGGTTAATCCGGCCCTGGGTGTGGCCAGTGATGTGTGGGCAGATGTGTGTGGACGTGGCCAGCACCATGAAGGGCATTGCTTGCTCTTTCCTGCAGCCACCTGCATCTCCCTCCCATCCTCATTTATATAAATAGTGCAACACTGACTGGTTCACACAGCATGTATGTAAAGTGAAGAGTGGAAATACATTCCAGCTGTTTCTCATGCTGGGACAAGCTCTTGGCTAGTCAAGATAGTCCCCTAAAATCAGGACTGTTGAGAGGTAAAGGTATGTTATTTTATTGACCATTGAAGACAAATATACAATGATTGATTATTTTTATTTATAAAGTGCTTTTTTTCCATCAATTTTATTGAAGTATTTGGGGTACACAAAAAAAAGAAGGGGAATCATCAAGGGGGGATATAGGGGGAACCCCCTCATAATGGAGGGGTTGCTCAATGGGTATTACAACAAATATAAATCCAGACATTCTGAAAATAGAAAAGACACAACAAAACAAAAAAAACATTACAATGCACATCATAGAAACATAAAATGTTGAAAAGATGCCGTGGGGGGAACCACTAATCCTTCTAGAGGGAATCAGGTAAAGCCAGGAGCGAGTGGGTGGGAGAGGCGGAAGATGACCCTCTATTTGCACCCGCTTGAACCACTTCATGATAGGGGCCGCAGCAGAAGTGGAGTATGGCATGTCTATTGTCTCCATTTCACA
The DNA here is from genome assembly GCF_038048845.1 of Mixophyes fleayi. Lineage (NCBI taxonomy): Eukaryota > Metazoa > Chordata > Amphibia > Anura > Limnodynastidae > Mixophyes > Mixophyes fleayi. The sequence goes on along the minus strand of NC_134405.1, from coordinate 103,050,681 downwards.
GCTGTACTCAGCGGCGCACGCAGTATTGCTTGGGGGGGATTTCCCCCCCACCCCAAAAAAAAAAAAACACGTGAGAGAGCTGCTGCGCATGTGCCCAGCTCTGTTTCGGCAGCACTGTACTATACAGCAGCCACGGCACTGTCAAAAAAGCGTCCGTATAGTACAGTGCCAATATGTGGGGCACTTCGTTAGCAGTGGGGAGGGGTTTCTGGAGACCCAGAAACCCCCCCTGCGTGCGCCCCTGGTACTGTATTTTAGGAATAATACAAGCCAGCGTAGGGGATTTATAAAGTGCTTTAACAAAAACATACATGAAAAATGCTCATTTTCAGTTTTTTAACATTGAACAAAGTACAGGGTGCTGAAAACCTAAGAAAATTAATAAAAAAAATTAAACTTGAATCTAAGTATAAATATATATAAAAACACTGTCTACTCTTCGTATTGTAGTATAATCCGGGGAACAGGTATCATCTCCTGGGTGAACAGCAGCAGTAAGACACACGAGTCCAGAAGTTTCAGGATAACAGCCACAGCCAGTTTATTCACCAGCTTGTAAACTAAACAAAATATAAACAAAATCCTAGCCGTCTGGCTACTAATACATTTATGGAGGCTCTCACTTATGTGTAGAACCTTATGTCCCACACACACACACCAAACCACATGTATATTGTTGCTCACTGCAGCACAGTGTCTCAGGAGACCCTGGCTGCATATCCCAGCTGCCTTATTACAAGCACCTCACAGGCGCATCCCTTGATTACTCTGTTAGAGACTGACAGATCATAAGACCCAGACTGGGCCTTATGTATACAGTGCTGGAAGCCTGGGACACATACCCCTGTATCTAGCCTCCTTCCAGTGACTCTGTCACAGTATCTATATTGATAAAACACTTTCTTTCTGCAAACATCCTAAACTCTCTCGTCAAACAAACGCTCCAATCCCTAGGTCTTAAAGACACTGTCCTATCCTGATTCTCATCATAGCTAGCTAATCACTCTTTCAGTGTTAATTTCTCTGGATCCACCAACGCTCAGCTTCCTTTATCAGTTGGAGTACCGCAAGGCTCAGTCCTAGGTTCTCTGCTATTCTCTATCTACACTGCTACTCTTGGAAAATTAATACGCTCCTTTGGATTTCAGTATCATCTCTATGCAGATGATACATAAATTTATCTATCCTCTCCTGATCTCTCACCATTTGTGTCTCATGTTACTGACTGTCTTTCTACCATTTCATTTTGGAAAACAGAATTACTAATATACCCACCCACCAACAAAAGCGTCTTGCCTGACATTTCTATTTTTGTTGAGAACACGACCATGAATCCCACCCCGCAAGCTCGCTGCCTAGGTGTAATCCTTGACTTGAAACTATCCTTTCTTCCCCGCATCAACTCTATATTTACATAATGCAGCATACATCTAAAAAACATTTCCAAACAACGTACATATCTCACATGAAAAAACTATAATTAATGCCCTCATCATCTCCCACATCGACTATTGCAATTCCCTCCTTACTGGTCTTCCCAAAATCAGACTCAAACCCCTACAATCTATTTTGGATGCAGTGGCTAGATTGATTTTCCTTGCAAACCGTTCTTCCTATAGTGAACCACTCTGTCAGTATCTACATTGGTTGCCTGTTTTTCAACGAATCCAATATAAAATTCTTCTACTAACAAACAAGGCCATCAACAAAATTGTACTAACATACATCACCTCACTTGTCTCAAAATATCTCCCAACTTGACACCTCCGTTCTGCACAAGATCTGCGTCTCTCTTCCACTCTCATCACAACCTCCCATTCCCGGTTACAGGACTTTTTTCGTGCTGCACCCACTTTGTGGAATTCCCTCCCTCGCACAATAAGACTTTCCTCTCGTCTTCAAACCTTCAAGCGTTCTCTGAAGACCCACCTCTTCAGAAAAGCTTAAAATATTCCTCAACTACCCTCTTAATCTCCCTAGGTTACCCTATTACCACCCTCTACACAGATAACACAAGGCGAAAAACCTATGACCAACACTGTTGTGTGACTGATCATACAGCCTACTAAATAATTTTTACCTCTGCATTCTACCTGGACCAATATGCAATATGACGGAGCACTTACCCTTGTGTATCAAACTCCCATTGTCACATAGATGGTAAGCTTGCGAGAAGGGCCCTCTTACCTCTTGGTCTGTATGTATTAACCAGTTTTGTTATATTACTGTTTGTTCCCAATTTTAGAGCGCTAAGAAATCTGCTGGCGCCATATAATGTTGATGATATATATATATATATATATATATATATATATATATATATATATATATATATATATATATATATTGTACAATCTCTTCTGCTCAAAAATTATTGGAAGCTACAGAATCACTTTAAGGGTAGTGTCATGTGGAAGCATTTTCAACACCATCGCTGGTGAAAATGAGATAGGACCTTTCACAAATATGCCCATGTATTTTTTTCCATCCACAAAGCTCTTACACTGTAAAAGAGACTACTTCTGCATAGAAGACACCACATTCTTGCAAACAAAATAATAATAATGTAATGTAATGTCTTGCAGAAAGTGTGTTTTACAGTGATTGAACTATGTCTTTTTCTGACTCGAAATTCATTGTTTGACTTTTATTTTCACCACCCATAATACATTAGTGGGTCTATGGCATTAGTGGGTCTGTGTGCACATCCTTTTTTGGCCCTTGCCATGTAGATGGCAAGGGCCATCTATCTATCATGGCACATAGAGGATGCGGCAGGGGGTTTGCTAAGTCAGACCTCAATTCCCAGCAGGACAGTGAGAATCGTGCCCTACCTCCGCTGGCTGTGGAGCGGATTCCAGATTCTCCACAAGACTCTGAAGTCAGTCTCTTTCTTTTTTCTTCTTCATTTGCTTGTTCCTTCCTGAAAGAATCTTATGATCCGAGGTGGGCACAAGAAAAGCAGTTTCCTCCCAAAAATCCAGGGACCAGTGATGGGCAAAACTTTTTTTTTTAATTGCATCATTACAATCAGGAAGATCCTGCAGTATGAGATCTTTGGAGTCTATGAGGGAACATACCCACCTTGCAGTTTCTCCTCTAAAAGACCTAATTATGGAGGCAATTAAGTCCTGCCGAGTGGTGTTGGGAGGATCTGCTAATTGACTTGCTCATTAAATGCAATAATGTCACAAATTGAGTTATGCCTTCCTCAAAAATAATTGACTGGTCCTTGCAGGGTTAATTAACAGTAGCCAGTGGTACCTCAGGCAGAGCAAACATTTGTGGCACCTCAGGCGGAGTAGACATCAGTGGCACCTCAGACAGAGCAGATATTAGGGGCCCGAAGACCAGGGTAATACAGTCCTCAGGCCTCGGCAGGCGCCTGTTGAAGCCCGGACAGGGCATTAGTCTATGGAAGCCTGAAATGGGCAGCAATCTCTGGATGCTCAAGCTGGACAGCAGTCTCTAGACACTCAAGCTTGGTAGCAGTCTGAGAGGAGTCTCCCACTGGGATGGCAGGACAGGAGTCCCCCACTGGGATGGCAGCTATCACACATTGCACCAGCTACCTTTCATTCAGATGTAGCGCCTGCGGGGAACAGGACAGACGCAACACAAAAGAACTTACCTTGTAAACGATGGTCACCTCCAGTCCGCCTCTGATATCCCAGCTGCGACCCGATCCCAGCAGATCCGCAGCCGCAACCCTTGTCACCTCCAACCACATTCCTCTATGAGAGAGACAGAGATTATGGCCGTGCCTACCAGGTAAGGGCTGTCCGAGAATACGGCAATGAACAAGGACACTCTCAGTCCAAGCCCCCTTGCCGCCTCCTCACTTTGCTCTTGCCAAGGCACGGGGGACTACAGGCACTTGAGACCAGGACTAGTCCCGCCTCAAGAACCTCGCACACCACCCGGTGAGGGCCTAACCGAAAGGGGGAAATCGAGCGTGATACTCACCGGGACACTCCCACTTCCGATCCGGTTCTCCTGCACCTCCCCGACACCTGCGGATGATAAGGAACACAAAGCCTCCCTCTGCGCTCTCAGTGAGACTAAGATGGGCACCCACAAAACGAAACTGACTACAACAGCGACCCGACCCTAACAACGCTCTAATGGTCGGCAACGCAACTACCTCAAACAACTATGACTAACTAGGTGTGGTGCACTAACGGAACTGCTCACTAACCACTACGGGGAACACCAGCCGGTGTTCACGGACTATACCGGAGGGCGGTTCCTAACCCCCTCACCCAGGCCGTACCAAGAAGCTGCCTTCTTGCTATGGGGTCATCCACGGATCCTAAGGACCGGCTGCACCAGGCCCGACTGAGGCTCACCGGAACAGCACACTAACCTGCGTACAGACTGCCGCCCGGAACAGTCGATCGAAACTGAACCGCCCGACTGCCTGCACCCAGATATCGAACATGTATCCCACTCCGAAACCGCCAGGGAACCTGCACAGAACTGAGGACTGGGACACTCAACCTGAACCACGGGACGCCCCCTGGAACTGCGTTGAGCTGTGCTGCACTGCCACTGACTCACTCAGTCACCCCCTCTGGAAACCAGTGTGACCCCAGGGACCTAAGGGACGGGAAAACTATATGTTCTTCCCTTGACTATGTGTAAGCTGGTAACTACACTTGTCCCCACAGCACGGGTTAGTACAGGAAAACACAGGGAACAAGAGCCTACCTTTAATGGGGGCCTGACGTCTCGCCCCTGGACACAATTATGTAGCACACCCAAAGTTACAGTAATACAGACAATACTTGCCGCACAGACAGAATACAGCAATACAGTACTTTGTACGCTACTCACCAGAGCACACCACTGCTAGCCAACCAGCCGGTTGCTACAGCACCCACAGGAGCCTCCGCTCTACTGTACCACCTAACTCTGTGTGCTCACCTCACACAGGACAGCGCCTACACTCACAAGGCTCTCACACCTCTATCACACCACCAGGGCCGTCTGCCCTTCACACCATGTGCCTCGTGCACAGCGGCCTATAGAGCCTTGTGCTCTGACTATGGGCCTCAGCCCACTCTCTAACTCAGGGCTCTGAGCCCTCTAACTAAGGGCCTTGTGCCCTACTACCTAGGGGCACTAGCCCCTACCTACTCAGGCCTTTAGGCCTCCCTCTCTAACTCCTAGGGCCTTGTGCCCTTCTCAGCCTATGGGCTATCAGCCCCCTAACCAGGCCCTGTGGCCTTTCCTATGGCCTCTAGGCCACTACCTACCTAAGGGCCTTGTGCCCTTGCACCTGGGGCCCTCACGCCCCCTACCTAGCTAACTAACAGGGCCTTGTGCCCTTTATCAATATGGCCTACCGGCCCACTACTTCATAGGGGCCTATTGCCCGGTCCCTGGGCCTTGTGCCCCTAATACACTGTCCCCACGGGCCTTGTGCCCGACCGTGGCCACGGGCCTAGTGCCCGACTCAACGCTGAGGCTACTTACCTGCTCTGCGCAGGACTCTCAGCTTGCCACGCCGTCTTTCTTCTTCTTTCTCCAGGTCTTCCAGACCCTCCAGCCGGCGGCGCCTCTTCTCCTGTTCGGCGCTGTTGAGGGCTGCTTGGCGGGGGCGCTCTCAGCCCTTACAAGGGCTCCCCGCCGATGATCTCTGCTCCGGCGTCTTCTTTTCTTCTTGCACTCCGGACGTCCCTATTGGCTCGCGTCGGCGCCAATCTTTTGAACGCCGGGGCGTGAGCTGCGATTGGCTCGCGTATCCGGCCGCTGATTGGCCAGCGGAGGGAGATGAGCCCTGATTTGCTCATCCTTCCTCCGCTGCCAGAACCTGAAAAGAAGAGGTTATACTTACCGCCGCTGGAGTGCTGGACGGGTAAGTTCTTCTCCTCTTCTTTCTTCCTGCTGGGCACCATCAGGGACCTCTGCAGCCCCTCCAGGGGCGCGGCAGCACCAGACATCTTCGCCCGCTTCTCGGGCACCGGGGACATCTTTACACAGGTTACTGTCTTACCTGTTTCCCTGGGTTCTCACTTCCTGCATTCACTTGCTAGTCTGAACTGCGCATGCTCTTTTCAAAATTTCCTGCATTCTCTTGATTGGCTAATTACCTGTCAGCTTTGTCTATTTAAAGCACCTTCTTCTCTACTAAGGTGCCAGATCTTCAGGCCTCCTTACCTGTTATGACGCTGTTCTCTCTGGCTCCCATCCGCACATCGGTATCCTGTGTTACCTGTTCCATGATCAAGACCTGTGGTATTATTACAAGAACCTCGTGCCTTATCATCGGTCCCGTCCTCAAGCTATTCGCTTTCCAGGGATCTCAGTGCATCAGTTCTCTGCAGTTCACCACCTCTCAGTTGGTATCTTGTGTTACCTGTTCCTCAACCAAGACCTGTGGTATTATTGCAAGAACCTCTTGCCTCATCGCCAGTCCTGTTCTCAAGCTATTCAGTTTCCAGGGATCTCAGTGCATCAGTTCTCTGCAGTTTACCACCTCTCAGTTGGTTTCTTGTGTTACCTGTTCCACGATCAAGACCTGTGGTATTATTACAAGAACCTCGTGCCTCATCATTGGCCCTGTTCTCAAGCTATTTGCTTTCCAGGGATCTTAGTTCATCAGTTCTTGGCAGTTCACCACTTCTCAGTTGGTATCCTGTGGTACCTGTTCCACGATCAAGACCTGCGGTATTGTTGCAGGAACGTCATGCCTCATAATCAGTCCTATTCTCAGCTATTCGATTTCTAAAGACCTAAGCGCTTCGGTCCACTGCTGTTCACCTGAACCTCTGCATTTATCGTACAGCAGTCCTGCTCCACTCCACGGTTCCATCTCACCTTGCTCTAAACCCTCCTTAGAGGGCCACGACCGGTGGCTAGAGAGCAGCTAAGTCCATATTCCCTTGCAGGGATATCTGATGAATACCTCTCTAACGTTAGACTCCACACCTTTCTGGTGGTAAGTCTATCTAGAGCGAATTTCAAGGTCTACTCCAAACTCAGGCTCCGTGACAGCAGCTAGGATATTTTGCCCAAAGGCAAAAATCCAGAAGTTTCAGGATAACAGCCACTTTATTCACCAGCTTGTAAAGAAAACAAAATATAAACAAAACCCTAGCCGTCTGGCTACTAACTAATACATTTATGGAGGCCCTCACTCATGTGTAGAACCTTATGTCTCACACACACACCAAACCACATGTATATTGTTGCTCACTGCAGCACAGTGTCTCAGGAGACAACTCACCTCCTCCCAGGTCTGGGACCCTGGCTGCATACCCCAGCTGCCTTTTCACAAGCTTGTATTTATTGGTACTATCGTTACCAATAAATATTGTCCGATACAATTAATGTGGTTCCAACGCACAAAGAGATTTAATAGCAACATATAGTAGTATTACAGCAAACTATGATGAAGTATAAAATGTATAACAAAATACAAGAAACTATAACCAAATACATTACGCAAGCATCACTGGATCAAGGTACAGCTTCAGTCTTGAAGTCTGCAGCCAAAGAGACCTGTTCCAGTACCGGGGGCTAGTTTCTGGAATTCTTATATTAAGGCTACAATAAAAGTGTTTGCCCTAAGTGTACTCACATAAGGAAACCTTCAGATTGGATAATTGGACTGAATAATATTTTTGAAGAACATTGATATTAGATTAAAATATTGGATTGTTTTGATGATGTCACACTATATATATTGTTTTTTCTGTTTTATGTGTTTTTGCTTCTACATTTATCGGGAGACTTCAGTGAAGGATTCTTCCATACATAAATATAAGTATTTTTTTTTGTTAAATGTCACTTTTTTTTCATGTTGTGGTGATTCTTATGGGAGATATACAGCGCTGGATCATATCTTATTAATTTTGTATATTTTCACATTTCACAATTGGTGTATAATTGTCTGAGATTGTATTTGGCTGCAGTAAATAGTGAAGCACTTGTTCAAAATTCATATATATTTGTATATACCCTTAACAAAAAACAGTGATGATGTCACAATGATAAACTTTCTTCATTGGTCCAGGGTTTATGATATTCCAGTAGAATGCTGGATATAGGTCAGTTCAAACGATGCTTCTTCAAAATGTGTGGGCAATTCACCCAAACAGCTGTAAGTGTCTTGCCTCGGGATTCGCCTTAATCCAGTTTAAACCAACCTATTAACATGTGCTGCATATAGTATTATAGAGTAGCAATCTTATAATAATCATAACTAGCGATGGCAATGTACCATCGCTTAGCTGCTGATACCGGATTTCTTCTGGTGAAATGAGGAATAATATAAGATCAAACTCCATACATTTCTTATGACCTGAACCATAAATACCTTTAATATAAATTTATCTTTGTATGAATAAACTTTTTAGTCTCACTAATAAAATGATGTGAGTTGAAACTTCATTAAAAGTGAACTATTTGCACATCTACGCGTGAATGTAAGTGTATTTGCTGTGTTTGCAAATGTGAGTGCATAAACCACACTCCAAAAGCATAATAGTAGGTTAATTGGCTGCTATCAAAATTGACCCTAATCTCTCTCTCTCTCTCTGTCTGTCTGTTTTAGTGTATGTGTTTGTTAGGGAATTTAGACTATAAGCTCCAATGGGGCAGGGACTGATGTGAGTGAGTTCTCTTTACAGCGCTGTGGAATTTGTGGCGCTATATATATAGCTGCTGCTGATGAGGATGATAATTAACCCTTTTACGCCATAGTGTACCAATCGCAATTGCACAGAAAAACCATTGCAATCGTTATTTAATAATTGAAACAACTTCATCCAATGATTCAACTTCAACACAGTTTAACATTATTACAAGGTCATGATGCACTTTACCCATAGCTTGATGCCGTTACATTCTAACACATGATTTTAGTTGCAAGTATCTTAAGATGTGGGCATTTTAAAATAACCAAGCAAGTAGAACTTTGCGTCTGCATTTTAAGTGTACGTTTGGCTTGCAAATTGTGCTCAACACTAAATACGCCTACTAATGTTAAACTCTCCCCATTCAAGCTCACTTCCAGGGCTTTGACACCGGGGTTTAGTGCCACTTCTAAGTTGAATTTGTGGATGAGGACCAGGGGAACGGAAGCCTAACCCTACCTCTCTATCTGTATTACCCAGTATGTTTTATTACTGTTTATTCCCAGTTGTAAAGCTCTATGTAATTTGCTGGTGATGATGATGATGAAGGTTCTCCATGGGTCACCGAAGTCAACCCACTAAACCATCAGGTGTGTGTATACAACTGTCACGAACGCGCTCCCAGCTGCCGTGACGTTGGGGTGTTTGCTGTATGAGGTCACACACGATTTTAGCCCGCAGTCTCTCTCACCTATCACACAGGTTCTTAGACCTACGGAATCGCCCCCAAACACAGCGCTCTCACACCCCCAGACACTTCAGGTACAGCCACCACCTATTGGGTACGGGCAATAGGACCCCAATATACTATCTCACACTGGCACACAGGCTCCTAGTTCCACAAACTAGCAAGACTCCCACCAGCACACACAGGGTTAACTCTTCACACCTCCAGACTGTTACACAAATGTACATACAAGCACACACAGCTTGTTAATCAAATGTATCAACAAATCACACACTGGCATTCCAAGGGTTTACCTGGACGAGCAATCTCCTCTACAAAGGCTATGGATTATTTAGAGTATCAAGGACGCAACTTATTAAATTTTAGATTTAATATACAAAAGGTACAGGGCATTCAGATAAAAAGAAAAATAAGGAATAAACAAATAATAAATTTGACATAACAAGCAAAACAGTTTAAAATAAAAGAGATAACCTACAGAGCATTACTTACATATAATAATCTGTATGCCTGGGGCAGGCAGAAATAATGGACAGTCCTTCAATTAGATTGATCCCCAAAAGTCTGACAATTTGTTCCCTCAGAACACAGATTTTTAAGCAACCTCAAATGGGTGCGGCATTCACAGGGGCAGGGTTAATGCTAATCGGGGTTGTGTCCTGGGACACCTTTTCAAACCAAATTTACCTGTTGACTGATTTATTAACCAATTCTACAATGTGATATATTTGTCCTGGACAGCGTTACAGCGATCCAATTTTATCATTAACCAATCCCCTATGACTTTGTACATCTTTTCATATCAAACATGCCTAAGTACAGGGCATTCGCAGAGCTTCCACTCCTTTTCTTCATTTTTCTGTGGGGCAGAATTCTTAATTTAACATATGAGCTGCCCTTCCTCATGCTATTGAGGAATAGGTGGTTGATCTCTGCTTTTATTGATTTTAAGTGGCATATTTTAAAACGGAATTCTTTCTGTCTATACAGTATTACCTATAGGCTATGTTATCCCCTGGCCTCATTGAGCCAGACCACATGCTGAGCGGTACCTACAAGTCTATTCAAGTGTCACAAGCAAACAGTGCTATGTCCTGGAAGCTGCTAACAGTGGCAGGCTTATCTCCTCACACTGGGATGTAAAAACCTCCAAACACCATTACATCAGACTCTGCGTCTTTTACTGTTACACTAGCTTATCAATGGATTCATTTGATACAACCTATTTACCCTGCAGTTATGAATTATCCCTTGTAAATAACTGCAAGCTCTCTAATTTACACCTAGGGGTTAGTTTGTGTTTATACTACCTATTGAAGGGAAGTAAATTAGCTAGGGAAATACATGATCAAATACAATGGATGTCTGATCTGCATATCTAAAGCTGGTCTCTGCACAAAGGGTTTACCTAACTCAATTACCTGTTCCTGGGCTCATTCGGTCACACCTTTATCTGAATTGAACATCAGGTGAATTTAGCATACTTGCCAACATTTTTTATTTTTTTTCCGGGAGATGCCGGCTGGGACGTGGGCGTGCAGGGGGCGGGGCTGCGAAATCGCGTCATTTTGGCCCCGCCCCCGTGACGGAATGACGCAAATCGCGTCATTTTACAGTGGGGGCGGGGCTAAACGCCGCGATTCCGGGTGAATCGCGGCGTTTAAATTAAATTTTTCTCCCTTCCTATCAGGGAGATTGCCACACTCGTCCGGGAGACTCTCGCAAAATGCGGGAGTCTCCCGGACAATGCGGGAGAGTTGGCAAGTATGGAATTTAGGTATTCATGCAAAGATTTATTTGGGTCCTGACATCCAATATTCTATTTCAGCATATCAGATCTATGCTTTATCCTGACAACAACTTTTTATGCCATTCATATTTTAAAGGCACCCAACTTTGCACCCAATAAATAAGTAAATAATGTACACATTGTGTAGATCCTGGTGTGAGGGGACCCATCCACAATGAAAATGTCCCTTTAACTTAAATATGAAATATTTTCTGCACACACATGCTTCCTTTTTAGAACATCCCTATTTATGGTCACTAGGTATATGCATAGAATATACATTAAAATATAGAAAAAATAAAATGTAATAATTCAATGATATGTCACCCTCATAGTATTTACCATCGCTTTAACACCAGTTCTGGCCTGTGTGAGATATGAAGAGGAACACTGTATACATGATTCACTTCTGCCATCTACAGGTGGTTTATATTATTGCAATTTTGACCATTTCAATACTGAAAATATGAGAAATTACTGGGTTGTCATGTTAGCAATTTAGAAGTAGACAAGAATTAAGTATATGCATCTAATACCATAAAATATTAGGAATTACTACCATATAATTATTGGCTAAAACATGTAGGGTTACTTGGCAGCAACAAGGATATTTATTTTTTTAGAGTTCTAGAGTCACAAGTCAATGTATACACCAACTTTTTGGTTGCTTATCTGTCCCTAACTCACTATATACTCAGATGAATCGAAATATTAAAACACCTGCTTAAAATTGTGTAGGTCCCCCTCATGCCACCAAAACAGCTGTGTCCCATCGAGCCTTGGTCTCCACAAAACTTCTGTAGGTGTCCTTTGGTATCTGACACGAAGACGTTAGCACCCGGTTTTTTAAGTAATGTAAGTTGCGTGATGGGCTCTCCATGGCTTGGACTTGTTTTACCAGCACTTTCCACGGATACTTGATCGGATTGAGATCTGGGGAATTTGGAGGCCAAGTCAACACCTTGAACTCTTTGTCATGTTCCTCAAACCATTCCTGAACAATTTTTGCAGTGTGGCAGGGTGCATTATCCTGCTGAAAAAGACCACTGCTATCAGGGAATACTGTTGTCATGAAAGGATGTACTTGGTCTGCAATAATGTTTAGGTAGCTGGTACTTGTTAAAGAAGCATCCACATGAATGCCAGTACCCAAGGTTTCCTAGCAGAACATTGCCCAGAGCATCACACTGCCTCTGCCAGCTTGCCTTCTCCCCATAGTGCATCCTGGTGCTATCTCTTCCCCAGATAAATTACGCACACTCACCTGTCCATACACATGATGTAAAATAAAACGTGATTCACCAGACTAGGCCACCTTCTTCCATTAATCCATGGTCCAGTTCTGGAACTCACGTAACCATTATAGGCGCTCTCTGTGGTGGACAGGAGTCAGCATGGGCACTGTGAACAGTCTGCCGCTATGCACTGTGTAATCTGACCCCTTTTTATAATAAAGTGTCAAAGAGAGGAAAAGTAGGTGACTGAGGGGCACTCAGAGACGATGTATGAATATATATATGAAATAAATCAATTTTTAATGATATGCCTTAAAAATTATGTATTAACATTTCATCCTAAACCCCAAAGCTAGCGAAATATTTAAAAACAAAAAACAAATCAATAATTGTTAAAATTGCAGATCCACTGCAAACTTAGCTCAGTGGATTGATATAGATGAGTTCATATAGAAATTACACTATTAAAGAAGAATTCCCTATTAACAATATTGACCTCTAGGTATCTTAAACGATATATAGGATCAAAAGGATGCCATTGTAGATCAACAGAAGCCCCTTGATAAGGGTTATAGTAGTGACTAACTAATATATCATAGTCAAAATTATTAAGAGATTGAATAACATTTCAGAGTAAGCCCCTATTTGTATAGTTGGTTATTAAATAGTAAAGGGTAACTTGGGAGAGATGCCTATGAACCTTTAGAAGCAGTCCCCCTAGTGGTCGCTAGTATAGAGAATCTCAGGTTTGTCCTGTATCTACTAACTCTGTATCTACTAACTCTGATATCCTGCACTATTTCTCCCTAAATGCCCGGTGTATTCTAAAACCGCTGATTTGGTCAATCAAGGGTAGGAGAGAATAGCGAGAGCGTGAATAGATGATATTACATATTATGAACACTGAGCTAAGAAACGCCAACGCGCGTTTCGCTGAACAGCTTTATCAAGGCTCCTGTCGTTGTTTCACCAGTTGTCCTTCCTTGGACGACTAACCACTACATTCTGGGAACACCCCACAAGATTTGCCGATTTGGAGGTGCTCTGACCCAGTCGTCTAGCCATTACAATTTGGCCCTTGTGAAAGTCACTTAGATCCTTACGCTTGACCATTTTTCCTGCTTCCAACACATCAACTTCAAGGACTGACTGTTCACTCCCTGCCTAATATATCCCACCCCTTGTCAGGTGCCATTGTAATGAGATAATCTTATTATTCTCTTCACTTGTCAGTGGTTTTAATGTTGTGGCTGATCAGTGTATTTATTGGGCCTGATTCATGAAGCCTGGCATTTGCTGATTTTGAGCGTATCGTGCGCAACATAACTTTACGCATGCCCAGAACAAGCAGATATGGCTGTGAATGCAGGCCTATTCCGTGCTCTGATGAGCACAAGGGACACTTACTCATGCCTGCTACATTGGGGAGTGACCTAGTCAGGGAAGGGGCACACTGCTGTAGTCAATGTACAGTAAGGACCTGCAAACTCAAGCGCACACAGCCACGGCCGTAGCAAGCTCTGCAGCCATCAGAGTAACCTGATTTTTGGCCACATCTCTTGCTCCAGCTCTGGGGCTAGCCTAAGTTGAGCCGGTGGGTGTGGCGGCATTACAGCTGCCCGACCCACTGGCTCTATACAGTGTAAAAAATAGTTTTTTTTAAAAAAATTGCAGGCGGTCCTCCCACCTAGTGCTATTAAACCTAGTGCTGCTAGCCTACTGCTGGTACCTGCAAAATCAGGGGCGGGGGGGAAGAGTGAGGTCCCCCCAATATTATGATAAACCAGCACTAAGCAAACCACCTGGGGTTGTTGGCACTATAGCAGGGGTACACGCAGCAGGGGGTTCCACTGCCATAATGACAAACCAACCCCAGGCTGTTCAGCACGGGGCTCTTCCCACACCCCTGGGGGATGGTGGGTGTAAGGTTGTAAAGTGAAAAAGATAGAAAAAGTATAAAACAGTATTTTACTTTGGGGAACTACAAGTCCCAGCCAGCCCAAGCTACCATTAACAGTCTGGTCATGCTGGTGTTTGTAGAACTACAAGTACCAGCATACCCATGGCAGCCAGGGCATGCTGGCACTTGGAGAACCAAAAGTGCCACCATGCCCTGACACTCAGGGCCCAATGTGCCATGTAATCACACAAAGTAAAACTTAAATAAACCACATGCCCCTCTTTTGAATCATACTATGCTGGTGCTTGTAATTCTACAAGCACCAGCATGACTAGACTTTTAACTGCAGCCCGGGCTGGCTGGGACCTGCAGATCCACTAAGTAAAATGGTGTTTACAACACCACCACCCAGGGGTGTGGGAAGAGCCCTAGTGGTTTCAGCATGGGTCTGGGTCTCCCTAGAGAGGAGGCCTGCACATTTGTTTGCAGACCTCACTCTCTAGGGAATTCAGCCCCGTGCTGAACAGCCTGGGGCTGGTTTACCATTATGGCACCTCCTGCTGAGTGTCCCCCTGCTATAGTGCCACCAACCCCCATATATATATATATGTATACATGTTACAACTACTTACAGCTGCCTGCCTCTACTCAGATCCAGTGATCTCCTTCTGGAAAGCTGGTTAGGTCCACAAAGATTTGAAGGTATAATGGCTGGATGTAATATATATATATATATATATATATATATATATATATATATATATATATATATATATTATATATATATATTTATTTATTTTTTATATTAGTACAGGTACTTGTAAAATGTACAAACACCTCTGTATAAAACGCATGTAAAATAATGCCATTGGGTATAAGTCTATAAGCATTGACACACCTACATCACCTACAGCCCACAGTATGACACTTACAGCTCTCCCAGTGGGGCTCGCCTAGGTTGTCTGCATAAGACAAATCATTGCTTACACAAAACTAAAATACTGTACATTAAAACAATCATCAAAAGCCCACCTTAAAATGTGTATTGACACCACACATTAAAACTAGCAATGATACCGCACATTTAAACTAACATAAAAAATAAACATTGATAACTTAACGCCAATTTTGACTATATGGGGCATATTCAATTAGGGTTCCGGGTTCCGCGGATTTTCGTACGCAACCCTATGGGCTGCAAACGAAAATCCACGTTATTGCGGTACCCTGGATTAAGTTCATGGCCTGTTCCGGCGCGATCCCGCGGACCGGAATCGTAATTGAATATGCCCCCAAATGTCTATATATATATATATATATATATATATATATATATATATATATATATATATGTGTGTGTGTGTGTGTGTGTAATAATTATGCAAGACCCTCTATTTTATTAATCATTATTAAAGTTATTATCGAAGCCTGACACTTATATTAAAGCTTTAATTAGATTACATAAATATGTGTATGTAAAAATATAAATGTAAATTAAATATAATGTACTACAATTTTATTCAAACTTTAATATAACTGGACGGCTTCAGTAATTACTTTACTAATGAGTAATAAAATAGAATCTGCCACTCTGACATTGGCTCTACCAGCCTAATATTAATGTTTAATGTATAATTATTTAAACACTACTGATAAAATAATCATATTTAAGAAGATTATAATATGTAAATTGTAGCCAGAATGTAATATATATATATATATATATATATATATATATATATACTCTTACTGTTACAGGCGACTACATTTTACATACTTAATCAATAAATACCCATGCTATTAAGGGTTTTCTATATATATTTAGTTTTAGTATAATTTTTTTTTCACTCACCTATTCTTCACTCTCTCTTCAGTCTTCATGCCGAGGAGGAGCTGCTGCAGCTGCACATGCGCAGCAGCTCCATTTCATCCATTTTAGGTAATACAGCTGCTAAGAGTAGGCTCACATCGCGCATGCGTCAGCTGTCAGGTGGCCGCGGTTGCTGTCAGACAGTAACTGACAGCTAGTCATCATATGGAGAGGTAATGCGTGCGGCGGCGGCGGGGAGGACCCGCGGGGGGACCCGCCACCCGCGGAGAGAGGGGGGCATGGTGCGGTTGCTGTCAGACAGCAGATGAAGTAATACTGGCGGTGGGGGGCCCTCAGAGAGAGGGGGGCCCGGGGCACGTGCCCCCTGTGCCCCCCCCCCCCCTTAATCCGGCTATGACCCAAATTCAACAGGGCACGGATCTTATGATCCTTAGCTTGATGAATTCAGGTGCACACAAACATAATTCTAAACATGGGTTGTGCTCAGAATTAATGTCTTGATGAATCAGACCCATTGTATTTTATTCCCTAACACTAATTCCTGTCCTTAGCACTAAGTTATTGATTTATTTTTATTCCTTCTTATTCTGATATTATTTTTGTCTCTACTTAACTAAATCTTTTCATGAAAATCCCCCGAAAATGGCCGTTATATGGGGACAGATGCACATTTAAGCAACGTTTAAATTTATTAAGAGGGTATCGCAGCAGATATCATAGATATCTGCTGCTTTGCATTTTGCTTCGAACTCCAAAGCAGTCCCCATAGATGTCTATTGGGACTACTATAGTCCGCTGAAGCTGGCATCAGTCATTGAAGCCTATGCAAAGAGCATTGCAGTAGAGGAATTTTTAGGATCCCTCACCACAGCTGTTCCCTCTGGTTACTATCATAAAGGTGGCCACTTTACGATAGTGACCACAGAGAACAAAGGAGACAGGTCTTCACAGAAATAGCAGTTTTTCGTGACTGCTGTTTCTAATGAAGATTTTTAATAATCAAAATATTTCAATCCTTATCTTTTTGATAAGGATTGAAATGGATCGTTTAGAAACTGTGGTTAATAATAAACATGCCCCTTTGCACTGCAACTTGGTGCTTTAATATACCTTTAATGTTTCATCGATTTTTATGATAAATTATTATTATTATTATTATTATTATTATTATTATTATTAATCGTCATCATCATCATCAACATTTATTTATATAGTTATTTATATATAAATTCTGTAGCACTTTACAATTTATTTATAGGGTGCCACAAGGTTTGTACAGCGCCGTACAGAATACAGACAGTGAACCATGCAGGGTAAAACCATACAGAACAATAAACAAAAAATACCAGGACTTCAAAAGCTCCAAACATATCTTACACAGTGATGTTGGAGCAGAAGAATAGGTAGAGAGACAAGAGGCACAATGAGCAGTCACAGGGGATCTTTCACACTGGCCCCGTGGACGGGTACCAGCTTTGTTACCTCTATCTCATAAGCGGTGATCACAGCATCCTGAACTCAGTGTTTTGCTTATCAGTCTCCATTTGGTTGTTTGTTCTGCGCATGTGTCAGTCACCACTCTCTTTTATGACCTCCTACCTGTTCCCATTGGCCCTGGCACTTTGGAGCGCTATTTAAACCTCCCAGTTCCTGCTGTCTGATGCCTGTTCTTCCATTGGGCTTCCTTCGTGTGACTTACCTGTGGCTACTGTGCATTGCTGTTCCAAAGTCAGCTGTAGTTTCTCTTTGGTGCCTCCGCTTGAACTTCTACAATACCAGTCCTTTGCAGCCGTGTTCTGTGTTTCCTTTTCGGCTTTACTGCCCCGACTTCAGCGCTTCACTACTAGAACTCCAGCTTCATTAGGAACTCTTCACACCTGCTGCTCTGAATTACCATCTAACGGATCAGCTAAGTGCTTCAACATTATTGTTTCTACTGAATTATCGCTGTAGCAGTAACCCACCTGCTGTGGCTCCGAGTTACCCTCTAAAGGATCAGCTAAGTTCTTCATTCTTATTGTTTCTACTGAACTGCCGCTGTACCACTAATTCTCCTGCTGTTGCTCTGAGTTACCATCTAACGGATCAGCTAAGTTTTTCATTGTTATTGTTTCTACTGAACTGCCGCTGTACCAGTAATTCACCTGCTGTTGCTCTGAGTTACCAATTAACGGATCAGCCGAGTTCCTCATTGTTATTGTTTCTACTGAACTGCTGCTGTACCAGTAATTCACCTGCTGTTGCTCTGAGTTACCACTAGGGATGTGCACAGGCGACTTTTGAGGTCTCGTGTTTTGTGTTTTGGATCCGGATTTTCTCGATGTTTTGGGTTCGGATTTGTTTCGCAAAACACCTGCCGAAAGGTTTTGGTTCGGATTTAAGGTTTTGGATTCGGATTTTTTTTGAAAAAAGCATAAAAAGTTAAAAAATCTATTTTTTGGGCTTATTTTCACTCCTACGCTATTATTGACCTCAATAACATTCAATAACAAGCATTTCGACTAATTTACCGTGTATTCTGAACACCTCACAATATAGTTCTTAGTCCAAAACGTTGCAATGAGCTATCTTTCTGGACTGCGTAGTGGAGTGGTCCCCACAATATAATAAGAAAACCATCAACTGGTCTTAATCGCACCAAAACATGTACCTGGACTGCGTAGAGGAGTGGGTCACCACGATATAAATTAAAAACCCTGAACTTGTATGATTCGCACCAATAATGTACCTGGACTGCGTAGAGGAGTGGGTCACCACAATATATATAATAAGAAAACCATCAACTGGTATGAATCGCACCGAATAATGTACCTGGACTGCGTAGAGGAGTGGGTCACCACAATATAAATTAAAAACCCTGAACTTGTATGATTCGCACCAATAATGTACCTGGACTGCGTAGAGGAGTGGGTCACCACAATATAAATTAAAAACCCTGAACTTGTATGATTCGCTCCAATAATGTACCTGGACTGCGTAGAGGAGTGGGTCACCACAATATTATTAAAAAACCCTACACAGGTCTGAATTCCACCCAAAAAGTTTATGGACTGCGTAGTGTAGTGTTCCCCACAATATTATTTAAAATTTTTGCAGCAACAGTCAACGTTGTTTAATATCTGATACACCTCTATCTGGACTGCATAGTGGAGTGGCCCCAGTACCCAATTTGGTACCGGGGCCACAATAAAATAAATACACCCTCAACTGGTCTGAATTCCACCAAACAAGTATCTGGACTGCATAGAGGACTGGCCACTGGCCACCACAATATAATATATAGAAAACCTTCAACAGGTCTGCATTTCACTGCACATACGGCTGCTCCTCCATCCTCTCCATCATATACATGTTGGAGTTTCAGCGTGTGAAAACCTCTTGTTTTTGATAATGTCAGTGCATTTTGAATATTTTTCAATTTGCCCCACACCACTGAATGTACTTTATCTATGATACGCATCTATCTATCTTGACTGCGTAGTGTGGTGGCCCCGGTACACAATTTGGTACCGAGGCCACAATATAATTAAAAAACCCTCCACGGGTCAGAATTCCACCAAAAAAGGGTATGGACTGCGTAGTGTGGTGTGCCCGGAACACAATTTTTTACAACAATATATTAAAAAATTGGGCATCAACTGTCACCGTTGTTTAATATCTGATACACCTAAATATGGACTGCACAGTGGAGTGGCCCCGGTAGTAAATTTGGTGCCGGGGCCACAATACCTCCTCCAACTTCCAAGTGTAGTGTTTATAAAGACAGACAGCGTCGAAGTGTTATTAGTTGACTTTCTTAACCCTAAAATTGTCCCTGTTGCAAATATTCGTGTAATGGACAGTTACTTTTTTATTGAAAGACTCAAGCTTTCAAGTGTAGTGTTTATAAAATATAAACAACAATACAGTAGTTTTAGAGCACGTCAATACCTCTTGTTTTAAATTATGACAGGGTATTTTACTTTTGGTTTAATTTCTTGAATTTGTTTAAATTTGGTTTTACTTTTTGAACATGGCAAACGACTGTTGATTGGTCATATAATGCAAAAAAAAAAGTTTCAAGATGGAATTGTCCTTGGGCCCTCACACCCACCCTTATGTTGTTGAAATAGGACATGCACACTTTAACAAACCAATCATTTCAGCGACAGGGCCTACCAAACAACTTTGGCTGAAATGATTGGTTTGTTTGGGCCCCCACACCAAAAAAGCTATTCATCTCTCCCTGTACAGACTAAACAGGCTCTACTGAGGCAAGATGTCGTCCTCATCCTCAACCTCTGAATCCTCTCCCCCTACAGTGTGTACTTCCTCCTCATCACACATTATCAATTCGTCCCCACTGGACTCCATAACCACAGGTCCCTCTGTACTATCTGGAGGGCAGTGCTGTACTTCATTGAGGAATTGATTATTCATTTTTATAAACATCCTTTTTTCAACGTTATGAGGAAGCAACCTCCTTCGCCGCTCACTGACCAGGTTCCCCGCTGCACTAAAAACTCTTTCCGAGTACACACTGGAGGGGGGACAACTCAGGTAAAATAGAGCCAGTTTGTACAGGGGCTTCCAAACTGCCTTTTTTTCCTGCCAGTAACAATATGGACTGTCTGACATGTCTACTTGGATGGTGTCAGCAAAGTAATCATCCACAATTTTTTCTATTGTGACAGCATCCAATGCAGCGAGAGTAGACATGTCTGCAATGGTTGGCAGGTCCTTCAGTCCGGACCAGATGTTATCAGCATCCCCGCCAGCGCCTCTTTTGGGAAAACTGAGCTTTTTCCTCGCAGCCATAGATGTGGAAGAAAATGAGGGTGGAGCTGTTGGCATGTCACGGTCCTCTTCAGAGGACAATCTCCTGACCAGCAGGTCTTTGCACCGCTGTAGACTTGTGTCCGCTGGAAACAGAGACACAACATACGCTTTAAACCGAGGATCGAGCACGGTGGCCAGAATGTATTCCTCTGACTTTAAAAGAGTGACCACCCTCTGATCCTGGGAAAGCGTACGAAGGGCTACATCCACAAGAGCTACATGCTTGGTGTAATCGCAATGGCTTACCAGCTCCTCCCTCACTTTCTCCAGCTGCTTCTGCAACAGCCTGATCAGGGGAATGACCTGACTCAAGCTGGCAGTGTCGGAACTGACTTCTCGTGTGGCAAGTTCAAATGGCTGCAGAACCTTGCATAACACGGAAATCAGTCTCCACTGCGCTTGACTGAGGCGCATCCCCACTCCTTTGCCTATGTCGTAGGTGGCTGTGTAGGCCTGAATGGCCTTTTGCTGCTCCTCCATCCTCTGCAGCATATAGAGGGTGGAGTTCCAGCGCGTCACAACCTCTTGTTTGAGGTGATGGCAGGGCAGGTTCATGCTTTTTTGATGTGCCTCTAGTCTGCGGTAGGCACTGGCTGAATGCCAAAAGTGTCCAGCAATTTTGCGCGCCACCGCAAGCATCTCCTGCACACCCCTATCACTCTTGAGGTAATGCTGCACCACCAAATTAATGGTGTGGGCAAAACATGGGACGTGCTGGAAATTGCCCATATTTAATGCCCGCACAATGTTACTGGCATTGTCTGACACCACAAATCCCCATGAGAGTCGAAGTGGGGTAAACCACTGGGAGATAATTTCCCTCAGTTTCTCTAATATGTTGTCAGTGTTGTGCCTCTTATTGAAGCCTGTAATACACAATGTTGCCTGCCTTTGCACGAGCAGCCATTTTGTAGATGCTGCTACTGATGCAGCTGTTGCTGTTGCTGCGGAAGGGGATGCATCTACCCAGTGGGCTGTCACAGTCATATAGTCCTTCGTTTGCCCAGAACCACTTGTCCACATGTCCGTGGTTAAGTGGACAGTGGGTACAACCGCATTTTTTAGAGCACTGAGGACACTTGATCGTACTTCTCTGTACATTTTTGGTATCGCCTGCCTAGTGAAGTGGAATCTCGACGGGATTTGGTACCGGGGACACAATACCTCCATCAACCCTCTAAATCCCACTCCACTGATGGCGGACACCGGGTGCACGTCTAACACCAACATTGCAGTTACAGCCGCAGTTATACGCTTTGCAATAGGGTGACTACTATCGTATTTTGTGGTCATGGCAAACGACTGTTGGACGGTCAATTGTTTTGTGAAAGACTTAGCTGTCTTATGACTTCCCCTCTGGGAAGATGACCGACTAACAGCAGCAACAGCAGCAGTGGCAGTAGTAGGCGTACCGCTGCAGGATTCCTCGGATGAATCCCGTATTGAGGAGGACTCAGTCTGGCTGCTGACTTGGGCTGCAGGACTGAATCTGATGGAGATTGTGGAGGAAGTTGATGAGGAGGGTGTTGCTGGTGTGTATCCAACTGGACCACGGGATTTAGGTGTCCCTGTACCGATGAGGGTCCTAGCCCCAGTTCCTGAACTAACCACTGAACTATGAAGGTTATTCAGGTGACGTATAAGGGAGGATGTTCCTAGGTGGGCAAGATCCTTACCCCTGCTTATTTGAGCTTTACATAAGCTACATATGGCCATACATTGGTTGTCTGGATTTGGATAAAAATAACTCCAGACCGAAGAGGTGCATTTTTTGGTCTTCTGACCAGGCATGACGATGGGCTTTTTCATCCCATGGACATCAGCTGTTTTCCCCCTGGTGCCTCATTTACAATAACCACATCACCATCCTCATCATCAAGTTCCTCCACAGCGCCAGCTACATCATCAATAGGCTCCTCCCGAGCCACCTCTTCCCGTATAGTGATGGGAAGGTCAGGCTTGACAACCACCAACACCCTTGGACTCGCCTTGAGGATTTGTGATAATTTCTCTTTAGAAGGCAGAGTTGTTTGCTGTTTTGTTGCTGACAGCATAACTCTCTTCAATTTTTTGTAGGGGGGGGAGGAGGAGGAGGGATAAGATCCGTGGGTGAAGCTGAACCACTAGTCATGAACACGGGCCAGGGCCTAAGCCGTTCCTTGCCACTCCGTGTCGTAAATGGCATATTGGCAACTTTACGTTTCTCCTCAGATGATTTTAAGTTTCTCTTTTTGCTACTTTTTCTTAACTTGGGCTTTTTGGATTTTACATGCCCGGTACTACGAGATTGGGCATCGGGCTTGGAAGACGACGTTGATGGCATTTCATCGTCTATGTCATGACTAGTGGCAGCAGCTTCAGCATTAGGAGGAAGTGGGTCTTGATCTTTCCCTACTTTATCCTCCAAATTTTTGGTCTCCATTATATGTAGCACAAGATACTGCAGAATGTGTGAACTTGGTAATATTGCAGTACCAATGGACTTATACTGCTGGATTGGTTTTGCAAATTTGGTTATAATTACTTTTTTTTTTAAATTTTTTATTTTATTATTTTTTATGGATGACATACTCTATTCATCAAGGGACAAATATAGGGAGTACTACCATATATGGTTCAAGTGGCTTGAATTTAAGGATTCATCATTGTACTCTCAATGGAATAAGTGAACCCCCTCCTCCCTCCCTCCCCTCCCTCTCCCCTCTCTGATCTACCCCCTCTCCCTCGCTTTATCCCCCTCGGACTTTCCCCCATCCTATATGATGTTTTAAGGTGTGCTAAATGGTATTTGGTTTTCTATAACGGTGCATTGGCACACCCTTTTCGCACATTTGTATCTTTATATGCATCATTTATAAATGTCTTTAATGCATCGTTCAATGCAAAACAGATATGTTTGTTAAAGATGTTTAATTCTTTCTTCAATAAAAAAACAGATTGTAAAAAAAAATAAAAAAAAAAATAATATTTTTTATAACTTTTTTTTTATTTTTTAAAAACTTGGGAATAATGGGGAAATAACTATGCCCTTAAAAGCACAGAGCACAGGACACAGCACCACTGGACTGAACAGGACACAGCACAGGACCCAGCAGCACTACGGAACTCAGCAGGACAGAGCACAGGACACAGCACCACTGGACTGAACAGGACACAGCACAGCACAGCACAGCACAGCACTGAACTGAACAGCACGAGATATAGCAGGACAGAGGACCACCTAACACACCCTCCCTCTACCCTGATCAATGCCCGAGTGAAGATGGCGGCGACTAGCGGGGAATTTATAGGATCCGAGTATCGCGAGATCCGACAACGGGATTATGAGTCAGAGCCTCAGTTTCAGATTTGAATTTGGCGCCAATACCCGGATCTGTCTCGGATCCGACTCGGATCGGCAACGTTCAGGTGGGCTCGGATTTCATAAATCCGAGTACGCTCATCTCTAGTTACCACCTGACGGATCAGCTAAGTTCCTACTGGTAATTTACTTATATCTCCCGGAGCAGTCCCCTCTATCATAGCGTTCCTGCTACATTAGGCTCCACCTACTGTTCTGCCATCACTCCTTCTGGGAACCGCAACCTGCGGGAAAAGGTGCTGCAAAGTCCATACCCTCTCCTAGGGGTCAATGGTGAATACCACCTACTGATAGACTCCGCGCCCCAGTTTGAGCATCAATTATTGGCAGATACACAGGACTCTCTAAATTTCACCAGATTTTGTGACAGGATCAGTCGCAAGAGAAGCGAATGGCGGGACAGGGGAAGAGAGAGGTGAGGAATTTAGTCATGGAGAGCAGGTTAGGTGGATCGAAGGTAGGCTTTGAGGAACAGATGAGTTTTAAGTGCCCATTTGAAGGTGTACAAATTAGCGGACAGACGGATGGAGCGTGGGAGGTTGTTCCAGTGGAGGGGGGCAGCCCAGGAGAAATCTTGGATGCTGGAGTGGGATTAAGTGATCAGAGTGGAGAAGAGGCAACGGTCATTGTCCCATCGGAGGGAACGGGATGGTATGTGAGTAGAGATGAGGTTGGAGATGTAAGGGGCAGTGGATTGGGAGAGAGCCTTGTAGGTGAGGAGTTTGAAATGGATTTTGTAGGGGAAGAGAAGCCAGTGTAAAGCAAGGCAGATAGTGGAGGCAGAAGAGGAGCGTCGGGAGAGGAAGATGAGTCTCGCAGCAGTGTTAAGTATAGACCTGAGGGGGGAAAGGTGGTTGAGGGGGAGGCTGGTGAGGAGGTTACAGTAATCAAGATGGAAAATGATGAGTGCATGGATAATGGTTTTAGTGACATCCTGGGATAGGAAGAGCCGGATGCGGGCAATTTTACGGAGTTGGAAGAGACAGGATTGGGTAAGTGAATGTAGGGGGCAAAGGAGAGGGAGGAGTCAAGGGTGATGCCCAGACGGATGAGATGGTGGTATTGTTAATAGTGATAGAGAGATCAAGAAGGGAAAAAGGTTTAGAAAGAGGGAAGACAATGAGCTCAGTTTTGGCAATGTTAAATTTAAAGAAAACGTGAAGACATCCAAGAGAAGGTGGCAGAAAGGCAGTCAGATACACGAGAGAGGAGGGGAGGGATCAGAAAAAGAGATGTAGAGTTGAATGTCATTGGCGCAGAGGTGATATTGGAGACCGAAAGAGGTGATGAAATCACACTGGGAGGTAGTGCACAGCAAAAAGAATAGAGGTCTAAGAACTGAAGAACTCCTACAGGGAGGGCAGAGGGGGGTGCAATGAACCAGAAATGGCTACAAAGAAGGAGCGGTTGGCGAGGTAAGAGGTGAACCATACCTATACAGTAGCATTATTACTTCCTTCTTTCTGCTACTGATTCCTCGCGCTATGCAACTAAGCATCTGACTTGCCTTCCTCATTGCTTTGTTACATTACTTACCTGCCTTTAATTCACCTGAAATGACTCCTAGATCCATTTGATGTTACAGGCTCTAAATCATGTCTCACCTTCTCATAAAGCTGTAGGAGGTTTGTACAGTTCAAGTGAAACATCCGCACCACCTCCTGCTCAGAGAGGGAGTCCAGGGCCAATCGAGCTCTAAACACACAGTCAGTCTGGGACCTACACAGACCCTAGATCTGATGCTGAGGCTCCTCCACCCTTCTGCGTCTCTCCTCCTCAGTTATGCAAAGGACTTCAATAAAAAAAAATTGCCAAACAACAATTGCATGGGGATTTGGGTAGGTTTTTATAGGCTCCTGAAAGCTAATAGCCCATAGGTGTGTGATATTGAGCAGTCGGTCCTGTCAGAGGTACCTTTTTTGTTTGGTGGGTGTTTTCCAGAGATTTGCAAAACTGCAGCTTAATATATTCAGCACTTTGTATTCAGAAAAT
Organism: Mixophyes fleayi; assembly: GCF_038048845.1. NCBI lineage: Eukaryota > Metazoa > Chordata > Amphibia > Anura > Limnodynastidae > Mixophyes > Mixophyes fleayi. The sequence goes on along the minus strand of NC_134405.1, from coordinate 103,024,425 downwards.
GTAAAAAATCGGGACGGCAATTTACGATGAGTTGCATTTGTCAAACATAGCTTTCCAGAAACTTTCCATTGGTTTAGCCTTTAATAAATTCAGCGGTTTGTAACGCGACCAAAAAAATCGCTGAAAACTGATGAGTTGCTCAAATTGCTCCTTGATGAAGTCCTCCCTTTATTTCTTTTTCTGTTCCTTTAATTTCTAATGTCTGATCTATTGTTTTCTCTACCTAATTTCACTCCTATGCTCTCTATCTTCCCCACAAATCTGTCATTGCTATTTTCATTCTTTCTCGTTTACTTTCTCTTTTCTTTCTCTCAGTACCCACTTCTCCACTCTGTCTCTCACTTTCAGCTCTTCTAAGAGTCGCACATCAACTGACTGAGCTCAATTAACTAGTACCAGAACATCAGCTGATATGCAGCTGCAGACATGACTCCAAGAGATTTAACCTAGAGCTTTCTGTCTCGAGCCCTGCTGTCCAAAGAGGGGTGATGCTCAAAGGGGCCATAGATGTTGGGCTGTAACTACATCTCCACCAACGAAATAACCCCTGCAACCAATGATCACTCACAAGTCATTACTATGAGACTAAGGGGCAAATTTAATTACAGGGTGAAATGCTTTGACCTAAACATTAAGAGGTCACATCTAGAGACAGCAATGCTATCAGTGGTAGATCCATGGGAGATAAGATTTGGCAGATATGTACCTTCACAATCCTTTTAATTCTTTTTTAAAAATTTTTTTTTAACATTTTCTTTTAATTAGCGAAGTGAAAGCGCAAGTCTGGGCTTGACGTGAAAGTAGGAAACAAAATGGTGCCAGAAGGCCTTACTTTTTTCTGTTAATTTACTGTGCCAGCAAGAGCCAGCCGTCATTATAAGTTTCTTGCCTTCGCCCTGTTGTCTTCTTAGATAAAGTACTGTCTTCTTAATTGATCTCTGTGAGGATACCACCCTTAGCTGGGATGGCAGTTACCCTCTGTGGGATTCAACTCACTCAGGTAGACCAGAGTATATCCAAAATAAGGCTTTATTAAGACAGCACAACATCAGAAGACGTTCACAAGATACAGGGTAAATGGCAGAATGTATCCTCCAGCAACCTATTCCAGTCAGCACTCCAAAGTAATAATCTCAGTCTCTTTCAGAGTCTTATCCTCCCGCAATATTACCACTACCGATTAGCTAGACAGTTACCATGTCGCCCAGCCTTGGTTACTGGCTCACACAGACCCTGTTCTGGTAGGGTTTTCTCCAGCGGTACTACAATGCCTGCCCAGAGATGTTTTTGCTGAAGTTTTGTACACCAGAATCCTCCAAGCTAGAAGCGCTCTCTTGGCATTCTGTTCTCCCTAAATTCTTGGCTGTATTCACAGGGAGTAGGGTCAAATGTCTCAATCCTCTCCTGTACAGCAGGGGTATATCAGTGGACACTTTAACTGTTAGATTTACTAAGCTGCGGGTTTGAAAAAGTGGGGATGTTGCCTATAGCAACCAATCAGATTCTAGCTGTCATTTTGTAGAAAGTACTAAATAAATGAAAGCTAGAATCTGATTGGTTGCTATAGGCAACACCCCCACTTTTTCAAACCCGCAGCTTAGTAAATATACCCCACAGTCTCTGTTACCTTGATTATACAATAGAATGGCTTGACACAATTAGCTATTTGACTGGATACATTAAACAGACGGTTACAATATAACACCAAGGAATGACACTTCAGGCTTTCGTGAAACAAGTTGACACATTGTATATGCAACATTACACAATCTGAGTGTGTGATATATTTTGATACAATAACATTATATTGATACATATTAATATATTTCCCAATGTTATTTCAGCCAGTATATTACTGTGGAGGCACATTACATATCATCTAGACGTGCTAACCTATTTACCTATCAGATTACCTGTTGACCTAGCTAGTTAACATGCGCTGTCAGTTAGCTATGTCAAGTTACTCAGACATTGTTCCAATTACAAACCAGGTCTACACCACACATAATAACAAGGGCATTTGAGACAAATGGTAATTACCTTAGCTAACACAAGCAAAATGACTACTGCTGTAATGTTATTATCACTAAAGATGCTCAGGCTCGGTTCCCCGAGAACCGAACACACCCGAACTTAGCAGATCCGAGTACTTTCGCGCGCCCTTAGGATTGAAAACGAGGCAAAACGTCATTGTTATGTCGTCAGATCTCGGGAGCTTTGGATTCTATAAGTACCGCCCTCCACAGCAATCCAGTGCCATTTCCCAGAGGGACACAGAAGGGGTAGCACAGTTCTTGTCAGTCTCTAGTGCAGTTGGGCAGCGTCATAGGTAGAAAAGAAAGAGGAGGGGTAGCAGTGTTCTTCAAAGTCTCCATTGACATTCAGGAGAGCTCCATTGCTAATTGTCATTGCTGAAATACAAATAATAGGTCTGGCAGGCTTGGCCTTCTAAATCTACAGTCACATTGAACTGTGTTATATAGGTAAAACAAAAAGAGGAAAGCTCCATTGCTCCATTGCTAATTGTCATTACTGAAATAGAAATAATAGGTCTGGCACCCTGGATTGGTCTGGGTCTGATAAAAGCATGCATCCCGGGGGAGGGGGGGGGGGGGGTCGGTCAGCGCTTGTCACCATGTATTAGCTGTAGAATTGCCACAGTTATCCAAGGAATGGGTGGAGCGATAAAGTGAACCATAACTGATTTCATGATCCAGGGACAATTCCATCTTGCACCACTTTTCTTTAGTGACACTGCTGTGTGGAAATGTTTTCTAGATGTGCTAGGAACTGCCGTGTGTTTGAGTCATTGCTCTGTCGCTTAGCATCCAGCCAGGTCGCTGCAGTCTTTGTTTGAAAGTGTATGTAAATAATATTGTGACCTGTGAGGTGGTCAAAAATAGGGATTTTAGAAAAAAAAATCTGGATCTAAAACGAAAACGAAAACACACAAGGGCAGTTTTGCCAAAACCAATACCAAAACATGAAGTTAATCCAGATCCAAAACCAAAACCAAGACTAGAACACGGGGGCCATTGAACATCTCTAATTATCAAACAATATAGCAATATTCTTTTTATTTCTAATACATACAATATTGCAGGAAATAGCAACGGCAAAATGTACCTAATAACATGAAATAATAAATACACATAATACCCCGATGCTCTGGTGTGTATATACTTAGACTGGGCCAAGGATTAAAAAGTACATTAAACTGTGAGAAACGGGCAATGAATAAAACGTTCTCAGTCCAGTAGAACCCCATTTGGTGACATTCCTCTCCCAATTTTTAAACTTGAGTCCCGGTCTCTTCTACAGACAAGACAATACTTCAGGTTTTATGTGGTCTCCCGCAAGGTGAACCAATTTCCTGCTGGGCTGTGCGCAGCCTCCAGCATTTACTTGTTGCACCTTGTTATATTCTTGTAGCCGCCAGCATCGGTCAATTCCCAGAGCCTCTGCAGGAAATCTCGGTCTCCTGCTCCAGTAGCTACTCTGAGCCCTACTGCCTGAGAGCCCTACTGACTACCTTTTCCTGGTTGTCTGGAGTCCTGCCTGGCTATGCCTCCACCCCCCCTAGTCCCTTTCTGCCCTGGGGTTACCCATTTCCCCAGTCTGTCTCCGCTTATGGACTGGCCTCTTTCAGGAATCCTGCTGCACACTATCTCCTACAGGGACTACTGAGAGTAACATCACTCAGTCATCAATATCTTGCTTTCTATGCTGCCTTCTCCCCTCCTGTGTCTGACTGTTACTGTTGCAGCCCTAGCCTAACATATTCTTGCACTCTACACAGTTGGCTATGTTGCAGTCTACATCCCTGGCTAAACCTAACCACATGAACTACTGACTGAGCCTGGCTCATGTTCTCCTTTTACCCCTGTACACCATATATACAGTAACCCGTCCAACCAAGCATATTCATCTACCACCCCAGTCTTATGACATATCTGCTAGTGCCCGCATTCCTTCTAGATCTGGATCTAGTAACTGGGCTTCTTGCAGTCTAGATTTATCCACCTCCCCCAGGACTAACCCCACCTCAGGATGGACTTGGCTACTCACCCTCAGAGGTCCGGAGATGGAAAAGATAGGTTGCTGACACCTGGTTGTCACTGGCATGTAGGGGTGGATGTTCTTCCTCTGCCTAGGGCTTGCCTTTCCACGGGCATCTTTTCCAACAAAATAATTCCTGATGTCTTGCCCCAAATTATTGCCCAAAATCACCTCATTAAAAATTCCCACCATAACTCCCACTTCCACTAGGTTGTTACAATAGCCCCAATGTAACTGGACTTGGGCTGTGGGAATCTCTGCCCATCGCCCATCTGCCATCCTAACTTTAAAGTACTTGTTGGGGGTAATCCTTCTGGAATCAACCAACTCGGGTCGTACCAGGGTGATGGCTGCCCCGAAGTCCCTAAGTCCTTGGGCTATTCTACCATCCACCCATACAGGTTGCAAGCACCGGTAAAGGTGTCCTCCCATTGTTTGCCTCATGCCAGCCACAGTATTGCAAGTGGTACTTATCTGCCTCACCTCTGGGGCATCAGGGTGGTAGTGTTTGTTTTTTCAGGGGACACTCCTGTCGAAGATGCCCCCAGTATCCACATCGATGGTACCGCTTCCAGACTTGTTCGAAGTGTGGTATCTCTGGTCCTTGGTTGCTCGGTCGACTTGGGCCTTCACTCTGTCCCTTTTCTGTTTTTTCACAGGACTGTGGGTTACACTTTGCCACCCAATCCTGAAGGCTGGGTAATATATCAGTCCGCCCTGCTTTTACCAGCTGAAGTCCTTTTCTCCGGATCCACTGACCGAGGACTTGCTGCAGCTCTTGGCAAAGCTGACCATAGTCATAGCTTCCACTGTGCACTGCTGACTGACCTGGGGTGGGGGTAGCCTCTATGGTAGCTGCGATCTCCGGAAGCCTTACTGGTTGCTTCTGAAAGAGTAGGGCAAGGTGTGAGGTTTGCAGTAGCGCCTGTTCCTCGGGCAGTGAGGTGGTATAGTAGCTCACCCCAGTCTCCTTGGACCATTTCCCTACCACATCTGGGAAGTTCTCCTGACTTTTCTTAATAAAGTCCACCGCAGACAGTTTTGCACATATGAATCCCTCATCACTCAGCACCAATATACGAGGCTGCTCCTGTTTCTCACCCGACTCCTTGGCTTACAAGATTTCCACAAAATAAGTCTAAATTTGTGCGTCTTCCACTGCTGGGACCTCCACTGTTTCCATCCTGCTCACATTATCAAGTACACACAGGTCCCATTTGCATATTTTTTCCACTAAATGTGGCCTGAAGTCATCCTGGGTAGTGTCAATTTCCCTTGCCCAGCATAATCCCTGGAGTTCATCCAGTTTTAGGGAGTTATAGTTGATCTTGCTATACCGGGCCAAGTGACCCTACTTCTTGCCACCATTTGTGAGGATACCACTGTTAGCTGGGATGGCAGTTTCCCTCTGTGGGATTCAACTCACTCGAGTAGACCAGAGTATATCCAAAATAAGGCTTTATTGCGACAGCACAACAATGCAAAACATTCACAAGATATAGAGCAAATAGTAGCATGTATCCTCCAGCAGCCCATTGCAGTCAGCACTCCAAAGTAATAATCTCAGTCTCTTTCAGAGTCTTATTCTCCCGCAATACTACCACTACCAATTAGCTGGATAGTTACCATGTCGCCCAGCCTGGGTTACTGGTTCACACAGACCCTGTCCTGGTAGGGTTTTCTCCAGTGGCACTACAACGCCCCCTTTCAGGCTGTGGTGGACTCTTAACTGTATCTGATCCCTGGTCATTTTATAAGCAGTCTCCAGTCGTCACTTCTGTACGTCCACCCAAGTCTTTGGCATCCAACTCTCCTCATCTTCTGGGGTCGAGAGCACCAGATCCTGTGTCTCCCATCCAGGCTGTCTGAACAATAGAAAGTAGGGAGAGTTGCTGGTGGTATAGTGTACTCTGTTGTTGTAAACCGGTGGTAATTATATAAACAATTACCACTATTCCGACATTGTTCAGTCCTACAAGAAAAAACAATTGCAGAAAAAAACAAAGACACTAAAAACAGACTTACCTGAAAAGTGAAGATCCAGATGTCCGATGGCACCGGCAGTCTGACAGGCAATGATTCCGGTGCCATCGCCCTGAGATGCCCCAGGTATTCAAGGAAGGGCTGCAAGATATGGCACTTCTGGGGTTTTAACTTCAGGCCATACTTTTCCAGTCGCTGCAGCACCAAATCCAACATAGTCAAATGCTTAGGTAGATCAGGAAGGCGTAGAAGTTCAGTTTACTCAGACACCTCTTCATGAGGTGTTGAAACATGGCTGGGGTATTAGTGTGTCCAAAGGGTATCCTGCAGAACTGAACAGTCCAATGGGAGTCACAAAATCAGTCTTCTGGTGATCTTCTCCACCTGCCAGTACCCACTCGCTAAATCCAGAGTGGAGAAGTATTGCCCCCGACTGAGGGCCACGAGGGATTCTTCAATGCAATGTAGGGAATATATGCGTCGGACGGTGCAGCTAATGAGCCAATGATAAGCGGAACATACAAAAGCAATGGGGCCACCCAAAGGTTCTTGTTCTTTGTCAATACTTGGTTGTCCAACATCTGCTTGAGCCTCACCTTCCCATCTTGGTACAATTTCGGAAGAATCTGATAAAACCGCTCCCGAAGTGATGGTGTTCCTCCAGTATGGATCTCATGCTCCAACTGGTCTATATACCCAATATCTTCCAGACACAAGAGAAAGCTTTCTAGCTCTTTCATTGGCATTCTTCCAGTCTCTTGAAATCTGTTGGTGCTATTTCTGCCAAAGACGCGTCCATCTGTTCTACGATGACCTGGGCATTCCAATCTGTAGTGGGATTCTCTTCCACCTCTACTTGTACCATCATGGACTATAGTTTCCAAGGGTCAGGTTGGAGCACTACCCTCTGTGTCCCTCTCACACTGCCTGCTTCTATGTGCACTACTTGGGTGAAAATGGTTCCAGAGGGACCAGAAGCCGAACTTTTGTGCACAGTCGAACTGATACCCATCCTCCTGAGATGAGGCCAAATGTGCGGCCATTCAGGGGTCCATGTAATGATCTCTATATCATGGCCTCCACCCTTTCCAACTTTTGCTGTTTCCGCACCTGCAGGTCCTGACCACTTGTTGAGGGGGTGGTACTGCTACCGCCTGCCGATGGTTTGCCTGGTTGAATCAAAGTGACCTCTGACCCACCCAGCCAGCCTTGGTCTGCACTGTTGTACTACATGCTGTAAAGCCTGCTGAACGGGTTTTGGCACCTCTAGAACCTTGCAATTGCATCGGCTTTTATCATGAAAAAGGACCTGGTCCAAACTGCAGAGTACATTCATCCCGATGATGACAAGACCATGGCACAGCTCTGCGCCACCCACAACTAGAATCCCCAACAGCTAACTGAGCACTTCCATGTTTATCCAGCACCAACCACAAGGATGGGGAGGTAGTGAGGGTAGCCCAAGTCTGAGTTCTGGTCTTCTGTAAATGTGCATAGCGGTGCTCGAAGCACCGCTCCAACTTGGTAGTCACCTGGGAACCCATATTTAGAATGTACCATTGGTTTCTTGCATCTGACTTCACCACTACTGTGGGGCATTCCCTGATTAAAAGATTATATTCCCATCAGCTCCGTTCCCCAGAATATCTCCAACTACAGTGTTCTCTTTATATGTCATTCTACTTCATGATCCTAGTTCTTCTTCCACTTCCCATCAACTCCTTCCCAAATCACTGGGAAGGTACATGTTTCTGTATGGACAGGAGGTGGCAGCCAAAAACTCAGCATGCACAGTTGGCGATGACCTAAACCCAGCAAAGTCAGGAGGTGGCTGATTAGACCTTAGCATGGATAGGAGGAGGTCACTGCACCCTATGCAAGAACAGGATGTGGCGCACAGAATCTCTGAAATTGACAGAAGTTGTAACCCAAAATCTCAACTCAAATTGATTGCAGCAATCAGATCCTCTGCAAGGAAAAGAGGTGGCACAAGGAATATAAGAATGAGAAGGACAGCACAGGAAACCTCAGCACGGACAGGACTTGGCAAACAGAGCCTCAGTATTGACAAATAGAATATTAGAATTCCACCTTGTTACATACACCCTGATCAGAGTAAGATTGATTACTTTTTCTGGTTTTGCATCCACTGAGAATTTCCCAGTGGGTTTACCTTCTACATAAAGTAAAAAAGAATGCACATTGCCAGTGTCTATCTTTAACTAAAACTATATGGTGTCAGCCTAGTGGTTAGCACACTCTTGACCCCAAGAAGAAGATTCTCCCTCCCTATGCCCTCTGTACCTCTTCTTGGGGACAGGGTGGCTAATAATCATAAAACAAACAAAAATGTTTAAAAATATTTATAATTACATGTAAACAACAACAATAACAATTCAACAGATGTTTTCTGGGTCAAAAATAAACAAAAATACTACCATGAATGCGCTATGTAAATTGGAAGAAAGACAATGCAGACATATTAGTGTTTTATATACAAATGTTGTCCTGTAACAGACAGATATATACAATAAAGTGAGAATCTTAGTGACATTACAATTCAGTGTATCAAATATACTCCTACCTCCTCTATCATCATCCTTTATCATCCTCGTTCTTCTTCCAGTACCTATCAACTTCAGCTTCTCAAATCACTGTGCAGCTCGGGTGGTACATGTATCCGTATGGAGAGAAGGTGGCAGCCAAAATCTCAGCATGGACAGATGGCTCTAACCGAAACCCCAGCACAGAGAGGAGGTGGCTGAAGGGACCTCAGCATTAGGAGGCGACTGCACCCTAAGCAAGAACAGGATGTGGCGCACAGAATCTCTGAAATGACAGAAGTTGCAACCCAGAATATCAACACAAACAGATGGCAGCTACCAGAGCCTCTGCAAGGAAAAGAGGTGGCACACAGAACATCAGAATGGGTAGGGCAGCGCAGGAAGCCTCAGCACGAATGGGACTCGACGAACAGAGCCTTAGTACTGATAGATGGTGGCGCCCGCAACTATAGCAAATGGAATATTAGAACTCCTTCTTGTTGCATACACCCTGATCAAAGTAAGATCGATTACTCTTTCTGGGTTTGCATCCATTGATAATTTTCAAGTTGTTTTATCTTCTACATAGTAGTATAAAAGAAAAAAGAAAGCACATTGCCACTATCTATCTTTAGCTAAAACTAAATATAAGGCCGTCAACAAAATTGCACCGACATTCATTTCCTCACGTGTCTCAAAATACCCCCCAACTCAACACCTCTGTTCTGCACAAGATCTACATCTCTCTTCCACTCTCATCAAATCCTCCCATTCTCGCTTACAGGGTTTTTTCCGGGCTGCTCCCACTTTGTGGAATTCCCTCCCTCGCACAGTAAGACTTTCCTATAGTCTTCAAACCTTCAAGCGTTCACTGAAAACCCATCTCTTCAAACAAGGTTATAATATTCCTCAACCACCATCTTAATCTCCCTAGATTACCCTATTACCATCCTCTACACAGCTAACGCAAGACAACAACCCTCTGACCAACATTGCAACACACACAGCCCACTCAATACTTTGCAATACTTTACCTTTGCATTGTGCAATATGATGTAGCACATGCCCTTGTGTTTCAAACTCCCATTGTCCTATAGATTGTAAGCTTGCGAGCAGGGTTCTCTTACCTCTCTGTCTGTATGTATTACCCAGTATTGTCTTATTAATGTTTGTTCGCAATTGTAAAGCGCTAAGGAATTTGCTGGCGCTATATAAATAAATGTTGATGATGATGATGATGATATGGTGTCCCAGCCTAGTGGGCAGAACACTTTGGACTCTAAGAAGAGGTTCCTCCCTCCCAATGCCCTCTATACCTCTTCTCGGGGACACAAATAATCACAAAACAAACAAATACTTTTAAAAATAACCATAATTACATGTAAACAATAACAACAACAATTCAACAGATGTTTTTGGGTCTAAAATAAACAAAAATACTAATCTGAATGCGATATGTAAAATGTATTGGAAGACAATGCAGACATGTTACTGTTTTACATAAAAATATGTCCTGTAACAGACAGACATACAATAAAATGAGGATCTTAGTGAGGTTACAATGTAATACATAAAATATACCCATAAGTCCTCTGTTATCACTGTCATCACTCTCCATTATCCTTGTTCTTCTTCCAGTACCCATCAACTGCTTCCCAAATCACTGTGCAGCTGGGGTGTCTATACAAATTTCACCCACACAAGTTTTTTTGAACATATATAGAAAAATAAAATGCATATATAGGCTTCTTATGAATACTAAATCATTTATTTTGAGGTAAATATATGAGTAGAGAAAATGGATGGCACCTGAAGGCCCGACTTTGAGTAGCTGGATTGACCTTGTTAACGATACAGTCGGCCATGAAAGGTTCATGTACACCAGCAGGAACCTAGTGGATAAGTATGAAAGAATATGGTATAGGTGGAGGATATCCCCATATGTTACAGAAATGTTGAGGGAGGTGGAGCTCTCCTAATGAATGCTCGGGGCAGACATCCAGCCGCCTATTGTTGAGTCATTAAGGTCAACGATTATATTCTGTATTATCAAAACTGTAATATTATTTCATTGCATCTTGAAATGGTGGGAGGTGTACATACCTTGGCTTGTATATCTGAATGTCAATGTTTTTTCTTTTGTGATACTATTATGTATGGTTACTTGATAATACCTGTAACACTGTGTGGGTTATAATTGGGGATTAAGCCCAATGTTATGGGCTTTTTTGTTGTTTAAAATGTTATAAAAAAAAAAAAGAAAATGCAATAAAATTTTACCTGATTTAAAAAAAAAAAAATATACGAGTAGAATATTCTATTTGCATCTGACTGTTAAGTTCCTTTGTATGTTACAAAATGAGTTGTTAATGTGAAAATATAATTCTGCCATTTTTCAGCATGTATTAAGGAAAAAAGTTCAGAATAACATGTACCTATATGTGTCTTTTGTTACTTATAGATTATTTAAAGCCTGTTGCAAAAAAAACTCCTTATAATATTTGCCCATAAGAGGGACAGTTAGGAAGTTCGATCAGCATACTAATCACATTCTAAATAGCGCTACGTCCCTCCATCAACAGCCTCATATTTTTAATTTACAGACACACTACGGTTATTAGCTTTGTAAAAATGGCCACCTGTCCTCTCTCGGTTATGCATTTACTCTATTATCAATATTGACACTGAAGATGCCATTAGCCATTCTATCCTATGGAGAAAGAATTGCAGGAGAGAGATCTTCGGATCCCCCTGGCAGGCTTCATCCTCCTCCCCATCGCAAAATTGTGCAAGACCATAAGAACCTGTATCTAAAGTTATTGCGATTGTGATCTACTATAAATTATTCAATGGGACAGGCTCCTATCTGAGCTACAGTCCAGGCTTATCAATTTGAATAAATTCCCACGTTAATTCATTTCTTATCATTGCAGTAAGAAATGATAATTATCATGAATAATATGTGATGGATCATAAACAGACTGCACAGCCTTTTAATTATATGTAACAGGCATTGAATGAGTGAGATAAATAAAATTGACAGAAGTTGCAACCCAGATGTCACGACTGAGAATAGCGTACCTGCTATCGTTGGCACTACTCGGAGGAAGGTGCAGAGTCTAACGTGCCCCTGGTGTTCACCAGCGACCCCCGCAAGGAGGTATGGACTCAGCTGCAGGGAAAACGCAGGTCGCGGTCCTTCCACGAGTCAGATAGCGAAGCTCGAGAGAAATGTCAGACAGGCAGGTTTGGCAATGGTGCGAGCAATAAAGGTACACAAGGAGAATCCGAAGGAGTAGTGAGTCAAGCCGGGTCAGTAACGTTCTGACAGCGAGGTACAAAAGGGAGATCCAAAAGGGTAGTCAAGGCAATCCGGGTCACAATGGTCACAGGCAAAACGGCAAAAGTCTGGAGACAGGCAAAAGGTCAGGAGACAGATAATCACAGGAACACAGGAACGCTGGAGGACAGGAAAGGACCTGAAACTCTGGCACAGGAGGTGGGATCCAGGAAGGCTTAAATACTCCTGGTAGCCAATCAGCCTCAGCGCCGCAGTGCTGTCATACTACTAGCGCCGTAGCGCTGCCACACACTAGCGCCGTAGCGCTTCCTTACTGCAGCGTCCCGTTGCCTAGCAACGGGAACGCTTCCTGAACTGTAGCCGACCGGCCGAGCGGAAGTGAACAGGCCAGCGGGACATCCGTCCCGGACTCACAGGCGATGCCTGACACCAGAATCTCAACACAAATAACTGTCAGCAATGATAGTTGCACTCACAGGGTCCAGCAGCTGAATGGAGATGGTATGGCCGTGTCCTTGGGGTGATGATGACACCCCTTGGCACCCCCACAGTAGTATCCCACTGTCTTCACAAATTTTCAGATGTTTTATATTTGTGGGCAGATGATCATGTGGGACGTGGACACAGAGCTGATCTAATGTGCTGCCATCTCCAACTGCCGCCCGCATGCCACCAGTAACAATAGAACAAGCCTGGCCAACCTGTGAATCTCCCTCCAGGTGTTGTAAAACTACAAGTACCATCATGCCCTGCCAGCTATCAGATGACTATCTACTGGCATGCCGGGGCTCATAGTTTCACAACACCTGGAGAGCCACACTTTAGCAAGACCAGGCAATATAATAATAATATAGGGCCTGATTCATTAAGGAAAGTAAGGCAAAAAAATGAGTAAGTTTTCTCCTGGACTAAACCATATTAGAATGCAAGGGGTGCAAATTAGTTTATTATTTTGCACATAAGTTAAATACTGGCTGTTTTTCATGTAGCACACAAATACTTGACAGCTTAATATTTACACTGAAATTTAAAGTTGATCTAGGACATGCCCTATCCGAATTTTAAATCTGTCCCCACATTTAAAATTTATCTCCCCCTCCAATGTAACATGGTTTCGTCGAGGTGCAAATTTACTCATTTTTTTTTGCTTTTCGTTTCTTAAGGAATGAAGCCCAGTGAGTAGGTATGGTTTATAAATATATTTGTTGAGATAGAGAAGGATGTCCTGCTCAGTAATGTGTCAAAGTTGGGTGGTATATGCATGCTCATTTTGGTTGTGGTCCTGCTTCTGATGGTGCCAAAAACATGGGACTGTTCTGGGATAATCAGGACTGTTGGCAGGTACTATAATGTAAGGCTGGTATCTCAGAGCAAGAAGCATGGCCACTGCCACACGTGTTACAAAAGTGCAGAAAAAGTGTATAGCTCCCAATAGTCCTGATTTTGCGTGTGGCTTTGTGGGAATCTGGGTGATCTTGGGCGGATCTGATGGGGATTTGGGAAAATCATGGGAAGATCTTGTTTTGTCCTAGTTTTCCTTTTTTAAAAACTGGGAGGTATAAAATTGGTCTTTATATATGTTCAATAAAACTTCTTTAGTAATTTACTATATATATATATATATATATATATATATATATATATATATATAATGCATTTATAGGCTTTAAATGAACATTTATTTTGAGGTAAATACACAAGCAGAATTTCCTATCCATATCAGACTAATGAGTTCCTTTATACTTTCCAAAAAGACTTGTTAAAGTGTAAATACAGTTCTGCAATTATTCAGCATGTATGAAGTGAAATAATAATTTGTACCTATATGTGTTTTTGTTACTTATAGGTCATTTAAAGCCTGTAGCAATAAAAGCTTCTTATATGTTTTCCCTGCAAGAGTGACGGTTAGGAAGTATGTTCAGTATACTAATCCCATTCTAAATAGCGCTATGTCCTTCCACCGCCAGTCTCATATTTTTATATCAGACACACTATGGTTACTCTCTTTTATTTAAAATGACCACCCGTCCTCTCTCTGTTATGCGTCTGCTCTATTAACAACATTGACACAATTCCATTTTTACTGGCTAGTCACCAAATATAAAACGCATTCTCAGAACTTCTAGATGAATTAAAAAACATTGTAGTGTGTTGGTACATATTTATGAGTTTATCCAAAATGTCCTAATTGGATGGCAAAATTGCAGAGTGTATATGGCCACCTCAACAAACATGAGTACGGGATCTGCTTAGTAAAATAATTCTAATAATAAAATGTTAAAAAGAAAGTATACCAACATTTTAGTTACAACGTAAAAGTCTTATTTCTAGCTTTTAGATCTTCTTGACATTAGCCCGCACCGAAAGCTTTACTGATAAACATAACATTTTTTACAGTTATAATATAAGCTTACCTTAGACAATGTAAAATGTAGCAGAGGCAGCCACTGAAATAAACAGTAAATATACAGTGCACACTTGTTCACACCCAGCTGATAACTGACTATTCTGTGCTAAGCACTAACTTTTATACCCAGGCTAAGTGACATCACAACAGCACATTATGATGTAAGCCAGTCACATGATCAGTCTAGTCAAAGCTGTTAAATATCCACCTGCAGGCATCTTGTATCTGGATAGAGGGAGGTTATATATTTGATTAGTGGGTAATCACAACTTGTGTTACTAGCAAGAACTGCTGTGCATCCAAATATGTTTTTCAAGGATTTTGTACTAGTACATGGATGTTCTTCACAGAGAAAAAATATTTCATTTAAACTTGTTCATACATTATATATTTAGCCTTTGAATTAAAGTTAAAGAAGAACATTAAAATATTTAAAGATAATTAATATTTAAAGATAAGTAATAATTAAATATGTATATGTGGAGGGACAGAAGATGCCAGAGCCGGTGCCCGTGAAGAGGGCGAAGATATCCGGCAGCGCTGTGCCCCTGGAGGGGCTGAAGAGGTCCCCGATGGTGCCCAGCAGGAAGAAAGAAGAGAAGAAGAACTTACCCGTCCATCGATCCAGCGGCGGTGAGTATAACTTCTTTCTTGCAGGTCCTGTGCGCGGGGGAAGGATGAGCCAATCAGGGCTCATCTTTCCCCGCTGGCCAATCAGCGGCCGGATGCGCGAGCCAATCGCGGCTCGCGCCCGGCCATTCAAAAGATTGGCGCCGACGCGAGCCAATCAGCGCTCGCGCCGGCTAATGACGTCACGCCGGCGACTATATAAGTCGCCGGGTGGCGCCATTTTGGCAGAAGTCCGTCGGCGGAGAAGAGAGAGGACGTCTCTGCAAGACGTCCAGCAAGAAGACCAGCGGCAGCGGCGGCAGGGGGCCCTTGTAAGGGCCGTGAGCTACCCTGCCGCCAGAAGACTTCAAGCAAGCCGCCGGAGCGGAGATCGCCGGCGGGGAGCCCTTGTCAGGGCTGAGAGCGCCCCCCGCCCCAGCTGCAACTGGAGACCCAGCGCCGAAGCGGAGAAGAGGCGCCGCCGGCTGGAGGGTCTGGAAGACCCGGAGAAAGAAACAGAAGACGGCGTGTCAAGTTGAGTATCCTGCGCAGAGCAGGTAAGTAGACTCAACAATAACGTCGGGCACTAGGCTCGTGGCACAGTCGGGCACAAGGCCCGTGGCACTGTAAAGTAGGGGCACAAGGCCCAGGGACCTGGGCACTAGGCCCCAACGAAGTAGTGGGCCAGTAGGCCATTAGTATATATATGATAAAGGGGACAAGCCCCGGTTAGCTAGTCAGACAGGGGCGTGAGAGCCCAGATACAAGGGCACAAGGCCCTTAGGTAGTGAGTGGCCTAGAGGCCATAGGAAGGCCAGAGGGCCTGGTTAGAGGCTGGTAGCCTGTAGGCTATTAAGGGCACAAGGCCCTCAGTTAGTTAGGGAGGCCACAGGCCTCAGGCAGGGGCTAGGACCCCTAGGTAGCAGGGCATAAGGCCCTAGTGAGTGGGCTCAGAGCCCTGAGGTAGAGAGGGGGCTGAAGCCCATTAATCAGAGCACAAGGCTCTGTGTGTAGCTGGGCAGAGACCCATGGTGTGTAGGGCATAAGGCCCTGGTGGTGTGTGGTAGAGGCGTGGGAGCCTCGTGAGAGTAGGCGCGGTCCTGTGTGAGGTGAGCACACGTGGTTAGGAGGTGCGGTCGAGCGTAGGCTCCTGTGGTGCTGTAGCAACCTGCTGGTTGGCTAGCAGCGGTGTGTTCGGGTAAGTAGCGGGCAAGGTACTGTATACTGTATCTATTTATTCTGTCTGTGTGGCGAGTGTAGTTTACATTACAGTATTTTGGTGTGCTATCTAACTGTGTCCAGGGGCAAGACGTCAGGCCCCCATTAAAGGTAGGCTCTTGTTTCCTGTGGTTTTCCTGTGCTAACCCGTGCTGTGGGGGACAAGTGTAAGTACCAGCATACACATAGTCAGGGGAGAACACACGTAGTTTCCCTGTCCCTTAGGTCCCCGGGGTCACACTGGTACCCAGAGGGGGTGGCTGAGTGAGTTGGTGGCAGTACAGCACACCTTGAGGCAGTTCCAGGGGCGGCCGTGGTTCTGATCAAGGGTCCTCAAGGCCGGTTCCGTGCAGGTGGACCTGTGGTTCCGGACGTAGGGACACGTGTGAGATACCCGAGTACAGGCAGTCGGGCGGTTCAGTTCGATCGGCTGTTCCGTGCGGCAGTCGGCCCGCGGGTTAGTGTGCTGTTTTACTGAGCCTCAGCCGGGCTTAAAGAACCCGTACTTAGGGCCTGTGTGTGACTCCATAGCAAGAAGGCAGCTTCTTGGTACGACCTGGGTGAGGGGGTTAGGAACCGCCCTCCGGTTTAGGCTGTGAACACCGGCTGGTGTTCCCCGTAGCGTGTAACTAGTAGTTCCATTAGTGCACCACATTTAGTTAGTCCTAGTGTTTGACTTAGTTGCGTTGCCGACCATTAGAACGTTGTTAGGGTCGGGTCGCCGTTGTAGTTAGTCCAGTTTTGTGGGTGCCATCTTAGTTTCACGGAGAGCGTAGAGGGAGGCTGTGTGTTCTTGTCATCCGCAGGAGTCGGGAAGGTGCAGGAGAACCGGATCGGAAGTGGGAGTGTCCCGGTGAGTATCACGCTCGATTCCTCCTTTCGGTTAGGCCCTCACCGGCAGGTGTGTGAGGCACTTGAGGCGGGATTAGTCCTCGGATTAGTCTTGGCCTTCAGTGCCTGTAGTCCCCCGCGTCTTGGCAAGAACAAAGTGAGGAGGCGGCAAGGAGCTTGGACTGACCGTGTCCTTGTCCTTTGCCGTAGTCTCGGACAGCCCTTACCTGGTAGGCACGGCCGTAATCTCTGCCTCTATCTTAGAGGGACGTGATTGGAGGTGACTGCGGCTGCGGATCTGCTGGGATCAGATCGCAGCTGGGAAATCAGAAGCGGACTGGAGGTGACCATCGTTTACAAGGTGAGTTATTTTCTGTTGCGTCTGTCCCTGTCTTTCCCCCCAGGGGGCGTTACATTTTGGCGTAGTCGGCAGGATCAACGATGGCTCATCGGGGGATCATTCCGCTGTACGAGGGATACAGCTGTGTCATCTCTCGTGACGAAGTGGCAGCGTTCACGAAGCAAATCCTGGAACGTTGTGAGACAAGGAAGAAGAAGAACAAAGGTACTAAACGGCAACCGGTGGAAGAAATGCTGTGCTGGAAGTGTGGGTTGCCTGGACACTTCGCATACCAGTGCCCAGTTGCCGAGGAGCTCTTTGGTGAATGGGAGGACGAAGAAGTCTCCGATGAATGGGAAGACGTAGAAGTCTTCGAGTGGAAGGACGAGGAAGCCTTCCATCCATGGTCTCAAGAGAAGTCGGAATCTGGAGGGAAGGATCGGCAGAGCCTGCTGACTGTCGGATCGCAGGTGATCGTCCCGTCCAAGCAAGATTCGCGACAGGAATACCCGCGTCAGCCGGATGCTGGAGCTGGGGTATTGGAGACGTCGGATACGTCAGACGACTTGTCCGTGGCTGTGGAAGAGTTGGTCCCTGAAGACGAAGGGAGAACTGAGCAGACCCTCCACGGGGCAACGCTGTGTCCGGAGACATGTGAAGATGTCTGCCCGGTGGTACCTGAGAGGATGGAAGCCATCAGTACCCCGGAAGAGAGAGCTGCTGAAGAAGTACTGCCTGACGAAGACTGTACTTTAGAGAGCGCAGCTGGAGAGTGGTGGATGTTGTCACCTTCTGAAGAAGCTTCCCGCACAACCGAGGAGGTATCGGACGGATGGGAGGTTCCGGCATGCGCCGAGGAAGAGACTCCCTGGATACCGACTTCGGGCGAGGAAGTTGCCAGGATGGTGTGGATCCTGCGCGAGAGGGCTTTACCGCGAAGGACCCGGTGGACGCAAGTCAGGGATGCCGGTAAGCGACCCTTGGAGGTGGACGTAGAGGAGAAGACGTTGATTGTGGGGACCACAATGGAAAAAGGCGGCGGAAATGTGGAGGGACAGAAGATGCCAGAGCCGGTGCCCGTGAAGAGGGCGAAGATATCCGGCAGCGCTGTGCCCCTGGAGGGGCTGAAGAGGTCCCCGATGGTGCCCAGCAGGAAGAAAGAAGAGAAGAAGAACTTACCCATCCATCGATCCAGCGGCGGTGAGTATAACTTCTTTCTTGCAGGTCCTGTGCGCGGGGGAAGGATGAGCCAATCAGGGCTCATCTTTCCCCGCTGGCCAATCAGCGGCCGGATGCGCGAGCCAATCGCGGCTCGCGCCCGGCCATTCAAAAGATTGGCGCCGACGCGAGCCAATCAGCGCTCGCGCCGGCTAATGACGTCACGCCGGCGACTATATAAGTCGCCGGGTGGCGCCATTTTGGCAGAAGTCCGTCGGCGGAGAAGAGAGAGGACGTCTCTGCAAGACGTCCAGCAAGAAGACCAGCGGCAGCGGCGGCAGGGGGCCCTTGTAAGGGCCGTGAGCTACCCTGCCGCCAGAAGACTTCAAGCAAGCCGCCGGAGCGGAGATCGCCGGCGGGGAGCCCTTGTCAGGGCTGAGAGCGCCCCCGCCCCAGCTGCAACTGGAGACCCAGCGCCGAAGCGGAGAAGAGGCGCCGCCGGCTGGAGGGTCTGGAAGACCCGGAGAAAGAAACAGAAGACGGCGTGTCAAGTTGAGTATCCTGCGCAGAGCAGGTAAGTAGACTCAACAATAACGTCGGGCACTAGGCTCGTGGCACAGTCGGGCACAAGGCCCGTGGCACTGTAAAGTAGGGGCACAAGGCCCAGGGACCTGGGCACTAGGCCCCAACGAAGTAGTGGGCCAGTAGGCCATTAGTATATATATGATAAAGGGGACAAGCCCCGGTTAGCTAGTCAGACAGGGGCGTGAGAGCCCAGATACAAGGGCACAAGGCCCTTAGGTAGTGAGTGGCCTAGAGGCCATAGGAAGGCCAGAGGGCCTGGTTAGAGGCTGGTAGCCTGTAGGCTATTAAGGGCACAAGGCCCTCAGTTAGTTAGGGAGGCCACAGGCCTCAGGCAGGGGCTAGGACCCCTAGGTAGCAGGGCATAAGGCCCTAGTGAGTGGGCTCAGAGCCCTGAGGTAGAGAGGGGGCTGAAGCCCATTAATCAGAGCACAAGGCTCTGTGTGTAGCTGGGCAGAGACCC
Organism: Mixophyes fleayi; assembly: GCF_038048845.1. Classification (NCBI taxonomy): domain Eukaryota; kingdom Metazoa; phylum Chordata; class Amphibia; order Anura; family Limnodynastidae; genus Mixophyes; species Mixophyes fleayi. Next base: position 103,004,931 of record NC_134405.1, on the reverse strand, counting down.
ATGGTGTGTAGGGCATAAGGCCCTGGTGGTGTGTGGTAGAGGCGTGGGAGCCTCGTGAGAGTAGGCGCGGTCCTGTGTGAGGTGAGCACACGTGGTTAGGAGGTGCGGTCGAGCGTAGGCTCCTGTGGTGCTGTAGCAACCTGCTGGTTGGCTAGCAGCGGTGTGTTCGGGTAAGTAGCGGGCAAGGTACTGTATACTGTATCTATTTATTCTGTCTGTGTGGCGAGTGTAGTTTACATTACAGTATTTTGGTGTGCTATCTAACTGTGTCCAGGGGCAAGACGTCAGGCCCCCATTAAAGGTAGGCTCTTGTTTCCTGTGGTTTTCCTGTGCTAACCCGTGCTGTGGGGGACAAGTGTAAGTACCAGCATACACATAGTCAGGGGAGAACACACGTAGTTTCCCTGTCCCTTAGGTCCCCAGGGTCACACTGGTACCCAGAGGGGGTGGCTGAGTGAGTTGGTGGCAGTACAGCACACCTTGAGGCAGTTCCAGGGGCGGCCGTGGTTCTGATCAAGGGTCCTCAAGGCCGGTTCCGTGCAGGTGGACCTGTGGTTCCCCGTGGGGACACGTGTGAGATACCCGAGTACAGGCAGTCGGGCGGTTCAGTTCGATCGGCTGTTCCGTGCGGCAGTCGGCCCGCGGGTTAGTGTGCTGTTTTACTGAGCCTCAGCCGGGCTTAAAGAACCCGTACTTAGGGCCTGTGTGTGACTCCATAGCAAGAAGGCAGCTTCTTGGTACGACCTGGGTGAGGGGGTTAGGAACCGCCCTCCGGTTTAGGCTGTGAACACCGGCTGGTGTTCCCCGTAGCGTGTAACTAGTAGTTCCGTTAGTGCACCACATTTAGTTAGTCCTAGTGTTTGACTTAGTTGCGTTGCCGACCATTAGAACGTTGTTAGGGTCGGGTCGCCGTTGTAGTTAGTCCAGTTTTGTGGGTGCCATCTTAGTTTCACGGAGAGCGTAGAGGGAGGCTGTGTGTTCTTGTCATCCGCAGGAGTCGGGAAGGTGCAGGAGAACCGGATCGGAAGTGGGAGTGTCCCGGTGAGTATCACGCTCGATTCCTCCTTTCGGTTAGGCCCTCACCGGCAGGTGTGTGAGGCACTTGAGGCGGGATTAGTCCTCGGATTAGTCTTGGCCTTCAGTGCCTGTAGTCCCCCGCGTCTTGGCAAGAACAAAGTGAGGAGGCGGCAAGGAGCTTGGACTGACCGTGTCCTTGTCCTTTGCCGTAGTCTCGGACAGCCCTTACCTGGTAGGCACGGCCGTAATCTCTGCCTCTATCTTAGAGGGACGTGATTGGAGGTGACTGCGGCTGCGGATCTGCTGGGATCGGATCGCAGCTGGGAAATCAGAAGCGGACTGGAGGTGACCATCGTTTACAAGGTGAGTTATTTTCTGTTGCGTCTGTCCCTGTCTTTCCCCCCAGGGGGCGTTACATATAATTAATATTTAAAGATAATTAAAATATTCTGGTACCATGATGTTTGTCAGCAATGATAGTTAAACTCACAGGGTCCAGCAGCTGAATGGAGATGGTATGGCCGTGTCCTTGGGGTGATGATGACACTCCTTGGCACCCCCACAGTAATTTCCCACTGTCTTCACAAGTTATTAGATGTTTTATATTTGTGGGCAGATGATCATGTGGGAGGTGGACACAGAGCTGATCTAATGTGCTGCCATCTCCAACTGCTGCCCGCATGCCACCAGTAACAACTGAACAAGCCTGGCCAACCTGTGAATCTCCAGGTGTTGTAAAACTACAAGTACCATCATGCCCTGCCAGCTATCAGGTGACTATCTACTGGCAAGGCATGCTGAGACTTGTAGTTTCACAACACCTGGAGGGCCACAGGTTGGCCAGACCTGCAATATAGTAAGTAATAATATAGTGAGTAGGTATGGATTACAATACAAGCACCAGCATACTCATACTATTAAAGGCAGCCCCGGCTGGCTGGGACTTGTAGTTCCACAAAGTAAAATGGTGTTTTATACTTTTTTAATTCTATTTTCTTACTTTATTACCCCACACCCACTGCCCAGGGGTTTAGGAAGAGCTCTAGTCCTTTCAGCAGAGGGTTGGGTCTCCCTGGAGGGAGGCCCATACATTTATTTTTGCGGACCCCGCTCCCTAGGGAATTCAGACCTGTGCTGAACAGCCTGGGGTTGGTTTGTCATAATAGCAGGGGGACCCCCTGCTGCGTATCCCCCTGCTATAGTGCCACCAACCTCAGCTGGCTTGCCTTGTGCTGGTTTTTGTGAATTCTGGGGAACCCTCCGCTTTTTTCCCCTGATTTTGTGGAAAGCCTCCCTAGGCTGGCAGCACCAGGGTTAATAGCATTAGTAGAGGGGGACGCCACACTTTTTTTTTTTATTATATTTTTCTTTACACTGTATTAGAGGCATCCTGTGTAGTTGAGAAATTCAACAGGGCACATATCTTGAGATCCATGCTTTGATTAATTTGGATCTCAAGATCTCAAGAAGCCTAAATCCATGCATTTAATATAGGGGTGTGCACCGGCCACTTTTAGGGTTTTGGGTTTTGGGTTTTGTGTTCTGATTAGCTTGAGGTTTTGGGTTCTGATTTGTTTTGCCAAAACACCCGACGAAAGGTTTTGGTTCTGATTTAGGGTTTTGGGTTCTGATTTATTTTTAAAAAAGCATAAAAAGTGCTAAAATCCAGTTTTTTGGTTTTTTTTTCACTCCTACGCTATTATTAACCTCAATAACATTCAATAACAATCATTTCCACTAATTTCCAGTCTATTCTGAACACCTCACACCTCACAATATTGTTTTTAGTCCAAAACGTTGCACCGAGGTAGCTGGATGTCTAAGCTAAGCGACACAAGTGGGCGGCACAAACATGTGGCCCATCGTAGGTGGCAGTGGCGGATCCAGGGGGGGGGGGGCGATTGGGGCGATCGCCCCCCTAGCAGGTGCTTGCTGCCGACAGCTGCACACTGTGCAGGTCCGTTCAGCAGTGACAGTATGCTGCCCGGCTGCTCTGATTGTGTTTTAAACACAATCAGAGCAGCGGGACAGCACACTTTCACTGCTGAACGGACCTGCACATACTGTGCAGCCGCCGGCAGCCTTAGAACACAGAAAGGGGGCGGGGCCTAAATCGCTTCCCCCTAAAATCGCCCGGGGTAGGACAAATGTCTGGGTCCGCCCCTGGTAGGTGGCTGTGTAGGCTTGAATGGCCTTTTTCTGCTCCTCCATCCTCTGCAGCATATAGAGGGTGGAGTTCGAGCGCGTCACTACCATTTGTTTTCGTTGATGACAGGGCATTTACATAAATTTTTTATTTGGCAGCAACAGTCAACGTATTTTAATATCTGATACGCAGGTATCTAGACTGCGTAATGGAGTGGCCCCGGTACCCAATTTGGTACCGGGGCCACAATACCTCCTCCAACTGGTCTGAATTCCACTGCACAGATGGCGGACACCGGATGCACGTCTAACACCAACATAGCTGTTAAGGCCGCAGTTATCCGCTTTGCCATAGGATGACTAGTGTCGTACTTGGTGCTCATGGCAAACGACTGTTGGACGGTCAATTGTTTGGTGAAAGACGTAGCGTTCTTACGACTTCCCCTCTGGGAAGATGACCGACTACCAGCAGCAACAGCAGCAGTGGCAGTAGTAGGCGTACCGCTGCAGGATTCCTCGGATGAATCCCGTATTGAAGAGGACTCAGTCTGGCTGGTGACATGGCCTGCAGGACTAAATCTGATGGAGATCGTGGAGGAAGTTGACGAGGAGGGTGTTGGTGGTGTGTATCCAACAAGGGATTTAGGTGTCCCTGGACTGATGACGGTCCTAGCCCCTGTCAAAGTCAGTAAATTGGATAAAGTCATTTCAATTAAAGTCTAGCAAACTTGGTTGTCTTTGTCTGAAAAGATGCGTACGGTACGCATCTATGTACAAGGGCACGCTACGGCGTGAAAGGGCGTACGCATCCACTACACGTGGCAACAACAGTAGTTGGTCTTTTACCATACATTCGCACAAACACGCATACTTATAAAATAGTACACATTAATGGTAGTTGCAACACATAGTCAGTTTGTCACTCACCGGACTGTGAGTGCTTCTTCCCGGACTATTAGGAACCGTGGACGTCCTCTATCCTGAGGGACTGCGCATGCGCAGCCCTTTCCAAACCTTCAGTGTATGTTCCTTTAACTTAATTGGCAGATCAGGCAACCTCCCTATATTAAGCACCTGTGGTCAACACCACGTTGCCTGATCTTGGAGTCTCATTCCCCATGAGTCTCTGAAGGTGTTCCTGTGTTTCCTTGTTCATTCAGCCCTGCTGATTCCTGTGGTTTCCAAACCACTTCTACCTCTGTGGTTTCCAAACCACTTCTGCTACTGTGGTTCCCATACCACTTCTACCATCTACTATATCATCGTGACTGTGAGCTGATTCCTATCCGCTGCCTCCGTGCACTACAGTCTTCTAATCACTTCAACTCTACCATATATCATTGGGACTGTTAGCTGATGCCTATCCGCTGCCTCCGTGCATTACAGGCTTCAACCACATCCACTCACCTGTTCATGATTGTGACTGCCAGCTGATTCCTATCCGCTGCCTCCGTGCACTACAGGCTTCAACCTGCAACTCGTCTGTGTTTCATCATCGTGACTGCTAGCTGATTCCTATCCGCTGCCTCCGTGCACTACAGTCTTCAACCTGCAACCCGTCTGTGTTTCATCGTGACTGTTTGGCTGATTCCTATCCGCTGCCTCTGTGCGCTTCAGTCTTCAGTCCTTGTCTACTCTACCGTGTTTCCTTGAGTCTGCTGCCTATTGCTACCCGCTACTCTCCGTGATCATCTGTTCCAGTTCAACTCTGCTCCGGTGTCCCATCGTTACTGCACCTGCTGGTTGCTATTGGTTACCTCCGTGTTCCCGCAGAGACCCGCTGCTGTTACTTCTCAGCGCTACTCATCCATCTACTGCTGATCCGCTCTCCACACCTTCCTGTGTTCCCTGCTGGTCTACCTACCTGTGCGCTGCACCTGCTAGACCCCTGCTTCACCCATCCAGGGACTTGTATCCTGCTGGCCTCCTGCCCTTCAGGTATCTCTGCACTCCTGTCTGACTGCCTTCTCCTGAACCACGGTATGCATACTTCCCATTGACTGTGCTGTGTATTGCATACCTTGCTGGACTGTGTTGGTTCTCCTCTGGAGTGTACTATCCGCTGAGTCTATTGCCATCATTGACTGTGTTGGTTCTCCTCTGGAGTGTACTATCTGCTGACTCTACTGCCATCATTGACTGTGTTATCTCATGCCGGATTACTTCAAGAGACTTTCTATATTGGCAGTGTTGTTCAGTCATTTATACATTTATATTGTGCATATTACTGTGGATCAAAGTCAAGGTGCCTGTGTATATATTGTGTTGCAGTCTCTCCCCGTGCACCTCCTCACATATATATTCAGTAGTACAACTTGCTAGTGGCAGACCACTGACTCCTGTTTACAGTTTCACCTGTTCCAGTATCCTCTCACATAGCAGTGGTACAACTTGCTAACGCAGACCACTGACTCCCCGGATACCTCCACTTGGATTCCATTCCTTCACTCAGACAGCGGTACAACTTGCTATCCGCAGACCGCTGAATCTCATCACCTCCTCGTTTCTGTTGGACATTCCTCCTCACTATAGCAGTGGTACAACTTGCTACCGCAGACCACTGACTACCTTCACGTGTCCTTTGTCCATACAGTTCCTCGTGTATTACTACCTCCATATTGCCAGTGCTGCTAGTCATAGACTTTCCTGAGCATCTCATCATCTGCTATTTCCTGTTCCGTGATCACCCTGCTACCAGAGTACCATATTACCACCTATACTGCTCTGGTAAGCCTATCACCTGGTGATCCCTGGGTAAAGACTCCTAGTGCCCGTGACAGTAAGATCAGGCCATGACAGACCCAGATACGGAACCTACTGCTAAAGAGATGCTGCAGCATCTGGTCAGCCGTGTGGAGCAACAGGATGCTCGCCAACAGCTGTTACTTCAATGTTACCAATCGTTAACCTCCCAAGGAACATCTGGACAGACTGTTACAGCTAGTATTGAAGCTCCTGTGCTTTCCTCCGTTTCCCCAGTGCCATCCCAGGTGTCTACAGCTCCTACGCTTCACCTGCCTACTCCGTCAAAATATGACGGGGACCCCAAAACTTGTAGAGGTTTCCTTAACCAATGTTCAGTCCATTTTGAACTCCAACCTCAAAATTTTTCTACCCATCGTTCCAGAGTGGCCTATCTTATCTCATTGTTTTCTGGACAAGCCCTGGCTTGGGCCTCCCCTCTGTGGGAAAGAAACGATCCAATTCTACAAGATAGTGCCAAATTCATTTCCACGTTCCGAAGTGTGTTCGATGAACCAGGTCGGGTGACCTCCGCTGCTTCCAGCATTCTTCGTTTGCGACAAGGCTCCCATACAGTAGGACAGTATGTCATTCAATTTAGGATCTTAGCCTCTGAACTTCAGTGGAACACTGAAGCATTAGTTGCCGCCTTCTGGCAGGGGCTCTCCGATAAAATTAAAGATGCACTGACTACCCAAGAGCTTCCTTCGTCACTAGAAGATTTGATCTCTCTTTGCCATCGTGTAGACATGAGATTTCGTGAAAGAGAATCTGAGAAAACAACTTCTGCTAAAGCACCTCTTCGTTTAAACCCTCAATTTCGTCCAGTTTCACCTTCTGTGATTCCCATGGAGATAGGACGTTCCAAATTATCTTTAGAAGAGAGGAAACGAAGAGTAAAGAATAGACTCTGTATCTATTGTGCTGATTCCACACATATGCTCAGTTCTTGCCCTAAGAAATCGGGAAATGCCAGGCCCTAACTAGTTCTGGAGAGGTGAAGTTAGGGTCCCTGGAGTCCTCTCCATTGTCTATGAAATCTAAAGTCTGCGCTTTCGATGTTACGATTTCCTTTGCTACCAAATCCTTTGAGTCACAGGCATTGATTGATTCCGGAGCAGCAGGAAATTTCATTTCTAAATCACTAGTGAATCAATGGTCCCTACCAGTGATCACTTTAAAAACACCCATTACTGTGACGGCTATAGATGGATCACGTCTCATCAATGGTCTCATCACCCAGAGTACGTCTCCAGTAACCCTTCAGATTGGTGTACTACACCATGAAGAAATTTCGTTTTTAATTCTTCCTGTTACGACAAGTCCGATTGTCTTAGGCCTTCCATGGCTTCAATGTCACTCTCCCCAGATTGACTGGCGCACCCCTCAAGTTACGTCTTGGGGGCCTGAATGTCACCATCGTTGTCTCTCTCAAGTTATTCCTCTTAAAGTACAGCAATCTTCCATCTCATCGTCCTCCCCGGGACTCCCTCCTCAGTATGCTTCATTTGCCGATGTGTTTGATAAAGCTCAGTCTGAACGTCTTCCTCCTCATCGTTCTTGGGATTGTCCGATCGACCTTCTACCTGGCAAGACTCCTCCCAGGGGTCGGGTCTATCCTCTCTCGTTACCTGAAACTCAAGCCACATCTGAGTACATACAGGAGAATCTCCAGCGTGGGTTCATTCGACCTTCCACCTCTCCCGCTGGAGCTGGGTTCTTCTTCGTCAAAAAGAAGGATGGATCATTACGCCCTTGTATAGATTTTCGTGGACTCAACGCCATTACTATCAAGAATCGGTATCCCATTCCGCTGATCACTGAGCTATTTGATCGCATCAAGGGAGCTCGGATATTTACTAAGTTGGATCTTCGTGGTGCCTACAATTTAATTAGAATCCGTTCCGGTGACGAATGGAAGACCGCGTTTAACACCAGAGATGGGCATTACGAATATTTAGTAATGCCCTTTGGGCTGTGTAATGCCCCCGCGGTTTTCCAGGGTTTCATCAATGAGATCTTTCGGGACTTATTATATGTATGTGTCGTTGTCTACCTGGACGACATATTGATCTTCTCACAGGACCTGCCTTCTCATCACCAACATGTGGCAGAGGTCCTCTCCAGACTACGGAAAAACTCATTGTTCTGTAAATTGGAAAAATGTTCATTCGAGTTACCCCAGATTCCATTCTTGGGGTATATAGTTTCCGGAGTTGGCCTGAAGATGGATCCAGACAAAGTAAATGCTGTACTACATTGGCCTCAGCCAACTACTCTTCGTGCCATCCAGCGTTTTTTAGGTTTTGCCAATTACTATAGACGCTTCATTCAAGACTTCTCATCCATTGCATCTCCCATTGTGGCCTTAACTCGGAAAGGGGCTAATACTAAGCAATGGTCATCTGAGGCTCTCCAAGCCTTTCAAATCCTCAAAGAGTCCTTCTCGTCTGCTCCCATTCTGCGACAACCTGATGTGACACTCCCCTTCTTCCTAGAAGTAGATGCCTCTAATGTGGGCTTAGGAGCTATTCTCTCCCAACGCTCGGAGCAACAAAAATTACATCCTTGTGCCTTCTACTCTCGGGGTCTTCTGCCCGCAGAGAAAAATTATACTATCGGGGACAAGGAGTTGCTGGCCATCAAAGCTGCATTAGAGGAATGGAGATACTTGTTGGAAGGAGCTCGCCATCCGGTGACGATCTTCACGGATCATAAGAACTTGTCATATTTGCAATCTGCTCAATGCTTGAACCCTCGTCAAGCAAGATGGTCTCTTTTCTTTTCCCGTTTTGAATTAATTATAACCTTCAAACCAGCCGCTAAGAACAAGAAAGCTGACGCTCTATCTCGAGCTTTTGTGACGTCCTCTGATGTAGAAGAGGTTCCCAACCATGCTATTCTAGACCCCAAATGTATTTCTCTGGCTGCTTCATCCACCAAAATGCTACCATTTGGGAAGACCCTTGTGCCTCCTACTCTGAGGAGGAAAATCCTTTCGTGGTTCCATGCCTCTCGTTTTTCTGGACACGCCGGTGAACACAAGACCTTTGAGATTCTCTCTCGTAGTTACTGGTGGCCTTCAATGAGGAGAGACGTCAAAGAGTTTATTGCTTCCTGTGATTTATGTTCTCAGTTCAAATCCTCCCGCAGAACTCCAGCAGGGTTGCTGCGACCACTACCCATTCCGTCCAAGCCTTGGACCCATATTAGTATGGATTTCGTTACTGATTTGCCACCAAGTAAGAATCACAATACTATTTGGGTAGTGGTAGACAGATTTTCGAAGATGGCCCATTTCGTCCCTCTGTCCGGTTTACCTTCCTCGTCTACTCTGGCTGAACATTTCATTAAAGAAATCTTCCGCATCCATGGATGTCCGTCTGAGATTGTGTCGGATAGAGGAGTACAATTCGTTTCCAGATTCTGGCGGGCCCTTTGTAAAACCTTGGGCATACGATTAGCACTCTCATCGTCTTACCATCCGCAATCTAACGGACAAACGGAACGAGTCAATCAAGATCTTGAGACTTTTATTAGGATGTTCTCTTCAGCCAACCAAGACAACTGGGTAGAATTGCTCCCTTGGGCTGAATTCGCCCATAACAACATGTACCATGAGTCATCATCCAAAACTCCATTCTTTGTGGTCTACGGTCACCATCCGTCTTTTCCGGAATTTCCTGCCCTCCCGCCCACCCAAGTTCCTGCTGTGGAGACTGCTTGTCAGACCTTCAAAAATATCTGGTCTCAGGTCAAAACCTGTTTAAAGAAGACATCTAACAAATATAAGTCTTTCGCAGATAAGAAGAGGCGGGCTATTCCACCACTAAAAATTGGAGATCGTGTCTGGTTATCTACCAAAAATATTCGTTTGAAGGTTCCATCTATGAAATTCGCCCCTCGTTTTATTGGTCCATATAGGATCATTCAAGTTATCAATCCAGTATGTGTTAAACTTCTTCTTCCTAAGAATCTTCGGATTTCCAATGCCTTCCATGTGTCCTTACTCAAACCTCTTATTATCAATCGTTTCTCGACTCCTCCCTCAGCACCGCAGCCAGTTCAAGTTCATCAGGAGGAGGATTTCGAGATTACTGAGGTATTGGATGCAAAAATTTCGCGAGGAGTCCTCCGTTTCCTCGTTCATTGGAAGGGCTTTGGTCCTGAAGAGCGTTCATGGATCAAAGCTGAAGATCTTAATGCTCCTGCCCTTCTGAAGAAGTTTTATTCCAAAAATCCGGACAAGCCCGGTTCCAGGCGTTCTGTGCCCACCTTTAAAAGGGGGGGTACTGTCACTCACCGGACTGTGAGTGCTTCTTCCCGGACTATTAGGAACCGTGGACGTCCTCTATCCTGAGGGACTGCGCATGCGCAGCCCTTTCCAAACCTTCAGTGTATGTTCCTTTAACTTAATTGGCAGATCAGGCAACCTCCCTATATTAAGCACCTGTGGTCAACACCACGTTGCCTGATCTTGGAGTCTCATTCCCCATGAGTCTCTGAAGGTGTTCCTGTGTTTCCTTGTTCATTCAGCCCTGCTGATTCCTGTGGTTTCCAAACCACTTCTACCTCTGTGGTTTCCAAACCACTTCTGCTACTGTGGTTCCCATACCACTTCTACCATCTACTATATCATCGTGACTGTGAGCTGATTCCTATCCGCTGCCTCCGTGCACTACAGTCTTCTAATCACTTCAACTCTACCATATATCATTGGGACTGTTAGCTGATGCCTATCCGCTGCCTCCGTGCATTACAGGCTTCAACCACATCCACTCACCTGTTCATGATTGTGACTGCCAGCTGATTCCTATCCGCTGCCTCCGTGCACTACAGGCTTCAACCTGCAACTCGTCTGTGTTTCATCATCGTGACTGCTAGCTGATTCCTATCCGCTGCCTCCGTGCACTACAGTCTTCAACCTGCAACCCGTCTGTGTTTCATCGTGACTGTTTGGCTGATTCCTATCCGCTGCCTCTGTGCGCTTCAGTCTTCAGTCCTTGTCTACTCTACCGTGTTTCCTTGAGTCTGCTGCCTATTGCTACCCGCTACTCTCCGTGATCATCTGTTCCAGTTCAACTCTGCTCCGGTGTCCCATCGTTACTGCACCTGCTGGTTGCTATTGGTTACCTCCGTGTTCCCGCAGAGACCCGCTGCTGTTACTTCTCAGCGCTACTCATCCATCTACTGCTGATCCGCTCTCCACACCTTCCTGTGTTCCCTGCTGGTCTACCTACCTGTGCGCTGCACCTGCTAGACCCCTGCTTCACCCATCCAGGGACTTGTATCCTGCTGGCCTCCTGCCCTTCAGGTATCTCTGCACTCCTGTCTGACTGCCTTCTCCTGAACCACGGTATGCATACTTCCCATTGACTGTGCTGTGTATTGCATACCTTGCTGGACTGTGTTGGTTCTCCTCTGGAGTGTACTATCCGCTGAGTCTATTGCCATCATTGACTGTGTTGGTTCTCCTCTGGAGTGTACTATCTGCTGACTCTACTGCCATCATTGACTGTGTTATCTCATGCCGGATTACTTCAAGAGACTTTCTATATTGGCAGTGTTGTTCAGTCATTTATACATTTATATTGTGCATATTACTGTGGATCAAAGTCAAGGTGCCTGTGTATATATTGTGTTGCAGTCTCTCCCCGTGCACCTCCTCACATATATATTCAGTAGTACAACTTGCTAGTGGCAGACCACTGACTCCTGTTTACAGTTTCACCTGTTCCAGTATCCTCTCACATAGCAGTGGTACAACTTGCTAACGCAGACCACTGACTCCCCGGATACCTCCACTTGGATTCCATTCCTTCACTCAGACAGCGGTACAACTTGCTATCCGCAGACCGCTGAATCTCATCACCTCCTCGTTTCTGTTGGACATTCCTCCTCACTATAGCAGTGGTACAACTTGCTACCGCAGACCACTGACTACCTTCACGTGTCCTTTGTCCATACAGTTCCTCGTGTATTACTACCTCCATATTGCCAGTGCTGCTAGTCATAGACTTTCCTGAGCATCTCATCATCTGCTATTTCCTGTTCCGTGATCACCCTGCTACCAGAGTACCATATTACCACCTATACTGCTCTGGTAAGCCTATCACCTGGTGATCCCTGGGTAAAGACTCCTAGTGCCCGTGACACAGTTATGTCGAAATATAGTAGTATTTATATGTTATACCAGAGTTACATGCATATTAGTGAAATACACGGAACGGGTTAAAGGAATAACATCATGAATGGTATCATAATGAACCTTATTGCATATCCTACTGTTTGGTTCACTCTGCGAGGGAATCGCAGAGTGCATACGCAAGTTATGAATGATAGGGAATTATGAACTACTTAAGACTAAGGCATCCTGGCGGGAAGAGCAGAGCATACCCCCTGCAGAGATGACCCCCTCCTTTGAATTCCTTAGGATGAGCCAGCCAATGATTGACGACCCCTTGGACATTCCTGAGACCCGGACCAATAGATGCAAGCCATACCATCTTCATTGTATTACTGTATTTGATTGTGTATATAAGCAGCAGCTTGTGATCCAGAGGGCAGACATCTTGTCCCCAGACTTCAGGATTGAATGACTGCACTGGATCCAGAGCGCCTGCGATAAGTAACGGCTGTATTTACTATTACTTCGCTTGAGCATATTTATTCTTTTATCTGCGAATAAATCTTTGTGCTTTGGAAACACAACTCGAGGTTCGACAATCATTATTGGTTAGCGACAATACGCACATAACACCCCAGTTCCTGAACTAACCACTGAACTATGAAGGTTATTCAGGTGACGTATAAGGGAGGATGTCCCTAGGTGGCCAAGATCCTTACCCCTGCTTATTTGAGCTTTACATAAGCTACATATGGCCATACATGCAGGTATCTAGACTGCGTAGTGGAGTGGCCCCGGTACCCAATTTGGTACCGGGGCCACAATACCTCCTCCAACTGGTCTGAATTCCACTGCACAGATGGCGGACACCGGATGCACGTCTAACACCAACATAGCTGTTAAGGCCGCAGTTATCCGCTTTGCCATAGGATGACTAGTGTCGTACTTGGTGCTCATGGCAAACGACTGTTGGACGGTCAATTGTTTGGTGAAAGACGTAGCGTTCTCACGACTTCCCCTCTGGGAAGATGACCGACTACCAGCAGCAACAGCAGCAGTGGCAGTAGTAGGCGTACCGCTGCAGGATTCCTCGGATGAATCCCGTATTGAAAAGGACTCAGTCTGGCTGGTGACATGGCCTGCAGGACTAAATCTGATGAAGATCGTGGAGGAAGTTGACGAGGAGGGTGTTGGTGGTGTGTATCCAACAAGGGATTTAGGTGTCCCTGGACTGATGACGGTCCTAGCCCCAGTTCCTGAACTAACCACTGAACTATGAAGGTTATTCAGGTGACATAGAAGGGAGGATGTCCCTAGGTGGCCAAGATCCTTACCCCTGCTTATTTGAGCTTTACATAAGCTACATATGGCCATACATTTGTTGGCCGGATTTGGATAAAAATAACTCCAGACCGAAGAGGTGCATTTTTTGGTCTTCTGACCAGGCATGACGATGGGCTTTTTCATCCCATGGACATCAACTGTTTCCCCCCCTGGTGCCTCATTTAAAATAACCACATCAGCATCCTCATCGTCAAGTTCCTCCCCAGCGCCAGCTACATCAATAGCCTCCTCCCGGTGTACAACATTGACACCTTAATTATCCAAATCTGGATCTACACTGTGGGTGATCCTTCCAGCATATGCAGAGGGTGTGCTGCAAATGGTGGATGGAGTCACCTCTTCCCGTACAGTGATGGGAAGGTCAGGCTTCGCAACCACCAACACCCTTGGACTCGCCTTGGGGATTTGTGATGTCATCTGTTTAGAAGGCAGAGTTGTTTGCTGTGTTGTTGTTGTTGCTGACAGCATAACTCTTAAATTTTTTGGAGGGGGGGGAGGAGGAGGGCTTAGATCCTTGGGTGAAGCTGAACCACTAGTCCTGAACATGGGCCAGGGCCTAAGCCGTTCCTTGCCACTCCGTGTCGTAAATGGCATATTGACAAGTTTTCGTTTCTCCTCAGATTAAAATTTCCTTTTTTTGATAATTTTTCTGAACTTTGTGTTTTTGGATTTTACATGCCCTCTACTAGGAGATTGGGCATCGACCTTGGCAGACGACGTTGATGGTATTTCATTGTCTATGTCATGACTAGTGGCAGCAGCTTCAGCATTAGAAGGAAGTGGTTCTTGATCTTTCCCTACTTTATCCTCCAAATTTTGGTACTCCATTATATGCAGCACAAGAGAGCGTACCCCTAAACCACACACACTCGGCAAAGCCTTTACAAATTATCTGCGGCACAGGAGAGTACCACTGGACTGGAGTTATACAGCAGTACCTATTTTTTGGTACAGCAGCAACAGTGAACGTAGTTTGACTTTTAAATAGCAGTACCTAGTATTTTTTGGTACAGCAGCAACAGTGAACGTAGTTTGACTTTTAAATAGCAGTACCTAGTATTTTTTGGTACAGCAGCAACAGTGAACGTAGTTTGACTTTTAAATAGCAGTACCTAGTATTTTTTGGTACAGCAGCAACAGTGAACTAGTTTGACTTTTAAATAGCAGTACCTTGTATTTTTAAACTCATTTTTTTTCAATTATTTTTGGATAATTTTTTTTATAATTTTTTTATATAATTTTTTTTTAATTATTTTTTTATAAGTTTTTTATAATTTTTTTTAAAATTTTTTAGAACTTTTGGATAATTTGGAAATAACAATGCCCTTAGCAGAACAGAGCACAGGACACAGGCAGCACCACTGGACTCAGCAGGACATAGCACAGGACACAGCACCACTGGACTCAGCAGAACAGAGCACTGGACAAAGCACAAAGCAACACTAAACTGAAAAGCAGGACAGGAGCTCCCTAACTACAACCTCCCTCACGAGTGATCGCAGCCAGAATGAAGATGGCGGCCGCGAGTGTTGAATTTATGACATCCGAGTGTCTCGAGATCCAACACGAGACTTGGATGTCATAGCCTCGGTTTGGCTTCATTTGGAGCCCGGAAGTTCCCGAACAGTGCTCGGATCCCGTTGGATCAGCACTGTTCGGGTGGGCTCGGATTACCGAAATCCGAGCCCGCTCATCTTTAATTTAATACTGAGCGCGGGTTGCGCTCAGAATGTGTGCCCTAATGAATTTAGGCCCGTAGAGTGCATATCAGCCACGGTTATACCACATTTAAACCACATAAAAAACACATTTGATTTTTTACACAAATGCAATGCCAGTGGGTAACTGGCCTTAAACTGTCTTTGTTCCAAAAACGTTACCATTACTTTGCCAGAGAACAGTGATGTCTGAACAACTAAAATATCCCATGCATTTCCCTGATATGATGCCATGCTTTGTATTTATCAAAGGTGTGGTCCACATTTGGAGAACAGTTATTTTTAGCAAGTAGTGCCTATCCCAGGGGTCCGCAAGACTTTAGAGAAGCAACTAACATGGATTGAAAGATGCTGACTCCAGAGATAAGTATGAGGCATAGCAGGAACTGGGGGCACAGCCAGGGGTGTAGGAACAAAAATTTTCATGGAGGGGCAAAAGGCCAAGCACTACTATAGGGCTTGGAGCCCCTTTTTCTCGCGTTTGGAATCTCGTTTTACGACAGTTGTAACAGTGACTGTAGATATACAAAGACTATCAATCCTATGTTAATTGTTGTCAGTGTTTCAGGAGTTTATTTTACTAAAAATAATTATTTATACATTATTAAATAAATAGTATTATTAATTATTAATTAGTACAATAGCTGTTAGAATGATAAATTCAATTGTTCATCTTAAAAATGTAAATTTTTCATTGTCACCCTAACTTTTATTCAGATTTCATTGGCAGCCTAATCTCATTTGATTGGGAGTATGTTTAAATCTACAGTCATTGCCTCACTGGTTATGCTATGTGTTATAAATTTAAATTGCTTTATCTCATGTTTGCTACTGGACACACCACACTAAATTCAGGGTAAAAGTAAAGTGAATAGTAGTCCATCATCAATACAGGCTATTTATTAAATGTTTATGAAAGGAACATTTAGAGTTTTTAAATAAACAAATCAAACAATCTGTAATAAATCTATACTAAGGCAATTTATATTAAAGAACATTTGGTAGTTATACTAAGACAATCTATAATTTAAAAAAGTTTCACAAGTTTAGAACAGATACCATGACTTCAGAAAATAGCATGGAGGACCTACTCCTACACTTTGCCGAAAATACATTTCCTCTCTTCATTTTTGGTTACAAACTCTCTCAACGCGTCATACAAGTTCAGCGTAGCTGTGTGTTCTTGATGAACATGAAGCATGAGGATCTGCGTTAGGCATTTCTCGTCAAAGTAGACCTCAGATACGTTTTCTGGCGGCTAAAGGTGCGCTCAGATGCTGCTTTATGGGTCTGTGGGTGGGGAGACTGAAAAATCCCAAAGCAGAGGGGGGATGGGGGATGAAGAGCATCCTGAGAGAGGCTGATCTCTGTGATAAGTCCAGAGAAGGTAACCCTAAGCAGAAGGGCACTGGATTGGTGGTCTGGGCAGAGAGAACAGACAGTCTGCAGGAGGAGGTTTGAAAGCACCTCTGAAGAAGGACATTTTGCAAGTCAGCCATTTTGGAATGAATCAAGTTCAGACCCTGGGACCCACACTGGTGCAGATAAGTGACTGTAGTTAATTTACCTATCTGTTAATCAAGTGGGGTTTGGATTATATCTGTCTACAAGGGCTAAATAGTCAGGGATAGATGGGTGTTCCCTGTAAATGTGGACAAAGTGTTTGTTTAATCAGAATTTGAGCTTACACCACAATGTGATCCATCTGGTGTTAAATTAAAGTTGTGTAACTTCAAGTACCAAGATTAAGCAAGGATACAACCTGAGGATTTTACAGTTTTTGCTACAGGAAGGTTTACATACTGTGACTGTTGTACCTTGCTGCAAGTGATTGAAAAACCCATGGTATCCATACAGAAGGGCCCCAACTACAGTGCACTGCTCCACCTGTGTGGTGTGTTTGAGTGCTGCCAGTGTGTGTGTTCAGCAGTATATTGTATAGATATAAGTAAATATATATATATACATTCACCACTTGAGATAATTCCCACTACCAGGAGCCAGTAAGGTTAGTATCTGATATATTGATCCAGTGTATAAGGTTGTGACAATTAATGTTTATGTCTTATGCCATTGATATTATTGATTTATTGAGTTATTGTGTTAACTTGTTCTTCATAGTAAGAGTTGGTGCTCTACTTTCATCCACACTGTCTTATTATAGCATTGCTCACACTATTATTTCAATCTGTGCCAAATTATATTTTTCTATAAAATCACAAAAGCTGCATTTAGTGGCTCCAGTTGAATAAATGTGCCTGGCTGGTGTCACGAGCCGCGGCTTCACTGCTGGCCGCCGCGGCTCGCTTTCAGCTGCCTCTGGCGTCCCAGTTGTCATGGTGACTTCCGTCTACACGTCCTGGCTATCACCAAGGCAATAGCCGGGACCCTTCTCTCTTTCACTGCCGCGGCCCAGCTAAAATGACAGCTGGGCGCACGCGGGCGCATTGGGGAATTTAGTTGACAGCCTTATGGGCTGATTAGTGCAATTGTTGTTCCCCTATTGTGATTGGCCCATCCGTGTATAAAAGGCAGGGAGGGCTTAGCCTCCCTACCGGTTATAGTTCTCAGTTCCTGTTTACTATCCTGTTCATGTGCCTTGCATCTGTTTTCTGGATTGGATTGCTTGTGTATGACCCTTGACTTTGTTTACTGGACTTTGATTCCCTGTCTGTTGCCCTGACCTCTGCTTCGTTTCTGGAACTTCCTTGTTTGATGCCAGCCCTGACATCTTGCCTGATCCTGACCACAGTACCCGCTTCGGACCTTAGACTTCGGCTTGTTTTCTGTCACCCGCTCCTCTGTGCTGCGGTATATTCATAAACCTGTACTATTCTGAGTATAAGACCTGGGGGCATCCGAGTACCTGTGGGCGTAACAAGCTCTACGGGAAAGGCGGCTGCTATAGGTGAAGACCTCTCCATCCTGTTCTTCATGATAGTAACCACTAGCCATAACAGCTGGCTTCTGCAGCACACAGTGTATCACAGCGTGATAGTATTGAGCAGGGGGTTTCCCGAATCTCCCTCTGGTGTATTTCAAGAAGATCCCCCAGAAGAAAAAGTGGTGATTCAGGTGGAGGCACAGAAAACAAAGCACAGAGGTGAGAAGCATCTACATCATTCAATATACATATACACCCTCACAACACATAATACAGAAGCGGGTGTTACATATATATTTGATTCCAGTCAGTCATGATGTTACTATAGGTATAGATAAATCACAGTAGCAATTTAATCTATAAATTGCAAACAACATATTACTACTTAAATAAATACCATTCAATTATTTTAAAATGGATATTTTAGTTTTTGGGTGCTGAGTACGCATAACTGTCCACGGTGAACAGACCTAATTTTACCTTTGCCTCACCTTCATCTGGTGTTTCCACTACATGGAGATTATCATTAGGGTGAGGGTCTGACTCCGAGCTTTTGTGTACTTCGACCGGCAACAAAATCGTTAATGCTTTTCTATGCCATGAGTCATGGATGGCTGTTACTAACAGGATGGGACTCCAAGGAGCAGGGTAGGAGGAGAGGACATGAGAAGGAAGGGGTAACCACTATACTGCCTGCATGTTCCATGTCACCGACAGTGACTGCAGTGCAGAGAGTGCAGTGAGGTATTCTGGGAGAGAGGAGGTTTGGAGGCTTATCAGAAGAACCTTCCAGTTATCTGCAATCAGTGACATAGAACACGCAGGCAGTGTATTGGCCACCCTTGTTTCACCTCAGGCCCTCTCCTTGATGTCCCATCCTGTCAATCATAAGCTCTGCCCCCCCCCAAACTAAACAATCATGTGTGTGTTACTGTACATGTATTATATGTCTGCATGTGTGTGTTTATTTATATATATATATATATATATATATATATATATATATATATATATATACATATATATATGTATGTATTATGTCTTTATGAGAGTCTGTGTGTGTATACAGTATGTGTGTAGGAAGGGGGGATGGGTGCTGACAGGGTGAGTGAATGTGTTAATGGGTGCTGGGAAGGTGAAATTGATGTATTAATCAGTGCAGGTTGGGAGCAGGGCCGGATTAAGGGAATGGAGGCCCCTGGGCTAAGAAGGCCACAATTCCCCCGTGAGGCCCCCCATGTGAGTCGCCCACCACCCGCCACCCCAAGCACTTACCTCTTTCTGTTGTCCTGTCACTGTAGTCCTTCCGCAGCATGCTGTAAGCTCCTTACTGAGGAGATCTTGTGAGAGTTAGACTCACAAGATCTCCTCAGTATGGAGATTACTGAGCGCCGTGGAAGGACTACAGTGACAGGCTCAGCAGCATTGGTCGGGCTGGGGGCGCCCCCACCCCTGGGTGCCCGAGGCCCCTGGGCTGTAGCCCAGTTAGACCTCGGGTTAATCCGGCCCGGGTGGGAGGGAGTTATAATGTGCTGAGTGAGGATGTTACTGAGTCAATAGGTTGGTGGGTGCTGTGTGGGAAGATCTTCAATTATGGCAGCTGATAGAGTGGATGAAAATGTTATTTGGCACTGGGAGGGTGAAATGATGATAGAATGGAAAGGAATAGGTTAAAGAGGGGTTGATGGATTTGTGAGGGAATGGTTTCATAGGACGTTAATTGACTTATGATCATGTATGTCAGTGTGTGCATGGAGGGAGGGGCACTGTGACATGAGCCTGCTCTAAGCGCCAAGGCTCCAAAATACATCTCTGCGGAAAGGCAACCATTGTCTACCCTATGATCTGGAAACAATAAGACAGCTGCTGTTTTAAACCGTCCGCAGTCATTAGCTCTTTCTGTTCCATTGTTGTACAACTTACAAGAACAAACTTAAGATAACTCACTTTTGGTAAACAGAAACGACAACAGTTGGCAAGTTCCAATAAAGCTATTATCACTTCATCCCCATTTTCATTCCATTCATCCCCATTCACTTTTGTGTAGAAGTTTATGGGGGGGACAAAACACAGTCTTTGTATGTGCCCCATGATTTCTGAAATCATAGGGGGGCATCTTCTCCCTCTGAACCCCCCCCCCCCCACACACACACACACAGCTGTGCAGGAACTGGGGGCTCACCTATGATGCATAGTAGGAACTGGGGGCACAACTATGAGGAATAGCAGGAACTGGGGCACAGCTATGAGACATAGCTGGAACATTTATTCATTTACTATTAATATTATAATACTAGCGTGATAAAATAAGAAATAATATATAAATATAGGAACTGGAGGCACAGTTATGAGGCATAGCAGGAACAGGGGGCACAGCTATGAGGCATAGCAGGAACTGGAGGAACAGTTATGAGGCATAGCAGGAACAGGGGGTACAGCTGTGAGGCATAGCAGGAACTGGAGGAACAGTTATGAGGCATAGCAGGAACAGGGGGTACAGCTGTGAGGCATAGCAGGAACTGGAGGAACAGTTATGAGGCATAGCAGGAACAGGGGGTACAGCTGTGAGGCATAGCAGCAACTGGAGGAACAGTTATGAGGCATAGCAGGAACTGGGGGAACAGCTGTGAGACATAGCAGGAACTGGAGGAACAGTTATGAGGCATAGCAGGAACAAGGGGTACAGCTGTGAGGCATAGCAGCAACTGGAGGAACAGTTATGAGGCATAGCAGGAACTGGGGGAACAGCTGTGAGACATAGCAGCAACTGGGGGTACAATTATGAGGCATAGCAAGAACTAGTGGTACAGCTATGAGGCATAGCAGGAACTGGGGCACAGCTATGAGACATAGCTGGAACATTTATTCATTTACTATTAATATTATAATACTAGCGTGATAAAATAAGAAATAATATATAAATATAGGAACTGGAGGAACAGTTATGAGGCATAGCAGGAACTGGGGGAACAGTTATGAGACATAGCAGGAACTGGGGGCACAGCTATGAGGCATAGCAGGAACTGGAGGAACAGTTATGAGGCATAGCAGGAACTGGGGCACAGCTATGAGACATAGCAGGAACATTTATTCATTTACTATTAATATTATAATACTAGCGTGATAAAATAAGAAATAATATATAAATATAGGAACTGGAGGCACAGTTATGAGGCATAGCAGGAACAGGGGGCACAGCTATGAGGCATAGCAGGAACTGGAGGAACAGTTATGAGGCATAGCAGGAACAGGGGGTACAGCTGTGAGGCATAGCAGGAACTGGAGGAACAGTTATGAGGCATAGCAGGAACAGGGGGTACAGCTGTGAGGCATAGCAGGAACTGGAGGAACAGTTATGAGGCATAGCAGGAACAGGGGGTACAGCTGTGAGGCATAGCAGCAACTGGAGGAACAGTTATGAGGCATAGCAGGAACTGGGGGAACAGCTGTGAGACATAGCAGCAACTGGGGGTACAATTATGAGGCATAGCAAGAACTAGTGGTACAGCTATGAGGCATAGCAGGAACTGGGGCACAGCTATGAGACATAGCTGGAACATTTATTCATTTACTATTAATATTATAATACTAGCGTGATAAAATAAGAAATAATATATAAATATAGGAACTGGAGGAACAGTTATGAGGCATAGCAGGAACTGGGGGAACAGCTGTGAGACATAGCAGGAACTGGAGGAACAGTTATGAGGCATAGCAGGAACAAGGGGTACAGCTGTGAGGCATAGCAGCAACTGGAGGAACAGTTATGAGGCATAGCAGGAACTGGGGGAACAGCTGTGAGACATAGCAGCAACTGGGGGTACAATTATGAGGCATAGCAAGAACTAGTGGTACAGCTATGAGGCATAGCAGGAACTGGGGCACAGCTATGAGACATAGCTGGAACATTTATTCATTTACTATTAATATTATAATACTAGCGTGATAAAATAAGAAATAATATATAAATATAGGAACTGGAGGAACAGTTATGAGGCATAGCAGGAACTGGGGGAACAGTTATGAGACATAGCAGGAACTGGGGGCACAGCTATGAGGCATAGCAGGAACTGGAGGAACAGTTATGAGGCATAGCAGGAACTGGGGCACAGCTATGAGACATAGCAGGAACATTTATTCATTTACTATTAATATTATAATACTAGCGTGATAAAATAAGAAATAATATATAAATATATATTCACAGTGGTCAAAGAGGAAATGTAGTAGTGGCGGTACGGAAAATGTAAGTGAATAGAATTTTATAGTTTTACGACCAAACCAGTAAAAGAAGTGACGTATGGCATACCACTGTATACCAGCACACTTTGACCTCTCTCTCTCATATATATATATATATATATATATATATATATATATATATATATAAATATATATACATATATATATATATATATACACAGACATATACACATATATATATATATATATATATATATATATATATATATATATATATATATATATACACGCAACTGGTACTCCAGTTTATTTGGGTTATTTTCAGTGCAGTGCAGGTGAACCCGTCTCAACTACGTGAATAGTATGTTCATTATGTGTTGCAGCCGACTCAGTCCAGTCATGGGCTGTGTACGGAACGTTCCTGATTTGAGGGTTTAAATCTCTGCACCAGCTGTGCTTGAAGGGCTATCCTGGTAACCAGGCCCGGCGCTACCATTAGGCAGCGTTAGGCAGCTGCCTAAGGCGCCGGGCCTTGCGGGGGCGCCACTGAGGCGGCCATCGGGCATTAATCTCTATGCAGGCAGCAGCCGCTGCTCTAAAGTAACATCTTAAGCTGCCAGCCGCCGCACAGTTGTGTTAGTTTCAGCCATAATTACAATGTCAGGCTGACATTCACATTTATCGAGAGTCTCAGCAGCACTCCCACAACCTGATAAGCCACGCCCCTTCTACCCGATAAGCCCCACCCCTTCCATCCGATAAGCTCCGCCCCCTGATGAGGCAAAGATAAACTATGGTGGGCTGCAGGATCAAACAGGCGTGGATACTCTTACCTGCTGACATCCATATGGAAGAAGGTAAGTGTCAGGGAGGAGAGAGGTAGGGCTATTAATGTTTTGGGAAAAAGGTCTGGGCTGTTAATTTAATAGTAGGGTGATGCTGCTCAAAACAAAATATAGTTGCATGTTATAAAACAAGTTTTGCATTTCTGCAATATTTAATGGCTTAGTGAGTGTTTCTGACATTTTATTTAAGTACTTACTGTATGCAATTATACATTACATTGCTATTTAATGATAAAAATAATGATAAATTAGGAATTATGTTTTTCCACATTGCACAGGGTTAATCATTTAATGGTGGATGGGAACTATTAATTTGTGAGTAGGGGCTATTTATTTGGGGGTATTTAATATAAAAGTGTTGTCATGGTGGTGCCTATTTAATGTGGGACTATAAATTTATAGTACTGGGATGATTTGAGGGCTATTAATTGAATGGGAGCAGGCAGAGTTTGAAGAGAAAAGGGGCTATTTATTAAATGTGAATACTACTTATTAAAGGTCGGGACTTTTGGGATGGAAGTAGGTCAATTTATTAAATGTGAAAACTATTAATTTAATGGTGGAGCTCATAGGAGGGAAATAAGTTTATTATTAAATGGAAATTTTATTAATTTAATGTCAGGGCTGTTTGGAGAAATAGGTCTATTTATTAATTGGGAATTATAATAATTTAAGGTCTGTGCTGCTTGCAGGGAGGGAGGCCTAATTATTAAACTTGGGTGCTCTTGATTTGGGGGAGGAAGGCCCAGAGGGTTCTCTCATTGCTAAACTTTCCATAATTCATGTACCTATCCTTTATTCCAAACAGGGCATCAACATCCCAGGATCCAGACAAGCAGCATTTGAGTTTAAGCCACCAGCAGCTGCAGGTAAGGAAAGCTTCAAGAACAGGTAGGAGAAAGCAGGACAGTCTGCCAACAGTCCTGAATATTATGGGGCAGTCCTGATTTTGGATTTGCTTGTTTTGCTCAGTCAGGACTGTGTCCCCGTTGCAAGGACAATTGGGAGGTATGTCCTGCTTCACACTGCTCTGCTAGTGAAGAGTAAACAACATGCACCTAATAGTAGTGTACGCAGCATTGTCTGTCTATTTGAGCATAGGAAGGGGTTGTAGAGCAGCCTAGCACTGTATAAAATTATAGCAACTCCCCTTACGTGATGGTCATGCCCACCCTGGTGGCATGGAATGGAAACTCCTCTCTACAAATCCTGTGTTTGTTCCTAAACAATAAATGCAGAATTTGTATTCATTTATTTTCAAAAGTCAAGTGTGTGTGTGAGTGGCTGAGAAGATGGTTTTGGGGCGAGCAGGGGCGGTAGGCTGATGTTTTGCCTAGGGTGCTGTGAACCTGGCACCGGCCCTGCTGGTAACTGGTAGTGGTCCATCAATAGGATCTCTTTCATAAGGACTGTATAGAGGAAACATAGCTAATGTTGTCCTATTAAAAGGAAAAATCAATGAATGGGTCACATTTAATAGTGGAGTATTTATTTACATTCTTTAGGCTAGATTATGTTATATAAGATAATTGTATCTTAAGGTTTTATGTAATGTTTTCTTTACAAATGAATTTTGTGAAATAAAAAGTACAGTTATCTCATGAGATACATCATACATCTTCACCTTGAAAAGAAAAATCTTACTTTAACTAACCACTTGATGGCATTATTCGGTAGCAACACTGACTGCAACCTATGAACCAATTTTCTATGCTAGCCCTGTAGTTACCTGAAAGGTGCTTTGTATAGCTGTGAGAACTAATACAGCACTAAGTCAATAACGCTACTTATTCATAACATGACAACTTCATTTAAAACACCTTTTTAGATATGTCCTTCTAAATATCATCACACTGAAAAACTACAAAAAATTGTTGTGAATGTGACTATAAATTGATCTCCAAAATGAGTATATTTCATGGGTTCAGCATGGTTCTCGCACAACTTGGCTCTTTGTAGATGTAAACCTGTTAAGCGGCTGTTTAAAAACGATCACACAAAAGCTCCGCAAGTGGGCATATAACATTGTAAAAGTGCATTTGTTGACTGTGCGTTTATTTATATGCTGAGAGATGCGGACTGATCTAATTATGTGCAGGATAATGAACGAATTAGGACAGATAGAGTTGTGTTCTTACCAGTGGGAGAAAGGTGCCTAGACTAAGAATATTTAATTTTGATTTGCAGGAAGTAATGTTTAAATGATCAGGAAGGGGTGGAAATTATACATATTTAAGTTGTTTTACTTTTGTTAGGGTGATGCAGCATTTTCTAACTGTATAAATTGGTCGGAAACATACATCACCTCAGAGGTTACAGAAATCAGTACTTTACTACCAATAATTTTAACTAGGTCAATAAAAAAAAGCTGGAAAAGTGTATTTTGCTGTAACCAGCTAATTACAATGATCAATGCTGATGCCTGCAGTATTTTTAGAATGATTTACTTCCAACAGTTGCAATGTGCCATAAATTAAGTCTATTTGTCTTAACGATCCTTAATCCTGGGTTCTATATTGAGTCCGTCATCCTTAGCTACACATTTAAGTGACTCCGTTTAGTTGTAGCCCCAAACAGAAGGTGGCAACAGTTACTTTAGGTAAGGACTTGACCCTAGTCTCTCTTTGTCTGTCTCTGTGTGTGATAGGGAATTAGACTGTAAGCTCCAATGGGGCAGGGACTGATGTGAATGAGTTCTCTGTACAGCGCTGCGGAATCAGTGGCGCTATATAAATAAATGATGATGATGGTGACTTTTTCATAGTTGGCTATGAAAAAGTCCTTACCTAAAGGATGAAACGTGTCGCTATAGCTACAATATCACTGGATCATCTAGACCACTCTAAGTATATCCCATTGTATTTATTTCACACTTTGACCGGACTCTCGCTATTACATCTACCAACAGCTCTGAGGATTCTAAGCAGAACACAGTTTGAACAACATTGTGCTCATCCGGACATCTGAGAGGTGCGCACCTCACTCCTGCAGAGACGCTGAGACCGAAACTGATCACTCTTCCATGTGGACATTGAAAACTGCAAGTATTTGCTACACTCACGGAGTGAGGTCTACACTATATTACTGGAGGATTTACATCTCTAGGAGATGAATCGGGTATTTTTCTCAGCAGTCGGGACATTAGTATTTATTGGAGATTGAAGCATTCACGGTCTGAGAGACATTGTAATAGGGATCCATTATACATGTGGTCATATTAGAAGATATACTGATATCGACTATACACTACATGCTGTTTGTCATTGGCTTAATTAACAATACTTTCAGATTATTTTTGGTGATCTTATGTATTTTTATAATAAAAGTTGATTTTATTTATATTTTGCAATCGTAGAATTTATATCTAATTAAGTATTATTGGAAAGTAGTGGTTCATATCACCCACTGGATGACTTACATTTGCACTGTCATTGTTTTGTTGTGATTGGTACTATTGAGGGGAGTGACACTTTCCCCAGACTAGCAGCGTTTCTGAGACATTCCAGCAGGGTATTTTTTATTATTAGCGCCAGGTATTTTTTATTTTATACTTGGGAATAGAGGGAGGCCTAATTATAAAACGTGAGTGCTATTGATTTAACACCAAGGCTGATTGGAGTTTCCTAAATTTCATGTACCCGTTTTTTTTTTTCAAAATAGGGCATCCAATATTCCAGGATCAAGACAGGCAGGAACTTAGTTAAAGAAACCAGATGCCACAAATGGTGAAAGTGACAAGAACAGGTAGAAGAGAGCAGGACAGTCTGCCAACTGTTCTGAATTTGGTGGGGCAGTCCTGAATTTGGGTGACTGTCTCACTTAATCAGGATTTAGTCCGACTGCATAGACAGTTGGGAGGTATGTCCCTCTTCACAACATACTGCTTGTGAAGGCAGAGCTGTGTGCATCTAACAGTAGTGCACACAGTATTGCCTGTGTATTTCTCTAAAATGATAACCATGTTACATAATTGGGGCCCTGCTTTCTTAAAAACCCTGCCCCCCCCCCCTCCCACCTAAGCCTTAGTCCAGCTTTGGTTAGGGAAAGGAGCTGATAGCTGCTCCCGGTCATTAGGCAGGACACAGCCTGCAGAGCAATTCGAGGAGCTCTAAGTATCACAAGATTTGGTAATCTCGTGAAACAAAGGGTGGTAATTAGGAAAAAGGTAATGGAGGTCAAGTCCCAGACCCACGGTGCCCCCCCTGGTCTATAATGAAGGATAAAGACATTTGTATATAACATAATATAATAGCACTGAATTTGGTGCTCAAACTATAAGAAAATGTCTGAAAAGTCTTGGGAGGGGTCTCTTTGGGTAGATGGACTGTTATACATGTACCAATCATACCACATTTGAGTATATTTGTAAGTCCTATTGTTTAAATATCTAGAAATTCTTTCCATGGTCACCACTGATGTTAATTTTTTACCATCATTTTCATATAACGTTTAGGTTAAAATAAGCTTACCTTAGATTGTGTGAGGACATTTCAGTGGCCACAGTAACAGCAATAAACAATGTGTATATATACATAATATATAGCTCACGCTCAGCTGATAACTGACTGTCCTATATACCATGTCCTATACATTGCTGAGTGACATCACAAAGGCTGTTTATGATGTAAGTCAGTCACATGATGAGATGTTACATCTCAACCTGCCTTCATCTCACACTGAATGTAAGGGTTTTCATGCTTCCTTACAGGGAAACAACAAGTGATCTGTATACTTGAACCTAGGTTGCAATCAACATGTTTCAGATTATTCCTCTGAATAGTGACCAAAAGCCTCCAGTGTCCCAAAATTAATTCAGACATACATACATCCACACTGTTTTATACATATTAAGATAATAGTGATTACGGAATATAAATTTAAATAACATTTACAACATTTATTAACCATATTTAAAACACATTCAGTCTGTGTTTTCAAAAATTTGTACCAATGACGATTGTTGTTCTTCGTCAAGAATCTCTAAATATGCACCCAATTTTGAAAAAAATCTTAAAAAGACCTTTTTCAATATTTGGCAGGGACGCCTTTCTGTAAAAATATATACATTTTTTGCTAGTATACTCAGGTAAAGACTGTTTCCTTTTGTCAAAATTTCATGACAGTAAGGCTACAGGGTCCTTCTTCAGACTGATATTAAACACTGTCTTTATAAAATTAAGACCCTGTCCCAATATGTTTAAGTTTACTATAGTTCCAGAAGCAATAGGCAAAATCGGCAAAATATTTGGTAAGCTACATTTCAAACATGCTCTAATTTCATCAAAATTTTCTCTCTGGGCTCTCTCTCTCTCTCTCTCTCTCTCTATATATATATATATATATATATATATATTCACGCATGGCAGCAGTTTAGTTCTGTGTGGTTCATTGCAGAGCCGTAACGAGGCCGGTGCGGGCGGTGCCACCGCCCCGGGCGCAGTCCCAAGGGGGCGCAGTGGCCGCCCGCACCGACTTCTGTGTGAGGAGTGAAAAGAAAAAAAAAAATTAAACAGACCTCAGATTCAGACTGCCGGCCGCCCGGCGCATCCAAGATGGCGGCCGGCACCCGGCTCCACCCCCTTCTGAACTCTGCCCTCTGCCTCAGCGTCTGATGTCATGACGTTGCTAGGCAGCAGAGGAGCAGAGAAGCAGAGAGGAGCCAGGCAGCGACGGCTGGACAGGAGGTAAGTTTCAAAGCAGGGGAAGGGGGATGTAAGCTTCAATTATGGAGGGGATGTAAGCTGCAATTATGGAGGAGATGTAAGCTGCAATTATGGAGGGGAGGGGGGGATGTAAGCTGCAATTATGGATGGAGGCAAGGGGAGGGGGAAAGTAAGCTGCAATTATGGATGGAGGCAAGGGGGGGGGGAAATGTAAGCTGAAATTATGGAGGGAGGCAGGGGGGGAATGTAAGCTGCAATTATGGAGGGGGGAGGGGATGTATGCTGCTATTAGGGAGGGGGGGAATGTGTGCTGCTATTAGGGAGGGGAGGAATGTGTGCTGCATCTTGCTATTATGGAGGGGGGGGATGCTGCTATGCTTTATGAGGGATGGGGTGGTATGCTGCCATAATGTGTGAGGGAAGGGGGGTATGTATTAATATAATGTGTGATATGAGGGTAGGGAGGTTGGGTGTCTTAGTACATGGGTGGGAGTTAGGCTATTAATTTAATGGTGACGTTTAGGTGGGGGCTAATTATTTAATGGGTACTAGTTTATTTGTGAGGTGCTGGTGGGTCAATTTAATTTATTGATGGGGCTTTTTAATTTAATGGTGGGGTCTATTAATTTCAGGTGAGGTATTTATCTGTATTGCAGTCACAAGAATGCTCTCTGTATAGTATGGTGGTCATAGAAATGCTCTCTGTATAGTATGGCTGTCATAGGAATGCTCTCTGTATAGTATGGCGGTCATAGGAATGCTCTCTGTATTGTATGGTGGTCATTGGAATGCTCTCTGTAAGGTATGGCGGTCATAGGAATGCTCTCTGTATAGTATGACGGTCATAGGAATGCTCTCTGTATAGTATGACGGTCATAGGAATGCTCTCTGTATAGTATGGAGGTCACAGGAATGCTCTCTGTATAGTATGGAGGTCACAGGAATGCTCTCTGTATAGTATGGAGGTCATAGGAATGCTCTCTGTATAGTATGGAGGTCACAGGAATGCTCTCTGTATAGTATGGCGGTCACAGGAATGCTCTCTGTATAGTATGGAGGTCACAGGAATGCTCTCTGTAAGGTATGGCGGTCACAGGAATGCTTTCTGTAAGGTATGGCGGACACTAGGAGGCTCTTTATATTGTATGTGTGTGTGTACATGTGTGTGTATATATATATATTTTTTATGTAAGTGCACATCCACATTATTTATGTAATAAATGTATTGCTATACAGCATTACACTATGTGAGTTTCTTCCTCTCCATTATCCTGAATACTACTGATTGTATGAAGCATCTGCTATTCCCATGGGGTAATAAGGCTCAACTTGATTGGTGAAGATACCGGTTATACCTACAGATAAGCTTTAAAGATCTTTTATCTGGTACGCATATTATATTGGCACGGCGCTGGTGTTCTAGAGTGGTTCCTCATTTCCTTCTTCCTGTTGATCCACTATTATTACCTGAGTGTCTATATCTATTTAGTGGTTAAGATTCTGACTTTTGGTATACCTTTCTGTATTTTTATATACAGTATTATACTATTTGGCGCCCCCTCCCATTTGTTTTGTGTTTTATATATATATATATATATATATATATATATTATATTTAGTGTGATGGTGACAAGGGGGCACAATGATAGAGATGGCTCCATGGCACGGTGTGATAAAGGAGAAACTGTTATGGAGAGCACAGTGGGATGAAGGGGCAGTGTGATACAGATGGTACCATTACATTTATGTTTTAATTTGTTTCAGTGAGTTTTATTTCAATAACCAATTAATTTTTTTATACAGCTAGCATGTGATAGCTGCATTTAAAGTACTTTGATTCTATGAAGGCTTATTACATAAAGATCCTTACAAAGCCAGACCAAGAATAATGGAGAGGGAGGGGGTTTCAGTGCGGTCTAGAACTTGTAAAGTGCTAGCCACGCCCCCACAGTAGGTTGACCACACCCACCCGACAATTGACACTCCCACTTAGATGGGGGGCGCCGATTCCCTGTCTCGCCCAGGGCACTAAAATGGCTAGTTACGGCACTGGTTCATTGTGTTCCTTGCTTTCCCTTGGTTACAGCTTGTCAGATTGGCGTTCCGCTCCCATCAGGCGCCATCTTGCCTAGTGTACTGCGCAGACGCTGCCCCAGAAACCTTCTAACCTCTGCTCAGCGGTGATTGGATCATCTACAGCTAGTTCCCTTTATTAGGACCCTCCTCCATGTAATGGGTGTCAGATCATCAGGTCTCCCTACCTGATTGAAAGATTCTCCTCTGACTCCTGTTCAGTTACTCCGTGGTTCCTGCAATCGTGGCTAGTGCTGCTTGCCACTACACAGCATTACCTGTGCAGCTCATTGCTTCTAGCTATACCTGTGCAGCTCATCGCTTCCAGCTATACCTGTGCAGCTCATCGCTTCCAGCTATACCTGTGCAGCTTACCGCTTCCAGCTATACCTGTGCAGCTCATCGCTTCCAGCTATACCTGTGCAGCTCATCGCTTCCAGCTATACCTGTGCAGCTCATCGCTTCCAGCTATACCTGTGCAGCTCATCGCTTCCAGCTATACCTGTGCAGCTCATCGCTTCCAGCTATACCTGTGCAGCTCATCGCTTCCAGCTATACCTGTGCAGCTCATCGCTTCCAGCTATACCTGTGCAGCTTACCACTACACAGCGTTACCAGTGCAGCTCATCGCTTCCAGCTATACCTGTGCAGCTCATTGCTTCACCGTCTTATTGGTTCAGGTCACCTCACAGTCTAGACCTGAGGCTTCACTGCAGAGCATCGCTCATCATCGGTCCAGTTCCAGAGTTATACACCTGTGTGCCATAGCTCCCTGCAGTCCATCTCCTCACCACCACTCCTCCTCTGTCTACAGTGGCTCGTTGGTTCTGCATACTATCTGCTCTGCGCCCCATAGAGGAAAGTGACCTGTGGTTGAGAGCAGCCAGCCGAGAATAAGGCTGATTGTTGTTTTGCGACTTTTATGATTTATTTTTTATCGCTGCTTATGGTGCTTGCTGTGACCAGCTAATTACAAGGATCAATAATAATCCTGCTGCCTGCAGTATTTTTAGTTTGGTTTACTTCCATCGTTTGCAATGTGCCGTAAATTCAGTCAAAATATTAGTGTAAACGATCCTTAATCTGCGTTCTACATTGAGCCCATCCGCCTTAGCTACATGTGCATTTAAGTGACTCTCCTTAGATGTAGCCCAAACAGAATGTGGCAACAGTTACTATAGTAAACTGGCAATATAGCTTGGCAGACTCTACACCTTTTTCGTTTGATCTCACAACAATGATCGCTGGACTTTCATATGGTTATCATTTCCCTATTCGTGCTACTCTATGTCTGGATTTGCACATAGCCAAAAATTCTATCATACAAGGATCTGGAAGCTAACTCCCTTATGCGGATATAATTCATGATTTAACCCCTCACAATTTTTATAAAAAAAATATATCAAGATATCATACTGTTAATTACACATTTGGAGAAGAAGAACATTTTACATCATCATCATTTAGTAACTGCACGAGGGCAAGTGCAAACAAAAATATTTAAGAATTCAATCCGAAAGTCATGTTTCCCCAAACCCCCTCACAAGGTTTTTTTTTGCCTTTTTTAAGAAGTTTATAAAGTACTTGTCACGGATAAATGCAGGAATACAGCTAGGAGCCACGAATATGGTGATAAACACTCAATGTTTATTTGCTGAAGTGTACAAACAGTAGGTAATCATGAGTTTGTAGTAAATACAAAATACAAAGCTGATGCAGGAAGCAGGAGGTAATATGAACTTGCAGAAAACACCAGGTACCCAGCTGATGCAGGGTAGCAGGTGGTATGGAGAGATCCCAAGCAGCAAGTAACCAGAAGCAAAGCAGAAGGCAGGAACAACAAACTAACAACAGGATGTAACAACAATAACCAGCAATGAATGCTGGGAGAGACAAGAATAAGAAGGACACACCCAGGTGCAATGAATAATTAGTGAACAGGTTAACCCCCAATACAAAGAAGGAAGGCACAACAGCAGCACCTCTGGTGAACAGAGGTACTGCCAAAATACATATATATAATAACAAAGTCCAAAAGGCAGGAGCTGTCAGGCAAAGCAGCATGTAATGCAAGGCTTACAGGCAGATCCTGACAGAACATTCTCCCAGCTGCTGTGACTTTGGGGTGATTTGCTGTATGAGGTCACCCGACTCCAGCCTACAGTCTCTCTTTACCTATCACACAGTTTATAGACCTACTGAATCGCCCCAAACAGCTCTCACAACCCCACACACTTCAGGTTTGCCACCACCTATTGAATACGGGCAATAGGACCCCAATATACTGTGCCACTTTGTTACACAAGGCTTCTAGCGATCCACAGTCTAGCAAGACCCACACCAGTAAGCAAAAGGTTAACTCTTCACACCTCCAGACTGTTACACAAATGTAAATGCAAGCCCACACAGCTTGTTAAGCAATGTATCAACAAATCACACACTGGCATCACAAGGGTTAACTTGGCCAAGCTATTTTCTTCTTAACAGGCTAATGGATTCGTTAGAGTATCAAGGACACAACATATTATATTAAATTATAGATTTAATATACAAAAGTACAGGGTATACAGATATAAAAAATAATGAATAATCAATTAATAGATTGACATAACAAGCAAAACAGTTCAAAATTAAAGGGGTTACATTCAGAATAGCACTTACTTGAGTTGCATAATCTGTGCCATGGAAAATTGGCTAGGAAGATGGACAGTAATCAATGTGAATTGATTTCCCAAAAAAGTCTGACAATTTTCTGTAACTGGTCTCAGATTTTAAAAGACACCTCCACACCTCTTTCTACCCCCAGGGGGTTGTGGCCTGTGACACTGTTTTCAATCACCATTTGCATGTTTCCTAAATTTACTCACCAATTCTACTATGTTACCTAACTTTTCTGTGGAGCGTCACACAGATCCAATTTTATTATTAATAAATCCCCTATGACTCTGTCCATCTTTTGATACCAAACATGATGAAATTATGACAATGTGACATTGTTACGATTCCTAGTAAACTCAGCAATCAGCCACGGAAGTATAGTACAAATGTCTTTATTCCAGCAAAATATATAAGCAAGGATTCAGTTCCAGGAACATACAGGTTTTTCATAAGCAGGTATAACTCCCACATAAACATGAACAGGTGTAGCAGGAAGGTACACAGAAATAACAGGTTCCACAGAATGCTAATATAGTTTGAATGCAGGGATAAGAAGGGTGAGTTACCCAATTCCAGGATGCAAAAGTCTTGTCCAGGAAGCAAACAGAGTCCAGGCAAAGTAAATGTCACAAGCAAACTTGCATAGTCCGGTAATCAGGCCAAGGTCTAAGGTAACGAGAGGTCAAGCAGTATCCAGTATTCAGGCAAGGTTCGGGGTCACGAGCAGACAAGCATAAACATTAAACAGGCCAAGGTCACAACGGGAGATCAAATATCAGCAGAATCAAACTGGAACAGGGGAACACAAGCAGCAGCCAGGTATACAAGGATGAACTGCACAGAGCACAGCTTGAGGCAGGTATTTAAAGCAGTGCGACAGGTGCAGTTCTAATTAGGCATAATGCAAGGTGATTAACTCCTTCAGGCATGTAGAAAAGTTCAGGAACAGAACAGCAGCACCTCTGGTGGTATAAGGTACTGCTGCTAGATAAAAATAACAGGCAGAGTTGTAACATAGCCCCCCCTTTAAGGTGTGGATTCCAGACGCTCCATACAAGCTCCTTTCAGGTTTTCCTCCTCTTCTTTTTCTTTTTATGGGATCTTTCTGAAGACACAATTGGGCTCTTCTCCAAAGGAGTACAGAGAAGACCCAATTCCTCAAAAGCAAAAGAAGAATTGGCAAGTTCGTCCACTAAGTCTCTAGCATCTTCAATGAATTCACTTTCAGAGTCTGAGTCCCAGCCAAGGGTCGGGATAGGACCTTTTATTCTATTAGAAGATGACGATATGCGCAAAAAGCCAGTCACCAAGGTTGATGCTTGTGGAGACTGAGGTGGCATAGAGAGACCCCGATCAGGTGACTTGACTGGAGATGAAAGATATTTCTGACAGACTGTATTTACAAAGTCCATCGTGTTGTGGGTAATGGGATCATCAGATCTAAGAAGGGAAAAAGCCCAAGTCTGCGACTCCCCTCTGAAATTCATGATAATCGTACCAACTTGGTTAAATTGGTCAGAGAAATATCCTGGAAATTCTTCAAATTGCTTCATAGAAACTTGAAGGACTAAAGCAAATTGTTTCAGGTCTCCATCAAAGAAGGCTGGAGGAGGGTCTGAAGATTCGGAAGAAGCTTTTGGGCGTTCAGGCTTAATAGCAGACTCTGAAGAGTTCCCAGCTTGTGCAGCAGTCTCTGGAGAGTCCCCGGCTGGGACGGCAAGTTGGGCACACTTGATGGGAAGCCTGGACTGGGCACAGCACACCGACTGGATAGCACTGTGAGATGCCTCAGAACAGACAGCACTGTGAGATGCCTCAGAACAGACTGCACTGTGAGATGCCTCAGAACAGACAGCACTGTGAGATGCCTCAAAGCAGACAGCACTGTGAGATGCCTCAGAGCAGACAGCACTGTGAGATGCCTCAGAGCAGACAGCACTGTGAGATGCCTCAGAGCAGACAGCACTGTGAGATGCCTCAGAGCAGACAGCACCAAGTGGTAACTCGGGCTGAACCGCATGGACAGGCAACTCGGGCTGAACCGCATGGACAGGCAAATCAGGCTGAATCGCATGGACAGGCAACTCGGGCTGAACCGCATGGACAGGCAAATCAGGCTGAATCGCATGGACAGGCAACTCGGGCTGAACCGCATGGACAGGCAACTCGGACTGAACCGCATGGACAGGCAACTCGGACTGAACCACATGGACAGGCAACTCGGGCTGAACCGCATGGACAGGCAACTCGGGCTGAACCGCATGGATAGGCAACTCGGGCTGAACCGCATGGATAGGCAACTCGGGCTGAACCGCATGGACAGGCAACTCGGGCTGAACCGCATGGACAGGCAACTCGGGCTGAACTGCATGGACAGGCAACTCTGGAGCGGACTGTAAGGGCAGCGCCCCCTCTGGAGCAGACTGTAAGGGCAGCGCCCCCTCTGGAGCAGACTGTAAGGGCAGCGCCCCCTCTAGCGCAGACTGTAAGGGCAGCCCTCCCTCTGGAGCAGACTGTAAGGGCAGCGCCCCCTCTGGAACGGACTGTAAGGGTAGCGCCCCCTCTGGAGCAGACTGTAAGGGCAGCGCCCCCTCTGGAGCAGACTGTAAGGGCAGCGCCCCGTCTGGAGCAGACAGTAAGGGCAGCGCCCCCTCTTTGAGAGTCTTTAAGGACAGCGCCCCCTCTGGAGCAGACTGTAAGGGCAGCACCCCGTCTGGAGCAGACAGTAAGGGCAGCGCCCCCTCTTTGAGAGTCTTTAAGGGCAGCGCCCCCTCTGGAGAAGACTTTAAGGGCAGCGCCCCCTCTGGAGCAGACTTTAAGGGCGGTGCCCCCTCTGGAGCAGACTTTAAGGGCAGCGCCCCCTCTGGAGCTGAAGACTCGGGAGTAGAGGAAGCAGCTGAAGACTCAGGAGTAGAGGCAGCGGCTGAAGACTCGGGAGTAGAGGCAGCGGCTGAAGACTGGCAGATTAGGCCCTATCCCAGGGAATGGATTACGTTGAAGTAAAACAACAGGAGATGACGTGCAGAACAATCCAGGGTCTGGAGAGGAGCACACTGAAGGCTGCTCCATAGGATGTTGTGGTCTGCGGAGCGGACAGCCTTGTAAGAAATGTTCGCCACTGGCGCAGTAGAGGCATAGTTTACCAATCCTTCTGCGCCATCGTTCCTCCTCAGTGAGATGGGGACGCAGGTAGCTTGGTTGTTTAGAATCCCTAATGGTAGGGACCACAGGCAGTACCATAGATGCAGCACCACTGTCAGAAAAAGTTCTGGGAAGATTCTCTGCGGTCTGCATGCTTTCACCAGAGGAGTTTGTTGCTTTAAAATCAGAATTAGTGTTGAAACTACTTAACACAGCAGCAGGAAGGGTTTTAAGCAGTTCTTGGAGTAGAGTGGATACCTGTATGATTTGATAGCGGAGCTGAATAATGTCCATCTGCAGTATTTGTAGTTGTGGATTAAGTGACATGGTCTCAATAGCCAAACACAGAGTTCAATACAAAAATACTAGGAATCCCGGGACTAAGCAGAGGGCGTGCAATCAGCAGGCCTAGATTGTATGGCAGTTCATCATGTTACGATTCCTAGTAAACTCAGCAAGCAGCCACGGAAGTATAATACAAATGTCTTTATTCCAGCAAAATATATAAGCAAGGATTCAGTTCCAGGAACATGCAGGTTTTCATAAGCAGGTATAACTCCCACATAAACATGAACAGGTGTGGCAGGAAGGTACACAGAAATAACAGGTTCCACAGAATGCTAATATAGTTTGAATGCAGGGATAAGAAGGGTGAGTTACCCAATTCCAGGATGCAAAAGTCTTGTCCAGGAAGCAAACAGAGTCCAGGCAAAGTAAATGTCACAAGCAAACTTGCATAGTCCGGTAATCAGGCCAAGATCTAAGGTAACGAGAGGTCAAGCAGTATCCAGTATTCAGGCAAGGTTCGGGGTCACGAGCAGACAAGCATAAACAGTAAACAGGCCAAGGTCACAACGGGAGATCAAATATCAGCAGAATCAAACTGGAACAGGGGGAACACAAGCAGCAGCCAGGTATACAAGGATGAACTGCACAGAGCACAACTTGAGGCAGGTATTTAAAGCAGTGCGACAGGTGCAGTTCTAATTAGGCATAATGCAAGGTGATTTACTCCTTCAAGCATGTGGAAAAGTTCAGGAACAGAACAGCAGCACCTCTGGTGGTATAAGGTACTGCTGCTAGATACAAATAACAGGCAGAGTTGTAACAGACATACCTTTTCCAAAGACATGTGATTTTAGCTGTTCCTGGATATCACCCGAACCTGTCAGTCACAACCCTGGTGTGATTTCTGCTCCTCAGTATGGAGTGGGACCCGGATTTCCCAAAATATGAGCTATGAAGACATTTTCCTTTGAAGCTCATATTTCTATATACCTGTATAAGCCTTCAAAATGCTGCCTTGGGCTGCAAGGATGTCCAGCTGTGACCGGCCCCACAAAGTCTATTCAGGAGTCAAAAACTAGCTTGTGTCATGATATATCTCACAGCAAGAGCCCTTTCAGGCTGCTACAAGTTACCTGGTTATCTTCTCACACTGGGATGTGCAGAGCCATCAAATACACACATACAACAGACTTTCTGTCTTCACATTTTACACTTTAGCTAAACTTATCATTGGATTCATTTGATATAACATATTTACACTACAGTTATGATTTATCACTTATAAAGAACTGTAAGTTTTATATGTTCAAGACAGTATTCTTCCCTGATGGCACATTTAATGTTAACTTCTTGAAGTTATATATGCAAATAACATTTACAAAAGTGTAGTACATATCATTTATCAAACTGGTTCGTCAAATCGGTACAACACTGGAAAAACAAATTAACTAAACTAGAGAAAGTTGAATTAGTTCAACCACATTCAAGCCAGTTCACACATGTGCAAAACTGCCCTAGCGAAAGTAATTGCTGATGGCCACAGCTGTGTCATTCTTTGACAATTTAAACTTTATAACATGTAAAGGAACTGTTTAAGCCTAATAATAATTTGGATTTTTTTTTTCCCTTTTGGATGACTGTATTAAATAATATTGTCATACATATTGCAAATGTGTGACTGATGTTAAATTTTTAACATTATTTTCATATAACATTTATATTAAAATTAAACTTTCCTTAGACTGTAAGATATCAGTGGCCACAGTAACAGCTATAAACAATGTGTATGTATATACATAATATATATCTCCCACTGATAACTGATAACTGACTGCCCTATACCAAGCACAGAATATGTAAGTAAACAAGTAAGTAAATGTAATGTGATAGCTTTACAAAAAAAAAAGCAGAACTGGCGGTATAGCATACCACCGTATACTGGTCCACTTCGACCATTGTGTGGTGTGTGTGTGTGTGTGTGTGTGTGTATAATATATGTGTGTGTGTGTACATATATATATATATATATATATATATATATATATATACGGACCCTGATCGCTCCCATCTTCATTGGTGGGGGGAGCTGGTAACTTTAAAAAAACTACTCACATGACCGCGGCACTCCCCGACTCCTCTCTGCTCTGTTCACACTGAATGATGGGCGTGACGTAATCACGCCTGACGTTCAGTGAGGAGCGGCGCAGAGAGGAGTCGGCAAGAAAAGAAAAGACAGAAGAAGAGACAAAAGAATCAGATAGAAAAGGTAAGTGCAAGAACGGAAACAAGGGGGGGTAAAGGCAGCACGGCAGAGATTGAAAGGGGAGCACAGACAGCATGGCAGCGAGTGAAGGGGCAAAGGCAGCATGGCAGAGAGTGAGAAGGGGCAAAGGCATCATGACAGAGAGTGAGAAGGGACAAAGACAGCATGGCAGAGAGTGAGAAGGGACAAAGACAGCATGACAGAGAGTGAGAAGGGACAAAGACAGCATGGCAGAGAGTGAAGGGGGGCCAAAGCAGCATGGCAGAGTGTGAAGGGGGTCCAAAGCAGCATGGCACAGGGTGATGAAGGGGTGCCCAGAGAAGGGGGGAGAGCAAAAGCAGCATACTACAGTGTGATAAAAGGGGGCCAGGAGAAAGGGGGAGCAAAAGCAGCATGGAGGGTGCAGTGTGATCATAAGGAGGCACAGTACTGTGTGTGTGTGATGGCACAGCAGGCTTGTGGAAATGTAATGTGTGTCTGGTAGGTGGTGGCTAACTAATGAGTGCTATTGTGTTTGTGGGGTGAAGATGGGGCAATTTTATTTTATAGTTGGGACTATTAATTTAAGATGGGGTGGTTGAAAGCGGGGCTGAGTTTGAGGAGCATGAGGTCTATTTATTAAATGTTAATATGAATTATCTAATGGCAATGACGGTTGCGGGAAATAGGTATATTTATTATACGTAAAATGCTATTAATTTATTGCTGGGGCTGTCTGGAGGGAGGTAAATATGTTGATTTATTAAATGGGAATACTATTACTTTAATGTTGGGACTGGAGGAAGGCCTAAGTATTAATTGTGGGTCCAATTGATTTAACACTGGTTGGAATTTTCTAAATGTACCCATTTTTTTTCCAAATAGGGCCCCCAACATTACCATCACACACACACTACATTGCCACAATTCCCCTGTGCCATCACACACACACTACATTGCCACAAGACCCCTGTGCCATCACACACATTACATTTCCACAAGCCACCTGTGTAATCACCAATTTGTGCCCCCTTATGATCACACTGTGCCCTCCATGCTGCTTTTGCTTCCCCCTTCACCTGGCCCCTCTTTATCACTCTGTGCCAATCTAATCCCCCCCCCCCCCCCACTTTATCTCTCTGTGCCATTCTGCTTTCCCCCCCTTGCCTCCGTTCCTTTACTTACATTTATTGGCTTCTTTCTTCTCTCTTCTTCTGTCGTTTACTTCTGTCTTCTTCCTTGCTTGCTGGCTCCTCTCTATGGCAGGGCCACCTTAACAACATTATGGGCCCCCGGGCAAAGCAGTGCAGCAGGGCCCCTACCTCTATATATATATGTGTATCATATATATATATAGATAGATATATAGATAGATAGATATACATATATTTGCAGGATTTTTTTTGCAGGATTATTTATTTTACTTAAGAGCCCTGTCTATGGGGCCCCCTTGCCTGTGGGGCCCCCGGGCACCTGCCCAATGGAAAAGATGGCCCTGCTCTATGGCACTCCTCATTGAATATGTCAGGCGTGACGACGTCACGCCCAGTGGCGGATCAAGGGGGGGGGGGCGATCGCCCCCCCTACCAGGGGCTTGCTGCCGACAGCTGCACACTGTGCAGGTCCATTCAGCAGTGACAGTGTGCTGCCCGGCTGCTCTGATTGTGTTTTAAACACAATCAGAGCAGCGGGACAGCACACTTTCACTGCTGAACAGACCTGCACATACTGTGCAGCCGCCGGCAGCCTTAGAACACAGAAAGGGGGCGGGGCCTAAATCGCCCCCCCTAAAATCGCCCGGGGTAGGACAAATGTCTGGGTCACGCCTGACATTCCGTGTGAACGAAGGAGGAGGAGGGGCGCCGCACTGCGATCAAGTACGTTTTGTTTTTTTTAAAATAATCTGCTCCCCCCCACCAACGAAGAGGGTGGAGCCATCAGGCGTCGGGGCCCACTGGGGAATACCCACGTCCAGTGGAGACTGTGGGAGGGGCCCCAAGAAGTTGCTGTACTGGGGCACAAAATTTCACTTAGCGGCCCTACTGAAAACATTTGGCACTAGGGTCTCACATACAGATGTTTTTATATTGGCTATGAGCTTACCACAATATAGGTATATTGTGCACACAATCTCCTACTTACTTATATGCTGACACACAGGGCCGGATTAACCATAGAGCTAACTGGGCTACAGTCCAGGGGCCTCGGGCATCCAAGGGGCCCTTGAAAGTGCTCAACAGCATTATTGATCGGTCGGGGGCTACCATTGCAGTAAAGAGCGTACATTGCGCCGGGGAAGGACCGCAATGCCAGGAGAAGGAGGTAAGTGCCTTGGGGGCAGCTCGGATCACGGGGGTGGGGCCCTCACGGGGGAATGGAGGCCCCCTTAGCCCAGGGGCCTCCATTCCCTTAATCCAGCCCTGCTGACACATAGTGATTTATATATTGTTTTAGAGTGCCAGACTATATTTTGTTTTAACTTGGCCAAATGCTTATCAACATTTTTGGTTGGGTAGCACTAGAGATAAATCCAACTCTTCATCCTAACAATTAAAAACAAAAAAGGATACTTAAGAAAATAAATCTAATGATATAAAAGCAGCTATGCTGCTTGGTATTTACCTCATATGATTCTTCCTGTTTTCTGGAACACAAAGAGCTTGTTTCCCTTGTTTATTCATAAGTAGACCATGGAACAGATTTATAATTAAACTTCAAGCACTTGTAGATGACCACCTGAGGTCCTTCAAGTCGTCTCTTGGGGGCTCCAGTCTGTGAGCTTGTTCCATAGTGATTGGGCCATGCTCCTCCAAAATATTAAGAATTTTTGGTAGGTCATTTGAGATAAATTACAAAAAGACGACCCCTGTATTTCTCTGATAAGCCAAACTAACTTCCATTACTGTGCTGTGATATCTCCTCTAGGTCAACAATTTACTTTAGATTTCCTACAGCACAGCACAGCTGAGTGCTTCATAAGGGAAGCGATATGAGAAAACATATCCCCTATTCTGTGCTCATTAGCAGTAACTTGCTTAGTGTTTTGGGCCATTTGGACTTTCAGCTCTCTAATGGCAGCATTAATAAAGGCTACGTTTGCAGTTTACCTTATTGCTTTTGGAACTTCTTCATATGACCTGGTAGTCAGTGAATATTGGGCAGACTGACTAGCGCTATTCACGTCTTCCCTCTTGCCAACTGCCACTGCACTTTCTGCAATATTCTAAGTTTGCTGCACTTCATTCTAGCAGGTGCAGGGTAGCCCAGAAATGTATCCATGCAGTTGTACAGAGGGTCACTGGATATGTTAGGTGGGCTATAAGGCACACAAGTGTGCATAATTATCTATAGTATTGTGCTCACAATGGAGCATGTATGCAGAGCATTCTTTACGGTTGCATACAGAACCAGAAGTCCAGGGGCACATGATTGAAAACATTCGAGCAGTGTTGGATTATAAGCAGGGCAAAATAGGCATCCTCCACCATCTCTGCACACATCTCTCAAACTGAATGCTGGATGTTTCTACTGTGGAATGAGAAATTGTGTGACATCACATTGTGACATCACTAGGACACTCCTTAGTGTTCCAGGTACCTGATTATATAAATACATGGCTGTGCTAGTGGATTATGTGCTGCCTGTTATTTCATGTAATAAGTCATCACTAGTCATAAATGCAGAGGGGCGGGTGAGGTGAAAATGCGGAGAGAGGATTCCATCAACTCCCCCTCAGACCCTAAGCTCAAGCCTATTGTTCCTAGACTTAAACCAGGAACATTAAAAAAGTTAACATCAACTAATTCAGCAAAAGCTACTTGAATATATGAATGAAGAACATGAGGATTTTATGGCAGTGGTGTAAACAAACTTGCTGTAGCAGGAGACGGGTTCCCTGGCCTCCCTTCGTGGCTCGGCTGTGGCAGTCTAAAGTGGTGGGACCCATGATACCAGCCCTATCCAAGATGGCTTATGTGGATGGAAGAAGAGACAGGAGACTGCAATGACCAATAGCTACCAAATAGTCTGTGTGGTCACAGAATCTGAGGCTGTAAGAACAATACCAGCTTTTGCCAAGGCCAAGGCCATGTAAGACAAGCTGGAGGGGGGTCGATGCAATCACCCTTCCCTCAAATGGTATGCGTGTCACTGGTTATGTTACAATTCTGTCACTGCATACTTTAAAATGGTGGTGGGAAACATACTTGTGATTGTTATGAGCCGCGGCGGCCGCAGGCACCGCCACGACTCACTCCCTTCTGTTCCTGGCGTCCCAGTCGTCCCTATGACAACCAGGACGTCACTTCCGCTTCTCGGCCCAACCGTTGCTAGGACAATGGTCGGACGCCGAGCTGTCAGTTTTTCACGCCCCAGCGAACACAGGGAAACTGGGCACGTGCGCCACTAAGCCTGCGGGCTGTTAACGTTAATTACATTTATTAGGCCACACTTGGGGGGCTTATTATACCATTTCCTTGCCTGTCACTGATTGGCTGTCTTGACTATTTAATGCAGGGAGGGCTTAGACCTCCTGCTGGTTATAGCGTGGATTCTGTCTGTTGCTGTCCTGTTCCTGTCTTGCCCCAGTGTTCCTGTGGATACTCTGCCCGTTTACTATTGGACCTTCTGTTGTGACCCTATTGCTCTGTTTCTGGATTCTGATCTCGTGCTGGTGACCCTGACCCTTTGGTGTGTTTTTGACTACTCTGCTTGCTTCTGACCCCTGACCTCGGCTTATGTCTGACCATCCGTTACCATCAATACAACCTCTTTCGGCCCCGCCGCTGCGGTGTTGTTAATAAACTTACACTACATTAAGAGTAAAGTACCTGTGAGCACATAAACCTCTACGAGAAAGGCGGCTGCTATAGGCGAAGACCTCTTCCATCAGTTCTGTAAGTTTATTATCAGACCGGCAGCCTAACAGTGATCTCTTATTTTAAGGTTATATTCTGAAATGAATGCAATTGCAGAGCTCTTTCCCATCACTGTACTCATAGAAGACTAAATAAAACAAGGAGCCAGACAATGAAGTGAAAGGCACTGACTGATGTGTGTCTCCAGTACTTCCCATAGAAGAAAATTACATAATTAAGCCACAATGACATTATTCTGTTCATTGGAACATCTCATTAAATAGCTCTTCCTTTTTACACCCACACAGTGAGATAAGCATCCACATAGTAAGATAAGCATTGCTGCATGTATGTGTCTATGAAGAATATATCGTTGTAGATAGCAAAGTGGTTCAGCAGGAATGATATGTCTGATAGACATGTATTGTGCATCCAGGGCATTGGGCACAGAAAAAAAAGTATTCAATGATTGTCACCTGTTAATAATATAGTCATTAATGACACAATTGTTAAAAAAAAGTTGTT
The DNA here is from genome assembly GCF_038048845.1 of Mixophyes fleayi. Lineage (NCBI taxonomy): Eukaryota > Metazoa > Chordata > Amphibia > Anura > Limnodynastidae > Mixophyes > Mixophyes fleayi. The sequence continues at coordinate 102,960,460 of NC_134405.1, read as the reverse complement.
TTTCACTCCTTAACATTTATCATGATGTTATTAATGTCCACTGTACATAAAATACATGTTTAAAGTAGGGATGTGCACGGGCGACTTTTGAGGTCTCGTGTTTTGTGTTTTGGATCCGGATTTTCTCGATGTTTTGGGTTCGGATTTGTTTCGCAAAACACCTGCCGAAAGGTTTTGGTTTGGATTTAAGGTTTTGGATTCGGATTTTTTTTGAAAAAAGCATAAAAAGTTAAAAAATCAATTTTTTGGGCTTATTTTCACTCCTACGCTATTATTGACCTCAATAACATTCAATAACAAGCATTTCCACTAATTTACCGTGTATTCTGAACACCTCACAATATAGTTCTTAGTCCAAAACGTTGCAACGAGCTATCTTTCTGGACTGCGTAGTGGAGTGGTCCCCACAATATAATAAGAAAACCATCAACTGGTCTTAATCACACCAAAACATGTACCTGGACTGCGTAGAGGAGTGGGTCACCACGATATAAATTAAAAACCCTGAACTTCTATGATTCGCACCAATAATGTACCTGGACTGCGTAGAGGAGTGGGTCACCACAATATATATAATAAGAAAACCATCAACTGGTATGAATCGCACCGAATAATGTACCTGGACTGCATAGAGGAGTGGGTCACCACAATATAAATTAAAAACCCTGAACTTGTATGATTCGCACCAATAATGTACCTGGACTGCGTAGAGGAGTGGGTCACCACAATATAAATTAAAAACCCTGAACTTGTATGATTCGCTCCAATAATGTACCTGGACTGCGTAGAGGAGTGGGTCACCACAATATAAATTAAAAACCCTGAACTTGTATGATTCGCAGCAATAATGTACGTGGACTGCGTAGAGGAGTGGGTCACCACAATATATATAATAAGAAAACCATCAACTTGTATGATTCGCACCAATAATGTACCTGGACTGCGTAGAGGAGTGGGTCACCACAATATAAATTAAAAACCCTGAACTTGTATGATTCGCTCCAATAATGTACCTGGACTGCGTAGAGGAGTGGGTCACCACAATATAAATTAAAAACCCTGAACTTGTATGATTCGCACCAATAATGTACCTGGACTGCGTAGAGGAGTGGGTCACCACAATATAAATTAAAAACCCTGAACTTGTATGATTCGCTCCAATAATGTACCTGGACTGCGTAGAGGAGTGGGTCACCACAATATAAATTAAAAACCCTGAACTTGTATGATTCGCACCAATAATGTACCTGGACTGCGTAGAGGAGTGGGTCACCACAATATATATAATAAGAAAACCATCAACTTGTATGATTCGCACCAATAATGTACCTGGACTGCGTAGAGGAGTGGGTCACCACAATATATATAATAAGAAAACCATCAACTTGTATGATTCGCACCAATAATATACCTGGACTGCGTAGAGGAGTGGGTCACCACAATATAAATTAAAAACCCTGAACTTGTATGATTCGCACCAATAATGTACCTGGACTGCGTAGAGGAGTGGGTCACCACAATATAAATTAAAAACCCTGAACTTGTATGATTCGCACCAATAATGTACCTGGACTGCGTAGAGGAGTGGGTCACCACAATATAAATTAAAAACCCTGAACTTGTATGATTCGCTCCAATAATGTACCTGGACTGCGTAGAGGAGTGGGTCACCACAATATAAATTAAAAACCCTGAACTTGTATGATTCGCAGCAATAATGTACATGGACTGCGTAGAGGAGTGGGTCACCACAATATATATAATAAGAAAACCATCAACTTGTATGATTCGCACCAATAATGTACCTGGACTGCGTAGAGGAGTGGGTCACCACAATATAAATTAAAAACCCTGAACTTGTATGATTCGCTCCAATAATGTACCTGGACTGCGTAGAGGAGTGGGTCACCACAATATAAATTAAAAACCCTGAACTTGTATGATTCGCACCAATAATGTACCTGGACTGCGTAGAGGAGTGGGTCACCACAATATATATAATAAGAAAACCATCAACTTGTATGATTCGCACCAATAATGTACCTGGACTGCGTAGAGGAGTGGGTCACCACAATATATATAATAAGAAAACCATCAACTTGTATGATTTGCACCAATAATGTACCTGGACTGCGTAGAGGAGTGGGTCACCACAATATAAATTAAAAACCCTGAACTTGTATGATTCGCACCAATAATGTACCTGGACTGCGTAGAGGAGTGGGTCACCACAATATAAATTAAAAACCCTGAACTTGTATGATTCGCACCAATAATGTACCTGGACTGCGTAGAGGAGTGGGTCACCACAATATAAATTAAAAACCCTGAACTTGTATGATTCGCTCCAATAATGTACCTGGACTGCGTAGAGGAGTGGGTCACCACAATATTATTAAAAAACCCTACACAGGTCTGAATTCCACCCAAAAAGTTTATGGACTGCGTAGTGTAGTGTTCCCCACAATATTATTTAAAATTTTTGCAGCAACAGTCAACGTTGTTTAATATCTGATACACCTCTATCTGGACTGCATAGTGGAGTGGCCCCGGTACCCAATTTGGTACCGGGGCCACAATAAAATAAATACACCCTCAACTGGTCTGAATTCCACCAAACAAGTATCTGGACTGCATAGAGGACTGGCCACTGGCCACCACAATATAATATATAGAAAACCTTCAACAGGTCAGAATTATACCCAAAAATAGTATCTGGACTGCGTAGAGTAGTGGGCACTGGGCACCACAATAAAAAATATATAGAAAACCTTCAATAGGTCTGAATTAAACCCAAAAATAGTATCTGGACTGCATAGAGGACTGGCCACTGGCCACCACAATAAAAAATATATAGAAAACCTTCAATAGGTCTGAATTAAACCCAAAAATAGTATCTGGACTGCATAGAGGACTGGCCACTGGCCACCACAATATAATATATAGAAAACCTTCAACAGGTCAGAATTACACCCAAAAATAGTATCTGGACTGCGTAGAGTAGTGGGCACTGGGCACCACAATAAAATATTTAAAAAAACCTTCAACAGGTCTGCATTACACTGCACATACGGCTGCTCCTCCATCCTCTCCATCATATACATGTTGGAGTTTCAGCGTGTGAAAACCTCTTGTTTTTGATAATGTCAGTGCATTTTGAATATTTTTCAATTTGCCCCACACCACTGAATGTACTTTATCTATGATACGCATCTATCTATCTTGACTGCGTAGTGTGGTGGCCCCGGTACACAATTTGGTACCGAGGCCACAATATAATTAAAAAACCCTCCACGGGTCAGAATTTCACCAAAAAAGGGTATGAACTGCGTAGTGTGGTGTGCCCGGAACACAATTTTTTACAGCGCCAACAATATAATTAAAAAATTGGGCATCAACTGTCACCGTTGTTTAATATCTGATACACCTAAATATGGACTGCACAGTGGAGTGGCCCCAGTAGTAAATTTGGTGCCGGGGCCACAATACCTCCTCCAACTTCCAAGTGTAGTGTTTATAAAGACAGACAGCGTCGAAGTGTTATTAGTTGACTTTCTTAACCCTAAAATTGTCCCTGTTGCAAATATTCGTGTAATGGACAGTTACTTTTTCATTGAAAGACTCAATCTTTCAAGTGTAGTGTTTATAAAATATAAACAACAATACAGTAGTTTTAGAGCACGTCAATACCTCTTGTTTTAAATTATGACAGGGCATTTTACTTTTGGTTTAATTTCTTGAATTTGTTTAAATTTGGTTTTACTTTTTGAACATGGCAAACGACTGTTGATTGGTCATATAATGCAAAAAAAAAAGTTCAAAGAGGGAATTGTCCTTGGGCCCTCACACCCAACCTTATGTTGTTGAAATAGGACATGCACACTTTAACAAACCAATCATTTCAGTGACAGGGCCTACCAAACAACTTTGGCTGAAATGATTGGTTTGTTTGGGCCCCCACACCAAAAAAGCTATTCATCTCTCCCTGTACAGACTAAACAGGCTCTACTGAGGCAAGATGTCGTCCTCATCCTCAACCTCTGATTCCTCTCCCCCTATAGTGTGTACTTCCTCCTCATCACACATTATCAATTCGTCCCCGCTGGACTCCACAACCACAGGTCCCTCTGTACTATCTGGAGGGCAGTGCTGTACTTCATTGAGGAATTGATTATTCATTTTTATTAGGGATGAGCGCACTCGGATTTATGAAATCCGAGCCCACCCGAACGTTGCGGATCCGAGTCGGATCCGAGACAGATCCGGGTATTGGCGCCAAATTCAAAAGTGAAACTGAGGCTCTGACTCATAATCCCGTTGTCGGATCTCGCGATACTCGGATCCTATAAATTCCCCGCTAGTCGCCGCCATCTTCACTCGGGCATTGATCAGGGTAGAGGGAGGGTGTGTTAGGTGGTCCTCTGTGCTGTTTAGTTCTGTGCTGTTTAGTTCTGTGCTGTGCTGTGCTGTGCTGTGCTGTGCTGTGCTGTGCTGTGCTGTGCTGTGCTGTGTTCTGCAGTATCAGTCCAGTGGTGCTGTGTGCTGTGCTCTGTCCTTCTGAGGTCAGTGGTGCTGCTGGGTCCTGTGCTGTGTCCTGTTCAGTCCAGTGGTGCTGTGTCCTGTGCTCTGTGCTTCTAAGGGCATAGTTATTTCCCCAATATTCCCCTGTGTTTAAAAAAATAAAAAAAAGTTTTTTTAAAAAATACCAAAAACTACTTTAATATTTTTTAATTACCACAAAATTTGCACAACCAATCCTGCAGTATAAGCCCATTGGTACTGCAATATTACCAAGTTCACACATTCAGCAGTAAAAGTCCAGTGGTACTGCAATATTACAAAGTTTACACATTCTGCAGTATCAGTCCAGTGGTGCTGTGTCCTGTGCTCTGTCCTGCTGAGTTCCGTAGTGCTGCTGGGTCCTGTGCCGTGTCCTGTTCAGTCCAGTGGTGCTGTGTCCTGTGCTCTGTGCTTCTAAGGGCATAGTTATTTCCCCATTATTCCCAAGTTTTTAAAAAATAAAAAAAAAGTAAAAAAAAAAAAAAAATTAAAAAAAAAAAAAATATATAATAATTATAACCAAATTTGCAAAACCAATCCAGCATTATAAGTCCATTGGTACTGCAATATTACCAAGTTCACACATTCTGCAGTATCAGTCCAGTGGTGCTGTGTCCTGTGCTCTGTCCTGCTGAGTTCCGTAGTGCTGCTGGGTCCTGTGCTGTGTCCTGTTCAGTCCAGTGGTGCTGTGTCCTGTGCTCTGTGCTTCTAAGGGCATAGTTATTTCCCCACTATTCCCAAGTTTTTTAAAAATAAAAAAAAAGTAAAAAAAAATAAAAAATTAAAAAAAAAAATATATATAATAATTATAACCAAATTTGCAAAACCAATCCAGCATTATAATTTATAAGTCCATTGGTACTGCAATATTACCAAGTTCACACATTCTGCAGTATCAGTCCAGTGGTGCTGTGTCCTGTGCTCTGTCCTGCTGAGTTCCGTAGTGCTGCTGGGTCCTGTGCCGTGTCCTGTTCAGTCCAGTGGTGCTGTGTCCTGTGCTCTGTGCTTCTAAGGGCATAGTTATTTCCCCACTATTCCCAAGTTTTTTTAAAAATAAAAAAAAAGTAAAAAAAAATAAAAAATTTAAAAAAAAAAAATATATAATAATTATAACCAAATTTGCAAAACCAATCCAGCAGTATAAGTCCATTGGTACTGCAATATTACCAAGTTCACACATTCTGCAGTATCTTGTGCTACATATAATGGAGACCAAAAATTTGGAGGATAAAGTAGGGAAAGATCAAGACCCACTTCCTCCTAATGCTGAAGCTGCTGCCACTAGTCATGACATAGACGATGAAATGCCATCAACGTCGTCTTCCAAGCCCGATGCCCAATCTCGTAGTACCGGGCATGTAAAATCCAAAAAAGCCCAAGTTAAGAAAAAGTAGCAAAAAGAGAAACTTAAAATCATCTGAGGAGAAACGTAAAGTTGCCAATATGCCATTTACGACACGGAGTGGCAAGGAACGGCTTAGGCCCTGGCCCGTGTTCATGACTAGTGGTTCAGCTTCACCCACGGATCTTAGCCCTCCTCCTCCTCCCCCCCCCTACAAAAAATTGAAGAGAGTTATGCTGTCAGCAACAAAACAGCAAACAACTCTGCCTTCTAAAGAGAAATTATCACAAATCCCCAAGGCGAGTCCAAGGGTGTTGGTGGTTGTCAAGCCTGACCTTCCCATCACTGTACGGGAAGAGGTGGCTCGGGAGGAGGCTATTGATGATGTAGCTGGCGCTGTGGAGGAACTTGATGATGAGGATGGTGATGTGGTTATTGTAAATGAGGCACCAGGGGGGGAAACAGCTGATGTCCATGGGATGAAAAAGCCCATCGTCATGCCTGGTCAGAAGACCAAAAAATGCACCTCTTCGGTCTGGAGTTATTTTTATCCAAATCCAGACAACCAATGTATGGCAATATGTAGCTTATGTAAAGCTCAAATAAGCAGGGGTAAGGATCTTGCCCACCTAGGAACATCCTCCCTTATACGTCACCTGAATAACCTTCATAGTTCAGTGGTTAGTTCAGGAACTGGGGCTAGGACCCTCATCGGTACAGGGACACCTAAATCCCGTGGTCCAGTTGGATACACACCAGCAACACCCTCCTCGTCAACTTCCTCCACAATCTCCATCAGATTCAGTCCTGCAGCCCAAGTCAGCAGCCAGACTGAGTCCTCCTCAATACGGGATTCATCCGAGGAATCCTGCAGCGGTACGCCTACTACTGCCACTGCTGCTGTTGCTGCTGTTAGTCGGTCATCTTCCCAGAGGGGAAGTCGTAAGACCGCTAAGTCTTTCACAAAACAATTGACCGTCCAACAGTCGTTTGCCATGACCACCAAATACGATAGTAGTCACCCTATTGCAAAGCGTATAACTGCGGCTGTAACTGCAATGTTGGTGTTAGACGTGCGCCCGGTGTCCGCCATCAGTGGAGTGGGATTTAGAGGGTTGATGGAGGTATTGTGTCCCCGGTACCAAATCCCCTCGAGATTCCACTTCACTAGGCAGGCGATACCAAAAATGTACAGAGAAGTACGATCAAGTGTCCTCAGTGCTCTTAAAAATGCGGTTGTACCCACTGTCCACTTAACCACGGACATGTGGACAAGTGGTTCTGGGCAAACGAAGGACTATATGACTGTGACAGCCCACTGGGTAGATGCATCCCCTTCCGCAGCAACAGCAACAGCTGCATCAGTAGCAGCATCTACAAAATGGCTGCTCATGCAAAGGCAGGCAACATTGTGCATTACAGGCTTTAATAAGAGGCACAACGCTGACAACATATTAGAGAAAATGAGGGAAATTATCTCCCAGTGGCTTACCCCACTTAGACTCTCATGGGGATTTGTGGTGTCAGACAATGCCAGTAACATTGTGCGGGCATTAAATATGGGCAATTTCCAGCACGTCCCATGTTTTGCCCACACCATTAATTTGGTGGTGCAGCATTACCTCAAGAGTGACAGGGGTGTGCAGGAGATGCTTGCGGTGGCGCGCAAAATTGCTGGACACTTTCGGCATTCAGCCAGTGCCTACCGCAGACTAGAGGCACATCAAAAAAGCATGAACCTGCCCTGCCATCACCTCAAACAAGAGGTTGTGACGCGCTGGAACTCCACCCTCTATATGCTGCAGAGGATGGAGGAGCAGCAAAAGGCCATTCAGGCCTACACAGCCACCTACGACATAGGCAAAGTAGTGGGGATGCGCCTCAGTCAAGCGCAGTGGAGACTGATTTCCGTGTTGTGCAAGGTTCTGCAGCCATTTGAACTTGCCACACGAGAAGTCAGTTCCGACACTGCCAGCTTGAGTCAGGTCATTCCCCTGATCAGGCTGTTGCAGAAGCAGCTGGAGAAAGTGAGGGAGGAGCTGGTAAGCCATTGCGATTACACCAAGCATGTAGCTCTTGTGGATGTAGCCCTTCGTACGCTTTGCCAGGATCCGAGGGTGGTCACTCTTTTAAAGTCAGAGGAATACATTCTGGCCACCGTGCTCGATCCTCGGTTTAAAGCGTATGTTGTGTCTCTGTTTCCGGCGGACACAAGTCTACAGCGGTGCAAAGACCTGCTGGTCAGGAGATTGTCCTCTGAAGAGGACCGTGACATGCCAACAGCTCCACCCTCATTTTCTTCCACATCTATGGCTGCGAGGAAAAAGCTCAGTTTTCCCAAAAGAGGCGCTGGCGGGGATGCTGATAACATCTGGTCCGGACTGAAGGACCTGCCAACCATTGCAGACATGTCTACTCTCGCTGCATTGGATGCTGTCACAATAGAAAAAATTGTGGATGATTACTTTGCTGACACCATCCAAGTAGACATGTCAGACAGTCCATATTGTTACTGGCAGGAAAAAAAGGCAGTTTGGAAGCCCCTGTACAAACTGGCTCTATTTTACCTGAGTTGTCCCCCCTCCAGTGTGTACTCGGAAAGAGTTTTTAGTGCAGCGGGGAACCTGGTCAGTGAGCGGCGAAGGAGGTTGCTTCCTCACAACGTTGAAAAAATGATGTTTATAAAAATGAATAATCAATTCCTCAATGAAGTACAGCACTGCCCTCCAGATACTACAGAGGGACCTGTGGTTGTGGAGTCCAGCGGGGACGAATTGATAATGTGTGATGAGGAGGAAGTACACACTGTAGGGGGAGAGGAATCAGAGGTTGAGGATGAGGACGACATCTTGCCTCAGTAGAGCCTGTTTAGTCTGTACAGGGAGAGATGAATAGCTTTTTTGGTGTGGGGGCCCAAACAAACCAATCATTTCAGCCAAAGTTGTTTGGTAGGCCCTGTCGCTGAAATGATTGGTTTGTTAAAGTGTGCATGTCCTATTTCAACAACATAAGGGTGGGTGTGAGGGCCCAAGGACAATTCCATCTTGGAACTTTTTTTTTTGCATTATATGACCAAGCAACAGTCGTTTGCCATGTTCAAAAAGTAAAACCAAATGTAAAAAAATTCAAGAAATTAAACCAAAAGTAAAATGCCGTGTCATAATTTAAAACAAGAGGTATTGACGTGCTCTAAAACTACTGTATTGTTGTTTATATTTTATAAACACTACACTTGAAAGCTTGAGTCTTTCAATAGAAAAGTAACTGTCCATTGCACGAATATTTGCAACAGGGACAATTTTAGGGTTAAGAAAGTCAACTAATAATAACACTTCGACGCTGTGTGTCTTTATAAACACTACACTTGGAAGTTGGAGGAGGTATTGTGGCCCCGGCACCAAATTTACTACCGGGGCCACTCCACTGTGCAGTCCATATTTAGGTGTATCAGATATTAAACAACGGTGACAGTTGATGCCCAATTTTTTAATTATATTGTGGCCTCGGTACCAAATTGTGTACCGGGGCCACCCCACTACGCAGTCCAGATACTTGTTTGGTGGAATTCAGACCAGTTGAGGGTTTTATTATTATATTGTGTGGACCACTCTATCTATACCACACTACAACTCTATACCACTCTATTTCCTACTTTAATTCTATTTCATACTTTAATTCTATTTCCTACTTTAATTCTATTACTAATTAATTACCATAAAGAGGAACAAAATAAACCAATTTTACCAAAAGTATAATATGACTTAGACTTACAAACACTACACTTTAAAGATCGTGCCTTTAAATGAAAAAGTCAGTCTTCATTGCACGACTATGTGCAACAGGGACATTTTTTTGGGTTTACAAAGTCAAACAATAACACTTCGACCCTGTCTGTCTGGGGTCTCTCAATGACGAATTGTCTGTACCATGTTTGGAGGAGGTATTGTGGCCCCGGTATCAAATTGGGTACCGGGGCCACCCCACTATGCAGTCCAGATACTTGTTTGGTGGAATTCAGACACGTGGAGGGTTTTTTAATTATATTGTGGCCTCGGTACCAAATTGTGTACCGGGGCCACCACACTACGCAGTCAAGATAGATAGATGCGTATTGCGTATCATAGATAAAGTACATTCAGTGGTGTGGGGCAAATTGAAAAATATTCAAAATGCACTGACATTATCAAAAACAAGAGGTTGTCACACGCTAAAACTCCAACATGTATATGATGGAGAGGATGGAGGAGCAGCCGTGTGTGTAGTGTAATGCAGATCTGTTGAAGGTTTTTTATATATTTTATTGTGGTGCCCAGTGCCCACTCCTCTACGCAGTCCAGGTACAATTATTGGTGCGAATCATAAAAGTTCAGGGTTTTTAAGATATTGTGGTGACCCACTCCTCTACGCAGTCCAGGTACAATTATTGGTGCGAATCATAAAAGTTCAGGGTTTTTAAGATATTGTGGTGACCCACTCCTCTACGCAGTCCAGGTACAATTATTGGTGCGAATCATAAAAGTTCAGGGTTTTTAAGATATTGTGGTGACCCACTCCTCTACGCAGTCCAGGTACAATTATTGGTGCGAATCATAAAAGTTCAGGGTTTTTAAGATATTGTGGTGACCCACTCCTCTACGCAGTCCAGGTACAATTATTGGTGCGAATCATAAAAGTTCAGGGTTTTTAAGATATTGTGGTGACCCACTCCTCTACGCAGTCCAGGTACAATTATTGGTGCGAATCATAAAAGTTCAGGGTTTTTAAGATATTGTGGTGACCCACTCCTCTACGCAGTCCAGGTACAATTATTGGTGCGAATCATAAAAGTTCAGGGTTTTTAAGATATTGTGGTGACCCACTCCTCTACGCAGTCCAGGTACAATTATTGGTGCGAATCATACAAGTTCAGGGTTTTTAATATATTGTGGTGACCCACTCCTCTACGCAGTCCAGGTACATTTATTGGTGTGATTCATAAAAGTTCAGTGTTTTTAATATATATTGTGGTGACCCACTCCTCTACGCAGTCCAGGTACATTTATTGGTGCGAATCATACAAGTTGATGGTTTTCTTATTATATATATTGTGGTGACCCACTCCTCTACGCAGTCCAGGTACATTTATTGGTGCGAATCATAAAAGTTCAGGGTTTTTAAGATATTGTGGTGACCCACTCCTCTACGCAGTCCAGGTACAATTATTGGTGCGAATCATAAAAGTTCAGGGTTTTTAAGATATTGTGGTGACCCACTCCTCTACGCAGTCCAGGTACAATTATTGGTGCGAATCATAAAAGTTCAGGGTTTTTAAGATATTGTGGTGACCCACTCCTCTACGCAGTCCAGGTACAATTATTGGTGCAAATCATAAAAGTTCAGGGTTTTTAATATATATTGTGGTGACCCACTCCTCTACGCAGTCCAGGTACAATTATTGGTGCGAATCATAAAAGTTCAGGGTTTATAATATATTGTGGTGACCCACTCCTCTACGCAGTCCAGAAAGATACCTTGTTGCAACGTTTTGGACTAATAACTATATTGTGAGGTGTTCAGAATACACTGTAAATTAGTGGAAATGCTTGTTATTGAATGTTATTGAGGTTAATAATAGCCTAGGAGTGAAAATAAGCCCAAAAACTTGATTTTTAAACTTTTTATGTTTTTTTCAAAAAAAATCCGAATCCAATACCTTAAATCCGAACCGAGACCTTTCGTCAAGTGTTTTGCGAGACAAATCCGAACCTCAAAAATAACGAAAATCCGGATCCAAAACACAAAACACGAGACCTCAAAAGTCGCCGGTGCACATCCCTAATTTTTATAAACATCATTTTTTCAACGTTATGAGGAAGCAACCTCCTTCGCCGCTCACTGACCAGGTTCCCTGCTGCACTAAAAACTCTTTCCGAGTACACACTGGAGGGGGGACAACTCAGGTAAAATAGAGCCAGTTTGTACAGGGGCTTCCAAACTGCCTTTTTTTCCTGCCAGTAACAATATGGACTGTCTGACATGTCTACTTGGATGGTGTCAGCAAAGTAATCATCCACAATTTTTTCTATTGTGACAGCATCCAATGCAGCGAGAGTAGACATGTCTGCAATGGTTGGCAGGTCCTTCAGTCCGGACCAGATGTTATCAGCATCCCCGCCAGCGCCTCTTTTGGGAAAACTGAGCTTTTTCCTCGCAGCCATAGATGTGAAAGAAAATGAGGGTGGAGCTGTTGGCATGTCACGGTCCTCTTCAGAGGACAATCTCCTGACCAGCAGGTCTTTGCACCGCTGTAGACTTGTGTCCGCCGGAAACAGAGACACAACATACGCTTTAAACCGAGGATCGAGCACGGTGGCCAGAATGTATTCCTCTGACTTTAAAAGAGTGACCACCCTCTGATCCTGGCAAAGCGTACGAAGGGCTACATCCACAAGAGCTACATGCTTGGTGTAATCGCAATGGCTTACCAGCTCCTCCCTCACTTTCTCCAGCTGCTTCTGCAACAGCCTGATCAGGGGAATGACCTGACTCAAGCTGGCAGTGTCGGAACTGACTTCTCGTGTGGCAAGTTCAAATGGCTGCAGAACCTTGCACAACACGGAAATCAGTCTCCACTGCGCTTGACTGAGGCGCATCCCCACTCCTTTGCCTATGTCGTAGGTGGCTGTGTAGGCCTGAATGGCCTTTTGCTGCTCCTCCATCCTCTGCAGCATATAGAGGGTGGAGTTCCAGCGCGTCACAACCTCTTGTTTGAGGTGATGGCAGGGCAGGTTCATGCTTTTTTGATGTGCCTCTAGTCTGCAGTAGGCACTGGCTGAATGCCGAAAGTGTCCAGCAATTTTGCGCGCCACCGCAAGCATCTCCTGCACACCCCTATCACTCTTGAGGTAATGCTGCACCACCAAATTAATGGTGTGGGCAAAACATGGGACGTGCTGGAAATTGCCCATATTTAATGCCCGCACAATGTTACTGGCATTGTCTGACACCACAAATCCCCATGAGAGTCTAAGTGGGGTAAGCCACTGGGAGATAATTTCCCTCAGTTTCTCTAATATGTTGTCAGCGTTGTGCCTCTTATTAAATCCTGTAATACACAATGTTGCCTGCCTTTGCACGAGCAGCCATTTTGTAGATGCTGCTACTGATGCAGCTGTTGCTGTTGCTGCGGAAGGGGATGCATCTATCCAGTGGGCTGTCACAGTCATATAGTCCTTCGTTTGCCCAGAACCACTTGTCCACATGTCCGTGGTTAAGTGGACAGTGGGTACAACCGCATTTTTTAGAGCACTGAGGACACTTGATCGTACTTCTCTGTACATTTTTGGTATCGCCTGCCTAGTTAAGTGGAATCTCAAAGGGATTTGGTACCGGGGACACAATACCTCCATCAACCCTCTAAATCCCACTCCACTGATGGCGGACACCGGGCGCACGTCTAACACCAACATTGCAGTTACAGCCGCAGTTATACGCTTTGCAATAGGGTGACTACTATCGTATTTTGTGGTCATGGCAAACGACTGTTGGACGGTCAATTGTTTTGTGAAAGACTTAGCGGTCTTACGACTTCCCCTCTGGGAAGATGACCGACTAACAGCAGCAACAGCAGCAGTGGCAGTAGTAGGCGTACCGCTGCAGGATTCCTCTGATGAATCCCGTATTGAGGAGGACTCAGTCTGGCTGCTGACTTGGGCTGCAGGACTGAATCTGATGGAGATTGTGGAGGAAGTTGATGAGGAGGGTGTTGCTGGTGTGTATCCAACTGGACCACGGGATTTAGGTGTCCCTGTACCGATGAGGGTCCTAGCCCCAGTTCCTGAACTAACCACTGAACTATGAAGGTTATTCAGGTGACGTATAAGGGAGGATGTTCCTAGGTGGGCAAGATCCTTACCCCTGCTTATTTGAGCTTTACATAAGCTACATATGGCCATACATTGGTTGTCTGGATTTGGATAAAAATAACTCCAGACCGAAGAGGTGCATTTTTTTGGTCTTCTGACCAGGCATGACGATGGGCTTTTTCATCCCATGGACATCAGCTGTTTCCCCCCCTGGTGCCTCATTTACAATAACCACATCACCATCCTCATCATCAAGTTCCTCCACAGCGCCAGCTACATCATCAATAGGCTCCTCCCGAGCCACCTCTTCCCGTACAGTGATGGGAAGGTCAGGCTTGACAACCACCAACACCCTTGGACTCGCCTTGAGGATTTGTGATAATTTCTCTTTAGAAGGCAGAGTTGGTTGCTGTTTTGTTGCTGACAGCATAACTCTCTTCAATTTTTTGGAGGGGGGGGAGGAGGAGGAGGGATAAGAGCCGTGGGTGAAGCTGAACCACTAGTCATGAACACGGGCCAGGGCCTAAGCCGTTCCTTGCCACTCCGTGTCGTAAATGGCATATTGGCAACTTTACGTTTCTCCTCAGATGATTTTAAGTTTCTCTTTTTGCTACTTTTTCTTAACTTGGGCTTTTTGGATTTTACATGCCCAGTACTACGAGATTGGGCATCGGGCTTGGAAGACGACGTTGATGGCATTTCATCGTCTATGTCATGACTAGTGGCAGCAGCTTCAGCATTAGGAGGAAGTGGGTCTTGATCTTTCCCTACTTTATCCTCCAAATTTTTGGTCTCCATTATATGTAGCACAAGATACTGCAGAATGTGTGAACTTGGTAATATTGCAGTACCAATGGACTTATACTGCTGGATTGGTTTTGCAAATTTGGTTATAATTACATTTTTTTTTTAATTTTTTATTTTAATATTTTTTATAACTTTTTTTTATTTTTTCAAAACTTGGGAATAATGGG